>NC_053041.3:242990951-243293981 GCF_002575655.3 Aegilops tauschii subsp. strangulata
TTTCCATATGGATGATGATGTTAACTGGATTCTTCTGGGGGACTTCAACTATATCAGATACCCACACAACAGGAGGAAATTTAGATGATATGCTCAGTTTTAATGAAGCTATTAGTCAGCAAGCACTGGTTGAAATCCCACTGAAAGGAAGGAAGTATACCTGGAGTAATATGCAAGAAGCACCCCTGCTTGAGAAACTAGATTGGTGTTTCACATCTGAAGCCTGGACCCTAAAATACCCAGCTACTTTCTCCTATTCTTTGGCTAAAACTACTTTTGATCATGTTCCCATCATCATCAAAATTGGCTCCTCTATTCCAAGGTCTAAGATCTTCAGGTTTGAGAATTTCTCGATGCAACACTCCCAATTCAAGGATGTGGTCAAATCCATCTGGTCACAACCAGTAGATGAAAGAGACAGTGCTAAAATCATTGCTGCCAAATTCAAGAGGCTTAGGAAGGGACTAAAGATTTGGTCCAAAAAATTATCTGATCTAAAGAAAATCATTGTAGATACCAACTTCATGATTCTTTGTTATGATTACTTTGAAGACTTCAGAACTTTGTCCATTGAGGAAACAAATGGAAGGGAGGTACTCAAGAACCACATTGCAATGCTTTTGGAACACCAAAGGATCTACTGGAAACAAAGAGCAACAATCAGACAGGTGCAGATGGGAGAAGCTAACACCAAATACTTCCAGGCCAAAGCAACTATAAAATAAAGGAATAATAGTATTGCCATGCTCAAAGATGAATCAGGACATGAACACTATGACCACCAAGCTGCTATTTTATATAGAGCATTTAAAGAGAGATTGGGAACCAGTTCACCCACAGAAAACCCTCTTCAATTGGAGAGCTATCTGATCTGGAAGCCCCCTTCTGCAAGGAAGAAATTGACAAGGTGATTATGCAAATGCCATCTGATAAATCTCCAGGGCCAGATGGTTTTAATGCAGCATTCCTCAAACATTGCTGGGATATCATTGCTCCAGATTTCTATCAGCTCATTCATGATTTCCACTCTGGTAATGTGAATATCCAGAGTATTAACTACTCCTTCATTACCTTGATTCCCAAAGTTGATGCTTTTGGGAATCGTAGCATAATTTAAAATTTTTCTACGCTCACCAAGATGCATCTATGGAGTCTACTAGCAACGAGGGGAAAGGAGTGCATCTACATACCCTTGTAGATCGCGAGCGGAAGCGTTCCAATGAACGTGGATGACGGAGTCGTACTCGCCGTGATCCAAATCACCGATGACCGAGTGCCGAACGGACGGCACCTCCGCGTTCAACACACGTACGGTGCAGCGACGTCTCCTCCTTCTTGATCCAGCAAGGGGGAAGGAGAGGTTGATGGAGATCCAGCAGCACGACGGCGTGGTGGTGGATGTAGCGGGTCTCGGCAGGGCTTTGCCAAGCTTCTGCGAGAGAGAGAGAGGTGTTGCAGGGGAGGAGGGAGGCGCCCAAGGCTGTGTGTTGCTGCCCTCCCTCCCCCTTTATATAGGCCCCCTGGGGGGGGGGGGCGCCGGCCCAGGGAGATGGGATCTCCAAGGGGGGGGGGGGCGGCCAAAGGGGGGAAGGGGTGCCTTGCCCCCCAAGGCAAGGGGGAAGCTCCCCCCTAGGGTTCCCAACCCTAGGCGCATGGGGGAGGCCCAAGGGGGGCGCCCCAGCCCACTATGGGCTGGTTCCCTTCCACTTTCAGCCCACGGGGCCCTCCTGGATAGGTGGCCCCACCCGGTGGACCCCCGGGACCCTTCCAGTGGTCCCGGTACAATACCGGTAACCCCCGAAACTTTCCCGGTGGCTGAAACTTGACTTCCTATATATAATTCTTCACCTCCGGACCATTCCGGAACCTCTCGTGACGTCCGGGATCTCATCCGGGACTCCGAACAACTTTCGGGTTTCCGCATACATATATCTCTACAACCCTAGCGTCACCGAACCTTAAGTGTGTAGACCCTACGGGTTCGGGAGACATGCAGACATGACCGAGACGCCTCTCCGGTCAATAACCAACAGCGGGATCTGGATACCCATGTTGGCTCCCACATGTTCCACGATGATCTCATCGGATGAACCACGGTGTCGAGGATTCAATCAATCCGTATGCAATTCCCTTTGTCAATCGGTATGTTACTTGCCCGAGATTCGATCGTCGGTATCCCAATACCTTGTTCAATCTCGTTACCGGCAAGTCTCTTTACTCGTACCGCAATGCATGATCCCGTGACTAACGCCTTAGTCACATTGAGCTCATTATGATGATGCATTACCGAGTGGGCCCAGAGATACCTCTCCGTCACACGGAGTGACAAATCCTAGTCTCGATCCGTGCCAACCCAACAGACACTTTCGGAGATACCCGTAGTGCACCTTTATAGTCACCCAGTTATGTTGTGACGTTTGGCACACCCAAAGCACTCCTACGGTATCCGGGAGTTGCACGATCTCATGGTCTAAGGAAAAGATACTTGACATTTGGAAAAGCTCTAGCAAACGAAACTACACGATATTTTATGCTATGCTTAAGATTGGGTCTTGTCCATCACATTATTCTCCTAATGATGTGATCCCGTTATCAATGACATCCAATGTCCATAGTCAGGAAACCATGACTATCTGTTGATCAACGAGCTAGTCAACTAGAGGCTTACTAGGGACATATTGTGGTCTATGTATTCACACATGTATTACGATTTCCGGACAATACAATTATAGCATGAACAATAGACTATTATCATGAACAAAGAAATATAATAATAACCATTTATTATTGCCTCTAGGGCATATTTCCAACAGTCTCCCACTTGCACTAGAGTCAATAATCTAGTTACATTGTGATGAATCGAACACCCATTGCGTCCTGGTGTTGATCATGTTTTGCCCTAGGGAGAGGTTTAGTCAACGGATCTGCTACATTCAGGTCCGTATGTACTTTACAAATATCTATGTCTCCATTTTGAACACTTTCACGAATGGAGTTGAAGCGACGCTTGATATGCCTGGTCTTCCTGTGAAACCTGGGCTCCTTCGCAAGGGCAATAGCTCCAGTGTTGTCACAGAAGAGAGTCATCGGGCCCGACGCATTGGGAATCACCCCTAGGTCGGTAATGAACTCCTTCATCCAGACTGCTTCCTGTGCTGCCTCCGAGGCTGCCATGTACTCCGCTTCACATGTAGATCCCGCCACGACGCTTTGCTTGCAACTGCACCAGCTTACTGCTCCTCCATTCAAAATATACACGTATCCGGTTTGTGACTTTGAGTCATCCAGATCTGTGTCGAAGCTAGCGTCGACGTAACCCTTTACGATGAGCTCTTCGTCACCTCCATAAACGAGAAACATATCCTTAGTCCTCTTCAGGTACTTCAGGATATTCTTGACCGCTGTCCAGTGTTCCATGCCGGGATTACTTTGGTACCTTCCTACCAAACTTACAGCAAGGTTTACATCAGGTCTGGTACACAGCATGGCATACATAATAGACCCTATGGCCGAGGCATAGGGGATGACACTCATCTTTTCTATATCTTCTGCCGTGGTCGGGCATTGAGCCGTGCTCAATTGCACACCTTGCAATACAGGCAAGAACCCCTTCTTGGACTGATCCATATTGAACTTCTTCAATATCTTGTCAAGGTATGTACTTTGTGAAAGACCAATGAGGCGTCTTGATCTATCTCTATAGATCTTGATGCCTAATATATAAGCAGCTTCTCCAAGGTCCTTCATTGAAAAACACTTATTCAAGTAGGCCTTTATACTTTCCAAGAATTCTATATCATTTCCCATCAATAGTATGTCATCCACATATAATATGAGAAATGCTACAGAGCTCCCACTCACTTTCTTGTAAACACAGGCTTCTCCATAAGTCTGTGTCCCAAACGCTTTGATCATCTCATCAAAGCGAATGTTCCAACTCCGAGATGCTTGCACCAGCCCATAGATTGAGCGCTGGAGCTTGCATACTTTGTTAGCATTCTTAGGATCGACAAAACCTTCCGGCTGCATCATATACAACTCTTCCTTAAGGAAGCCGTTAAGGAATGCCGTTTTGACGTCCATCTGCCATATCTCATAATCATAGTATGCGGCAATTGCTAACATGATTCGGATGGACTTCAGCTTCGCTACGGTGAGAAAGTCTCATCGTAGTCAACCCCTTGGACTTGTCGATAACCCTTAGCGACAAGTCAAGCTTTGTAGATGGTCACATTACCATCTGCGTCCGTCTTCTTCTTAAAGATCCATTTGTTTTCTATGGCTCGCCGCTCATCGGGCAAGTCAGTCAAAGTCCATACTTTGTTTTCATACATGGATTCTATCTCGGATTTCATGGCTTCTAGCCATTTGTCGGAATCCGGGCCCGCCATCGCTTCTTCATAGTTCGAAGGTTCACCGTTGTCTAACAACATGATTTCCAGGACAGGGTTGCCGTACCACTCTGGTGCGGAACGTGTCCTTGTGGACCTATGAAGTTCAGTAGTAACTTGATCCGAAGCTTCATGATCATCATCATTAACTTCCTCCCCAGTCGGTGTAGGCACCACAGGAACATTTTCCCGCGCTGCGCTACTTTCCGGTTCGAAAGGGGTGACTATCACCTCATCAAGTTCCACTTTCCTCCCACTCAATTCTTTCGAGAGAAACTCCTTCTCTAGAAAGGACCCGTTCTTGGCAACAAAGATCTTGCCCTCGGATCTGAGGTAGAAGGTATACCCAATAGTTTCCTTAGGGTATCCTATGAAGACGCATTTTTCCGACTTGGGTTCGAGCTTTTCAGGTTGAAGTTTCTTGACATAAGCATCGCATCCCCAAACTTTTAGAAACGACAGCTTAGGTTTCTTCCCAAACCATAATTCATACGGTGTCGTCTCAACGGATTTAGACGGTGCCCTATTTAAAGTGAATGCGGCAGTCTCTAAAGCATAACCCCAAAATGAGAGCGGTAAATTGGTAAGAGACATCATAGATCGCACCATATCCAATAGAGTGCGATTACGACGTTCGGACACACCATTTCTCTGAGGTGTTCCAGGCGGCGTGAGTTGTGAAACTATTCCACATTTCCTTAAGTGTGCACCAAACTCGTGACTTAAATATTCTCCACCACGATCTGATCGTAAGAATTTTATTTTCCTGTCACGTTGATTCTCAACTTCACTCTGAAATTCCTTGAACTTTTCAAAGGTTTCAGACTTGTGTTTCATTAGGTAGACATACCCATATCTACTTAAATCATCAGTGAGAGTGAGAACATAACGATATCCTCCGCGAGCCTCAACACTCATTGGACCGCACACATCGGTATGTATGATTTCCAATAAGTTGGTTGCTCGCTCCATTGTTCCGGAGAACGGAGTCTTGGTCATCTTACCCATGAGGCATGGTTCGCACGTGTCAAATGATTCGTAATCAAGAGACTCCAAAAGTCCATCTGCATGGAGCTTCTTCATGCGCTTGACACCAATGTGACCAAGGCGGCAGTGCCACAAGTATGTGGGACTATCGTTATCAACTTTACATCTTTTGGTATTCACACTATGAACATGTGTAACATCACGTTCGAGATTCATCAAAAATAAACCATTGACCAGCGGGGCATGACCATAAAACATATCTCTCAAATAAACAGAAAAACCATTATTCTCGGATTTAAATGAGTAGCCATCTCGAATTAAACGAGATCCAGATACAATGTTCATGCTCAAAGCTGGCACTAAATAACAATTATTGAGGTTTAAAACTAATCCCGTGGGTAGATGCAGAGGTAGCGTGCCGACGGCGATCACATCAACCTTGGAACCATTCCCGACACGCATCGTCACCTCGTCCTTCGCCAGTCTCTGTTTATTCCGTAGTTCCTGCTTTGAGTTACAAATATGAGCAACCGCACCGGTATCAAATACCCAGGAGCTACTACGAGTACTGGTAAGGTACACATCAATTACTTGTATATCACATATACCTTGGGTGTTGCCGGCCTTCTTCTTGTCCGCTAAGTATTTGGGGCAGTTCCGCTTCCAGTGACCACTTCCCTTGCAATAAAAGCACTCAGTTTCAGGCTTGGGTCCATTCTTCGACTTCTTCCCAGTAACTGGTTTACCGGGCGCGGCAACTCCCTTGCCGTCCTTCTTGAAGTTCTTCTTACCCTTGCCCTTCTTGAACTTAGTGGTTTTATTCACCATCAACACTCGATGTTCTTTTCTGATCTCCCCTTCCGCTGATTTCAGCATTGAATATACCTCGGGAATGGTCTTTTCCATCCCCTGCATATTGAAGTTCATCACAAAGCTCTTGTAGCTTGGTGGAAGCGACTGGAGGATTCTGTCAATGACTGCGTCATCCGGGAGATTAACTCCCAGCTGAGACAAGCGGTTGTGCAACCCAGATATTCTGAGTATGTGCTCACTAATAGAACTATTCTCCTCCATTTTACAGCTGAAGAACTTGTCGGAGACATCATATCTCTCGACCCGGGCATGAGCTTGAAAAACCAGTTTCAGCTCCTCGAACATCTCATATGCTCCATGTTTCTCAAAACGCTTTTGGAGACCCGACTCTAAGCTGTAAAGCATGCCGCACTGAACGAGGGAGTAATCATCAGCACATGATTGCCAAGCGTTCATAACGTCTTGGTTCTCTGGGATTGGTGCTTCACCTAGCGGTGCTTCTAAGACATAATCTTTCTTGGCTACTATGAGGATGAGCCTCAGGTTCCGGACCCAGTCCGTATAGTTGCTGCCATCATCTTTCAGCTTGATTTTCTCTAGGAACGCGTTGAAATTGAGGACAACGTTGGCCATTTGATCTACAAGACATAGTGTAAAGATTTTAGACTAAGTTCATGATAATTAAGTTCATATAATCGAATTATTTAATGAACTCCCACTCAGATAGACATCCCTCTAGTCATCTAAGTGAAACATGATCCGAGTTTAACTAGGCCGTGTCCGATCATCACGTGAGACGGACTAGTCAAGATCGGTGAACATCTCCATGTTGATCGTATCTTCTATACGACTCAAGCTCGACCTTTCGGTCCTCCGTGTTCCGAGGCCATGTCTGTACATGCTAGGCTCGTCAAGTCGACCTAAGTGTATTGCGTGTGTTCCGAGGCCATGTCTGTACATGCTAGGCTCGTCAACACCCGTTGTATTCGAACGTTAGAATCTATCACACCCGATCATCACGTGGTGCTTCGAAACAACGAACCTTCGCAACGGTGCACAGTTAGGGTGAACACTTTCTTGAAATTATTATAAGGGATCATCTTACTTACTACCGTCGTTCTAAGCAAATAAGATGCAAAAACATGATAAATATCACATGCAATCAAATAGTGACATGATATGGCCAATATCATCATGCTCCTGTGATCTCCATCTTCGGGGCACCATGATCATCTTCGTCACCGGCATGACACCATGATCTCCATCATTGTGTCTTCATGAAGTCGTCACGCCAACGATTACTTCTACTTCTATGGCTAACGCGTTTAGCAACAAAGTAAAGTAATTTACATGGCGTTACTCAATGACACGCAGGTCATGCAAAATAATAAAGATAACTCCTATGGCTCCTGCCGGTTGTCATACTCATCGACATGCAAGTCGTGATTCCTATTACAAGAATATGATCAATCTCATACATCACATATATCATTCATCACATCTTCTGGCCATATCACATCACATAGCACTTGCTGCAAAAACAAGTTAGACGTCCTCTAATTGTTGTTGCAAGTTTTTACGTGGTTTGTAGGTTTCTAGCAAAACGTTTTCTTACCTACGTATGACCACAACGTGATTTGCCAATTTCTATTTACCCTTCATAAGGACCCTTTTCATCGAATCCGTTCCGACTAAAGTAGGAGAGACACACACCCGCTAGCCACCTTATGCAACTAGTGCATGTCAGTCGGTGGAACCAGTCTCACGTAAGCGTACGTGTAAGGTCGGTCCGGGCCGCTTCATCCTACAATGCCGCCGAAACAAGAAACGACTAGTAGCGGCAAGAAGAATTGGCAAACTCACCGATGAACGTGGATCGCGAGCGGAAGCGTTCCAATGAACGTGGATGACGGAGTCGTACTCGCCGTGATCCAAATCACCGATGACCGAGTGCCGAACGGACGGCACCTCCGCGTTCAACACACGTACGGTGCAGCGACGTCTCCTCCTTCTTGATCCAGCAAGGGGGAAGGAGAGGTTGATGGAGATCCAGCAGCACGACGGCGTGTTGGTGGATGTAGCGGGTCTCGGCAGGGCTTTGCCAAGCTTCTGCGAGAGAGAGAGAGGTGTTGCAGGGGAGGAGGGAGGCGCCCAAGGCTGTGTGTTGCTGCCCTCCCTCCCCCCCTTTATATAGGCCCCCTGGGGGGGCGCCGGCCCAGGGAGATGGGATCTCCAGGGGGGGCGGCCAAAGGGGGGAAGGGGTGCCTTGCCCCCCAAGGCAAGGGGGAAGCTCCCCCTAGGGTTCCCAACCCTAGGCGCATGGGGGGAGGCCCAAGGGGGGCGCCCCAGCCCACTATGGGCTGGTTCCCTTCCACTTTCAGCCCACGGGGCCCTCCGGGATAGGTGGCCCCACCCGGTGGACCCCCGGGACCCTTCCGGTGGTCCCGGTACAATACCGGTAACCCCCGAAACTTTCTCGGTGGCTGAAACTTGACTTCCTATATATAATTCTTCACCTCCGGACCATTCCGGAACCTGTCGTGACGTCCGGGATCTCATCCGGGACTCCAAACAACTTTCGGGTTTCCGCATACATATATCTCTACAACCCTAGCGTCACCGAACCTTAAGTGTGTAGACCCTACGGGTTCGGGAGACATGCAGACATGACCGAGACGCCTCTCCGGTCAATAACCAACAGCGGGATCTGGATACCCATGTTGGCTCCCACATGTTCCACGATGATCTCATCGGATGAACCACGGTGTCGAGGATTCAATCAATCCGTATGCAATTCCCTTTGTCAATCGGTATGTTACTTGCCCGAGATTCGATCGTCGGTATCCCAATACCTTGTTCAATCTCGTTACTGGCAAGTCTCTTTACTCGTACCGCAATGCATGATCCCGTGACTAACGCCTTAGTCACATTGAGCTCATTATGATGATGCATTACCGAGTGGGCCCAGAGATACCTCTCCGTCACACGGAGTGACAAATCCTAGTCTCGATCCGTGCCAACCCAACAGACACTTTCGGAGATACCCGTAGTGCACCTTTATAGTCACCCAGTTACGTTGTGACGTTTGGCACACCCAAAGCACTCCTACGGTATCCGGGAGTTGCACGATCTCATGGTCTAAGGAAAAGATACTTGACATTTGGAAAAGCTCTAGCAAACGAAACTACACGATCTTTTATGCTATGCTTAGGATTGGGTCTTGTCCATCACATTATTCTCCTAATGATGTGATCCCGTTATCAATGACATCCAATGTCCATAGTCAGGAAACCATGACTATCTGTTGATCAACGAGCTAGTCAACTAGAGGCTTACTAGGGACATATTGTGGTCTATGTATTCACACATGTATTACGATTTCCGGACAATACAATTATAGCATGAACAATAGACTATTATCATGAACAAAGAAATATAATAATAACCATTTATTATTGCCTCTAGGGCATATTTCCAACAGATGCCGCCTCTTGCCCTGCTGAATTCAGACCCATTTCTCTCCTTAATTGCACTCTTAAAATTATCACCAAGCTCCTGGCGAACAGACTTCAACAAGTTATCCTCAGGATGGTCCACACCAAGCAATATGGCTTTCTGAACAATAGATGCATTCAAGACTGCCTTGCTTGGTCATATGAGCACATCCATCAATGCTTCCAAGCAAAAATGATCTGGTCTTACTGAAACTTGACTTTGAAAAAGCATTTGACATGTTGAATCATGAGACCATCATCCAAATTATGCAGGCCGAAGGGTTTGGACCTAGATGTATTCTGTGGATTAAAATGATATACGGGACTGGTTTTTCCTCTGTTCTGCTTAATGGTGTACCAGGAAAGCAATTTTTGCGCAAGAAGGGTGTCAGACAAGGTGATCCTCTTTCACCACTTATATTTGTGATTGCTGCAGATGTATTACAAACCATGATGAATGAGGCTACGCACAACAATTGAAGGAAATATGCCCTAGAGGCAATAATAAAGTATTATATATTTCCTTATATCATGATAAATGTTTATTATTCATGCTAGAATTGTATTAACCGGAAACATAATACATGTGTGAATACATAGACAAACAGAGTGTCACTAGTACGCCTCTACTTGACTAGCTCGTTAATCAAAGATGGTTATGTTTCCTAGCCATAGACATGAGTTGTCATTTGATTAACGGGATCACCTCATTAGGAGAATGACGTGATTGACTTGACCCATTCCGTTAGCTTAGCACTCGATCGTTTAGTATGTTGCTATTGCTTTCTTCATGACTTATACATGTTCCTATGACTATGAGATTATGCAACTCCCGTTTACCGGAGGAACACTTTGTGTGCTACCAAACGTCACAACGTAAATGGGTGATTATAAAGGTGCTCTACAGGTGTCTCCAAAGGTACTTGTTGGGTTGGCGTATTTCGAGATTAGGATTTGTCACTCCGATTGTCGGAGAGGTATCTCTGGGCCCACTCGGTAATGCACATCACTATAAGCCTTGCAAGCATTGTGACTAATGAGTTAGTTGCGGGATGATGTATTACGGAACGAGTAAAGAGACTTGCCGGTAACGAGATTGAACTAGGTATCGAGATACCGACGATCGAATCTCGGGCAAGTAACATACCGATGAGAAAGGGAACAACGTATGTTGTTATGCGGTTTGACCGATAAAGATCTTCGTAGAATATGTGGGAGCCAATATGAGCATCCAGGTTCCGCTATTGGTTATTGACCAGAGAGGTGTCTCGGTCATGTCTACATAGTTCTCGAACCCGTAGGGTCCGCATGCTTAACGTTACGATGACAGTTTTATTATGAGTTTATGTATGTTGATGTACCGAAGGAGTTCGGAGTCCCGGATGAGATCGGGGACATGACGAGGAGTCTCGAAATGGCCGAGACGTAAAGATCGATATATTGGACGACTATATTCGGATTTCGGAAAGGTTCCGAGTGATTTGGGTATTTTTCGGAGTACCGGAGAGTTACGGGAATTCGTATTGGGCCTTAATGGGCCATACGGGAAAGGAGAAAAAGGCCCCAAAGGGTGGCCGCACCCCTCCCCATGGGCTAGTCCGAATTGGACTAGGGAGGGGGGCGCCCCCTTCCTTCTTTCTCCTTCCCCCTTCCCTTCTCCTACTCCCACAAGGAAAGTAGGAGTCCTACTCCCGGTGGGAGTAGGACTCCCCCCTTGGGCGCGCCACCTCCCCTTGGCCGGCCCTCTCCTCCTTGCTCCTTTATATACGGGGGCAGGGGGCACCCCAAGGACACGACACTTGATATACGATATTTTAGCCGTGTGCGGTGCCCCCCTCCACCATATTACACCTCGATAATACCGTTGCGGAGCTTAGGCGAAGCCCTGCGTCGGTGGAACATCATCATCGTCACCACGCCGTCGTGCTGACGAAACTCTCCCTCAACACTCGGCTGGATCGGAGTTCGAGGGACGTCATCGAGCTGAACGTGTGTAGAACTCGGAGGGGCCGTGCGTTCGGTACTTGATCGGTCGGATCGTGAAGACGTACGACTACATCAACCGCGTTGTGATAACGCTTCCGCTGTCGGTCTACGAGGGTACGTGGACAACATTCTCCCCTCTCGTTGCTATGCATCACCATGATCTTGCGTGTGCGTAGGATTTTTTTTGAAATTACTACGTTACCCAACAACAACATGATCCAATCTCCACTGGTACATCAATCATGTACTGATTACCCTATCATTTAGTATGCGGATGACACCATCCTGGTAGCAAAGGCTGATAGAAGACAGCTTGAGCATATTAAGAATCTGCTACTACACTATGCTGCCTAAATAGGGCTCAAGGTCAACTACTCCAAATCAACCCTCATTCCCATCAACACTCCTATGGATAAGATGGCAGATCTGTCACAACTTTTGGGCTGCAAAATTGGCATTATTCCCCACAAGTATTTGGGTCTACCACTCTGCTACACCAAACCTAGAGTTGAAGATTATATGCCCATGCTGAAGAGAATTGAAAATAGATTGCTGGGATACTCCACCCTCCTATCCACAGGAGACAAACTCACTCTCATCAAATCAATCTTCTCAAGTATGCCTATTTTTTTCATGTGCACACTATGGATTCCCAAGACGGTAGTCAAGCAAATCAACACTTATCTCACGAATTGTTTCTGGCGAAAGTTTGGAACACAAGAGAGAGGATCAGTATTGATTTCACGGGAAAAAATATGCAAACCTAAAGCACAACGTGGTCTGGGGGTCTTAGATGTTCATCTGCACAATCAAGCCCTACTCATGAAGTTCGTCCACAAGTTCTTCAACAAAGAAAACACTCCATGGGTGAAAATCATTTGGGAAGCATATTATCAAGACTCCCTACCTGGGGACAGGTTGGTAGGTTCTTTCTGGTGGAAAGGCATCATGAAAACTCTGCACACTTTCAAGCAACATGCTATATGTAAACCAGGCCAAGGGGACACTACTCTTTTCGGCATGACAAATGGATGGGAGAACCTCTGCAGTTTAAACTACCTGAGCTCTTCTCTTTTGTCATCAACAAACGAATCACGCTGAAGCAAGTCCAAGAGCAGCAGGAATTCAGTCAACTTTTCCATAGACCACTTTCTCTTCAAGCCTTCAACCGGTTCAACTTTCTTCAGACCCACATGCAAAACATCCCACAATCTGATGAGAAAGATAAATGGAGTTACTCTTGGACTAGCCCCCAATACTCATCAATGAAAATGTACAAGAACATCTGTGGGCAGGCTGAAGCACACACCCTTTTTAAGCAGATTTGGAAAACCTCCTGCAGGCTTAGACACAAGATCTTCTTCTGGCTATTACTGCATGATAGAGTTAGCACAAGGAACTTACTGCAACACAGAAGTATGTTTTTGCCTGACTATAATTGTGCTTTGTGTGCGGATGCTGTCGTGGTACTAAGACTGACAGTAGAATAGGGGGGTAAGTATGGAGAGGCAAGATCCTAGCTATGGCGAAGTTGTACACACGAGTTTTACGAGTTCAGGCCCTTCTCGAAAGAAGTAACAACCCTATGTCTTGGAGCCCGGAGGCGGTCGACTAGATTATGTATGTGTGTGTTTACAGGGGTGCGAACCCACGACCACGACAGATGCAACAGATGAAACCCTCATCCACCTTTTCTGGAATTGCCCTTCCTCACTGAGCTGCTGGGCAAGCTTGTTACCCACCAAGCAAAGAGGGATTTCTGCATTTGATGAAATAGTTCTGACCATGATCAAGTTACCTAAAGAGGTTGCAATGGAGATCATAATTATGGGATGCTGGAGCACTTGGTTGAGTAGAAATGATAAAATTTTCAGATCTGCTCCACCACGCATCAACTCCTGGAAATTTTATCTCAAAGAAGGATTACAGATAGTAGGACTCAGAGCAAAGAATCACAAAGCAGCATAGATTGATTGTTGGATAGAACATAACTTATAAATATTTTCCATGTTTCCTAGAGAGGGCATTGGCTGAGTCCACTTTCTATACTTGTTTGTAAATATTTTATTAATATAATTGAAATACTGTAGAACAATTAGTGTAACAAACGTATGAATCCACACTAGGCCTTGGTATTACGGAGAAATGAATGGGATGTCGGTGATGAGGACGTGGATGATAATGATGAAGGTTGATGCCGGAATATCCTTGATCGGGTTGATGGCGTGATTGTGCCCTTCTTCCCATTCCCTCTCTCGAAGTTGCTTCGTATAGAATCAAAGTTGCTGACGAAAGAAACTCGTCAAAACATACTCATATGGGGTCAAATGCAAAGAGCTCGGCGTGAGGGTTTCAACGATGAGGATGGATTGTAAATTTCGTGCCTGGTTGAATAGTCATAGCGTTTTGAAATTTTCATGAATAAAATAATTGTCAAAACCACAGTGATACAAATGCAATGCATGCTGAGTTTGTGTCGAGTTGGGTTACATTTGGACTTGATATTGTACTAGCATGGGTAGGATATAGTTAGTGTCAGTGTTGGACATGTTGTACCCTTGCCCTGGGAGGGGATAGGTAGCACGCAAGGGCGGGGCACACAACCCCTTTTTTTTGGCTTTCAATTTTCAATCTTTCATATCTTTTGAACCATAAGTTCAAATTCAGTTTCGTTTGCATATTTGTGTTTCTGGTGACGAGAGTTTCAAATGAGATCCATTCTGAATATGTTTACGAGTTTTTTGAAACTTCATTAAGTTTTAACTTCTGAAACTTGGTATGAGTGGTCGACTAAATCACAAGGTTCAGAACCTACGACCGACAAGATTGTAAGTTTCAGAATCTAAAACTTAAAACTTGTCGTGCCTCATGCGGGATCCAATGACTTCATGGATCACGAGGCAATCGGGCGGCCGACATGGCTGGGCAGGTGCGTGCCTCTGCACCTGCGTGCCCCTGCAAGTTTCCACCCTTGGCTTCCTATATAATGATGGGGCGCCCCAAGTTATAAATCCATGACGACTAGATAGCGAACAAACACACAAGTGGAGTTGGCGCCGTGTGCAGATCCTGGACGGTCGGTGTTGCAATATCCTGGGAAGGAGACACGTAGTCATTGCCCCGGGGAGTAGGCAAGTTCGGATAACCTCGTTAACAAATCTTGATGTCGTCATCATGTTGCGATTCCACGATCGATCAAATACATGCCTTGGATTATTCTAACAATGTATGTGAAGTCATGTGGTGGGAGGATTGATTATGATGCTTTACTCTTTTCGCATGTGCAGAAACTATGAGAACAATTTGACTTTGTTTCGGTATGTGCTCAAGACATCCAAGAAAGTACTACATTTTTGAGAATTTAGAAATAATATAATATATAGAGGCTTGCTAAACATGTTTGGCAAAGTTTTGGTTGTTTTAAAGTATTGTCCCATTGAGGAGCTAAAAATGGGAAAACACATTAGCACTTGAGCAAATCAATTCTACATGGACACAATAGTTACATCCCAGTGTAGTTTGTCACACGATGCCGAGAACTCCGTAATACCCGATGAGTACGGGCAAAGAGACCAAAGTTCCAAATATAACCCTGCGTGTTGGGAAATTCATCAGTCCTTGACAATAACACAAGATTGAAAACACATGATAACTAATTATGTCATAACACTATTGAGAGGAGGTGCTTCCGCCGTGCTAAGTACATCCGCGTGGAGGCCATACTCCTTTGCGAAGACGAAGGAGGCAATTGATTGCGGTAGTGCTGCCTGCATGCGAAGAGCGAAATGTTCATTTTCAATTTTTCTCTCATACCTTTCGCACTTGTTTTCGATCGATTGTTTGGAATATAGTGGAAGTGACTTGTTTATTTGAGAAAACAAGGGGTCTTCCCCCGGTTCCAGTTTGACTAAGTTGAGTGTGCTAAAGAAACCAGACGCCTATATTACTCTTGTAACTCAAGCCTATCTATATTTCCTGTCTAACGAAAGCACGCATGAAAAGAGCAGCTTCATTGTTATAGTTCGTTTACATTTTTTATTCAGCGGACAGATCTGTAAAGCAAAAAGCAATCGCATGCAGTTCTGACCGAGAAACGACACTTCTTGAAATCGATCAGCAAAGTCAATGAGCACTTGTGTGGCACTAAAAAGCTCATCATCTGACGACGGACGCAAAAAAGACAGGCTCCACTGCTCGGTATTCCTACTTTCTTTCCTAGACGAGCTGTACGTAGCAGCAACCCTTGTACTCCATGGCGCGATCCAGCCATGGGACTGGGAGCGCGTGACGTGAACACTATTAATTTGTCTCCTATGGTTCGCGCGCAGCTAGGCGAGAAGAGTGAGTATAGTAGTACGTGTTTACACCAACGAACCTGTATGATGACGAAGCGTAGCACGTCGCCGCGGAGGCCGAACGCGACGGCTCCGGCTCCGGCGAGCGCCGCGAGTGGGCCCGCGACGAAGCGCAGCACCATCCCCAGCGCCGCCAGGCCCCCGCCGCACGCCACAATTCTCTCCTGCTGCGCCATGAACAACCCTGCATACATGCATGAGCACTGCTTCAACAAACAATCTGTTTGTAGCACACGTATATACGTCTGCGCTGACATAGTTAGTTACATATAATATGCGTACGTACGTACGACTCGCGCATGCACTGTGCAAGTTTATCATACATACGTACGTACCCATGCTGAACATGGACATCCCGGTGCCGGTCCTGGACATGACCTGCAGCGAGCCCGTCACGATGCCCGGCATGCCGATGCGCCACCTGCATGCATGTGCACGCACGTAAAACACTCGTCACCTTTCCGAACGTTCGATGGCACACGTATACGCCACGCATGTAGGGCGGTTCGATAGGTGCGAAGGGCGGCGGAGTCCGCACGTACCTGTAGGCGATGCACGCCCAGGCGACTCCGAGGACGCTGGCGTACACGTTGGGGTTTCTCGCCAGCTTCATCCCCACGGTGCTCGCCATCAACCACAGCCGGATCCTCCTTCCACCGGTGGGTGGCGCCGCTTCCACGTCCAGGTCCACCTCGACGTCGCTGTGCGACACTGGCTCGACGCGCCGCGCTCGGTCGTCGTCGCTGCTGGTGGATCCGTCGTCGTGGGCCATTGTGGCGCTCAAAGAAGAGACGCCGCCGCCGACGACCCAGGCTTTCCGCAGCTCGAAGGCGAGCAGAAGGAGCGGGAACCACACGATGGCCTGCACGACGGCGATCTGCACGATCAGGTCCTGCGCCCACTTGCCGTACATGGCGTCCAGCAGCGGCACGCCCACGACGAGCGTGTTGTTGTACGCGCCAAGGGAGAACCCCGTGATGGACCACGAGTAGGCGCCGGCCTTGGCCTTGGCGCAGCGCGCCCAGACGGCCGCGGCGAGCACGGCGAGAAGTTTGGTGACGGCGTCGGCGGCGATGACGCGGTAATTCATGGCGTAGGGGTCGGCGCGGACCACGAAGTCGAAGGTGAAGAAGGGCATGGAGAAGCAGACACCCAGCGTGTTGATGGCGCCGCACTGCTCCGCCGTGAAGAACCGCCACCACCGCACTGACCCGTACCCGAGCCCCAGTGCGAAGTAGAGCGGCGCCATCGCCTCCACCACCTTGTAGATGTCGCCCAACGCTATCATCTTATTTGATGGAGTAGTATGTCTGTATCTGTGTGAGTACCTCTGGCTCTCTGAACGAGCTGGGACGAGTTCTTGTATGCTGCCATTTCTGCGGCTATAAATATAGCCCGAGAATATGGAATCGGAGAGGACAAGCACTGCACAGGAGATCAATCGGTGGAATCTGTGGCGAATTGAGTTCTCAAGAATGAACCTGGATTGTCGTGTCAGCGTGCCTAAGGTCCGGGCTCTGGTCCTTATGGGTCCTTATAGGCATGTGTACGAAGACATTCAACCAAGGGACTAATTACTTTGAGTAGATTCCACTTTTTACCCCTGTGTGTGACAATTTTGTACCTAGTTTAGAAAAAGAAAACTTCAAAGTACATCATTGAAGCAAGTTCCTTTGGATGTTAATCTTTTTAGTTTACCAGTTTTAGTCAGTTTGTGGCCTTTATCTCGCCCATTGATGACGGCGGATCTAGGCGACGTGGCGCAGTGTAGACTCGGCGCCCGATGCGGAGATGGACTCGCGCATGAGGGTGACGCTATCTGGCGTCGTGGTGGCGTTGGCGGCAGCTAGACCGGGCAAGGTAGATGCAGCAGTACAGCTCTGAAAATGGATTGGTGGCAGGTGGCTGCGGCGGCCTCATATCCAGCAGGCGTTCTGGTTGAGGAGCACGCCGAACTGATGGGTCCCATACCCGGCAGGTGTCCTGGTTGGGACCTCAGGTCTTAGATGTTAGGTTTGGCTGCGAGGTCCGTTTGGTATTAGACCCAGACTATCAGCGCCCCTTCATCAACTCGATATGAGTAGCGATAGATGTTGCTTAGACGGCGACTCTAGTCTTCCTGTTGTATGACTTTATAAGGTCTTGTGTTAATAATTAATAAAATAGTTGTATGCATCGTCCAGATGCAAAGGCCGGGGTTTTTCCTCCTTTCCCTAAAAAAAGAGTCAACATCCACATTTGAGGTGCAATCCTTACGTGTGGCAAACCGCGTGGGCAACCTGGTTAAGCCAGGCCGGCTCCCTGGCTAGGGCTACAATTGTTTCCCCTGTTTTACCACGCCAGAGTTCTGCACGGGTGATCTCTCGAGATCACAGGAGTAAGAGTAGGTATACTGGTAAGATAAATTCTTCCCCACCTTCCCACTTAGTTGTGCCTTGTGTATGATCTCAAAATTAGGGTTGTTTGTCTTATTACACCCCACCCCCGATGCACAACGCAAAACCCAATCGTCCGCCTTGCTGTCTATAGTTGCTCCCAAACTTTCGCTCAATGGAAGGACAATGACGGATAGTCATGTCCCAAGTTGGGGGACTCGACATGGCTTAACCAGGTCACTCCACACCGTTTGTCGCATCAATGGTTCCTAGGTGAAATCTACATGTGGCCTACTCCCTCCGTTCTTTAGAAAGTGTACTTTCAAGTTTATTGAAAGGTTAAACTATCTCAAACTTTGATCAAGTTTGTGCAGAAATATATCAATATTTGTGAAACCAAATAGGAGTATGATGAAAATATATTTTATCATGAATCTAATGTTACTAGTTTGATGGCATAAATGCTGGTGTACTATTGTATAAATTCAGTTGAACATAAAAAAAATTGACTTTCCAACAAAATTAAAAGTATATTCTTTCAAGGACGGAGAGAGTAGGGGTTAACTCAGTGTGCCACGTTGGATTGACAATGGACTGGACCCATGTGACAACATCCATACAATACAATGAAGCATGATTACTCGGAAGCTTTGTTGTTAGCACTGAGTGACTGCCATGACTTTCATTAGCACTACGAACCACCTAGCAATGGGGGATCTTGTGTATGCTCTACAATGCGTCGTCCTGACTCGGGCGCTACACAGGTCAAGCAACCGGTGTTTAGCAAACATGAGGGGGGGAAAACGCAAAGATTTTTTTTTTTTTTAAATCCAAAACCTCAAACATATTTGTCCCAACTTTGCATACTTGTCTCAATAGGCCTTTGCATACTTGTCCCAACTGGGTCTGGTTGAGCATATGCAGGCAAAAAATCAACATCTGCATGTTGATTGGTTGTCTGCATCCCCTCTAGCTTGCATGTGCCGAAACCGAAGGCCTGCTGTTTGATTGCAGCCTTGTTTGAGGGGAAACACAAGTCCAGTTATTTGCTTATATTCAGGACAGCTGTGTGGTAACCTCCTCCTTGATGTGGTGAGGTTACCAGAGGCACACATGCAAAAAACTAAACTAGACACAACAAACTTAGGCACAAACACAAGTTTTAACCATACATCACAAGTTTTAAGCCAACATAGTACGATAAGTTTTAAACGAAACATAAGTCTTAAACAACAACCTACAAGGGATGGGCAACAGGAGCTCAGACGGTCATGGTGAAGGCGTTGTCGTGCTCCTTGCACTTAGTGACCACCTCCACACCGTCGTCGTTGAAGATGATCACCTTCATGATGTTGGGGGTCAGCAACTTGAACGTCAGCATGTACCCGATCATGATCTGATGAACGGCGGTGAAGGTGGCCCAACCCTGATCAAGGGTGACCCTGCCATTGATCACCCTCACATTCACCCTCCATGCGTGGCCGGTGTGAGCTTGAACTCTATAGGGACAGTGGGGAAGTACTTCGTGAAGTCCAGAGGCAATGGCAGACTCTCCAGCTTTGGAGCAAGGATAACCTTGCAGAAGTGGCTTGGTCCTGACTTCTAATGATAGTGGCCATAGTTCCTCCGCTTGGCGCTTGGGTGATCCTGCACCGGCACTTTGACCAATGGCGACACGATCTTCTTGCCCTTTTCCAATGGTGGCATGACCTCATTGCCCTTGTCCATCTGCATTATGAACAACACACAGTTCAATGGTCAACATTCATTCATATCGGCCGAACGTTCCTATATTAACCCACCCTACTAACCCATCACCGCACTCAAACCCTTTCTGTTCAGCACCTCTCCTCTTCCACCTCTCTATTTCACCACCTCTCCCTCACCATGAACTCCAACTCCAACCCCAACCCTTTCTCCTAAGGCCTTGGATGGAGGGCCTTCTTCCTTGGGTGCTCGCTCGGTGACCACAACAAGTTTGAGCACACCATGAAAGTGTGCTCGAACTTCAGCGGCATCGACGACATGCACACGGAGGCCGATGTTGTGATGAGGAAGGCTATGCTGGACGAGTTGAAGACACTGATTCCGGACCCAGCCAAGGGCGCAATGTCAGTGGACATCCTGCGCTGGGCCATGAATCAGGCAGACTCCCGCGACGCTGGACAGCGGGCAAGATGGGCCAAGTATAGCCAGTACAAGGCGCCTCAAGACCAGCGTGCCGCGGCGTAATGGAGTAGGATGTTCGTGTCCCCAGAGGTCGACAATGATGAGGTGCAAATGGTGGCAGACCGCCCGCGACAGGCGACCGTGCAAGACCCATCATTCTCGACGAAGACGATGAGTAAGAAAAGAAGATGGCTACCCCCCCCCCCCCCCCCTGCTCGACGCGACTCCAGGGTCGTCGCGGCTAGACAAGAAAGTTTGTACTTCAATCCCACCCCCGATGTAATCGATTTTTTTTTACCTATAAACCCTAGTAGCCATCGATGCAGAATCGATGGATGGCAATCCTTCACCTCCGATGTGTTCAATCCCTCCCTAACTCTTCAATCGTGTGCTCAAATCTAATCTAGCCCGAGTCAAAAGCAGTAAATCTACAGAGAGGACGAGGACTTACCGCCATGGCCGATGCGCTCCGGTGGAGGTCTGCAGTTGCTCCAGTGGTTGTCGCCGTCTTGGATCAATTCTCACTAGAGCTTCGGTGGTCGCCGACGCCGGTGTGAGTAGGGAGAGAGAGTGGTGAGGGCAATTTTGTGACAACGCGTCGGGAAACAACGTGATTTCTCGGGACCACATCCACGCGTGCAACCGCCCATGCCCACGTGCCTAGGATTGCACCGCGCGGGCCTGGCTCCAAAAAACGACCGATTTAAACGTTCCTCTGGATGCAGGTCCGAAGGTGCTTTAATGTTCGTACTATGCATGCTCAAGAGTCAATGCAAATTATTAAATGGGGCATTTTCTTCTCGCATGGGTGTGATTGAGGTACATACAGCCTACCAAACACGTCCATTCTGATTGATCACCACCGTCCTCCTCGGTGCTCATGCACGTAAAGTTAAGCGAGTACAAGCAGTAGATATTTTCCTACAGCGTTGTTCAGCTGGACGCGCGTCCATCCATCGATGCTTTGCTTGCGATCGAGTGACCTACCTAGCTAAACATGCTTGTACACGCGGAGACCGATCGCTGTCCAGTGGCCACCTTGCATGCACGTATGCGCGATACCACGGCTCCGCGCCCCGGTTCTCTCCCGGCTCCACTCTGCCCCGCGCTGTGCTTGTAACCATCGCTTTCGGATTAACCTTTTTGCCATGCATTCGCAAGAAAGAAAGAAAGAAAAAACATCCTTTTGCCAGACAGCCATCGTGTGTCACCACCAATTCTTACATAGGACAAGCTTAAGTGCTTAACAACGATTAATACTACTTTCAGCTATATATATGCAGCATCGGAGCGGATGGTCATGAAGAAGGAGAAGCTTAGCCGTGGACGAACAATTGGCACTAGCAGTAGTGGTGATACCACATGCAGCACACCATCGCCGGATGCTACGTAGTCGACCGCCGACGTCGGGGGCAAAGGTAAACCCGGTAACTAAAATAGTACAGGAAAGCACGGCGCACTTCTTTTTGAAAGCTAAAAGAAACGCACTTGATGTCATGGTTAGGGAAGCTCCCATGGCAGGAGTAATCCTGTTTGGTATTGCTTAGCAGAGGTGGAGTGAGTCTTTTCTGTCTCTAGCTTATATATACTCCCTCCGTTTTTAAATATAAGTCTTTATAGAGATTTTACTATAAACCACATACGGATGTATATAAATGCATCTTAAGTGTAGATTCATTTATTTTGCTCCGTATGTAGTCCACCTAATGGAATCTCTATAAAGACTTATATTTAGAAACGGAGGGAGTATATATAAGGAGCAAAATAGACCAACTCAAAGCTACAGGTTAGGTGTCAAGCTTAGTTTATTACATGATTTTGACTAGTCATTGCCCACATGTCAATCTTCTTCTCCCTTCCCATTCTAACCCAACTTGGCATTTCATCGAGCAGTTGGTACACACTAAGAGCAACTCTAACAGACCCCGCAAAAGGCCCCAACCCGCAAAATAACCGTCAAAATGCGGGTTGGCGTGGAAAATCCCGCCCGAACAGACCCCGCAAACACGGCCGGCCCGCAAAAAAAATTGAGGGGCGCGGCAAAAGCTTGACCCCAACCCGCGAATACGCGCCCCCCCGGCCCATCGGTGCCCTGCATATAGCAGGAGCGGTTGGTGGGGAGGACATTTCAGCCCACACTTTTCCCCACCAACCACCTCCCCTCTCCCCCTCGCCCCACCGCCGGGCCGCCGCCCAAGATTCCGGCGAAAGCAGCCGGTGGGAGCACGCCGAAACGCCGCCACACGTACGAGGTTGCCCTCCGCCCCCCTCCTGCTTCGGCGGGCCGGGAAGCTGCGGATCTGCGACCCTTCATCGCGGTCGGCCGGATTTGGCTTTTCCGGCCGCCGGTGGCCGCGCCAAGCGATGGAATGGTCGGGGAGCATCTCGCGCAGCCCCGGCAAAGCCGCATCGGCGCATGCAGGTACGGGTTCGTCCTCTCGCCGTCGCCTAGGGTTTGCGGGCATGGATTCGGCCGGCCATCCGCCGGGCTCGGCGCTCGCGCAGAGGCTCTGTGGCTTGCCGATGCCGCTCATGCAGTGCGACGACTGCACACGGACAGTGCTGCGGCTAACCTCGGGCACACCGAAGCACCCCGGATGGGTGTTCTTCAAATGCGAAAACGATGGGGTACGTGTTGTTTTCATTCGGCTCATTTTGATAGCTCATTCTTTGTTTCAATTGTGGTAGCTCATGTCGAACATCATCATGTGTGTAGGAAGATGGATGCTCATTTTGGTTTTGGGAAGGTGAAAGAACATGCGGTGCCCCCATGTTTGGTTTTGGTAATTGATGACAATCTCTATGGACTAATGGTTGCCTTGAGTTATATTTGAAGGATTTGTCCATAGGCATTTCTTGAAGTTCATGTGTTGGTTTCAAGGAGTTTATGTGGTGACCAAGGTGTTATTAAGGAATTATCCAAAGATTGGTCATGTGAGAGTTGAGCTTATTGCAAGCATGTCTTGGAGAACAAGATTGTGTGATCATTCATGTATATCTTCAAGACATCATCCAAATGAAGAGAGTTGAAAAGATTCATGGTTGATCAAGACTAAGTCAAGAGTGAATCAACTTGATCAACTCACAAAGCGTAGAAGATGTACCGAGAGGGATCAAGCGATCCCATGGTGTGGTAAGCATTGTCAATTACGCTTTGTGTACTAACCTATGATCTTCGTGAGAGTTCTTTGTGGGGTTAGGTTGCGGTGTGTAAGTTCAAGTGAAGCATCATGAAGAGATCAAATGCTTGAAGCTTGCCGTCCATTGTGGTGACAATGGACTTGTGAAGATGTTGCGGTGTGCAAGTTCAAGTGAAGCATCATGAAGAGATCAAATGCTTGAGGCTTGCCGTCCATTGTGGTGACAATGGACTTGTGAAGATATGCGGAAGAGTGGCTCACCCATAGTGAAGCATGGGGGAGCAATCAACTAGTCTTCATCGAGCCAACGCAACCAAGAAAGGTGGTCCAACTTGAGGGAGTCAAGATCGCCATCATCTAGCTCAAGTGGACCATGTGCAAGGCAAAGGTTTGCTCTGGATAGGTTTTCTATTTTACCGGTCTCATAATGGTAGTTGGGAGACCGGGTTATAGGATCGATTGCCGTACTATCAAGGGGGGCTCTCGATGAGTAGCTTGATCGTATCGTTCATAGAGAGCTCAAACCATTGCATCCTTGCATCATCTTTATTGGTTCTTGTTTGGTTCTTCTCCTTGTGAGTTTTGGAGCTTATGGTCATCTTGATGACAAGCTCGAGTTCATCGAAAACGGAGTTCACTCGCATCTTCTATGATGTTTTTGATGTTGGAGGTTATGCCGGTTCTTCTCGGTTGGAGGTTATGCTGTTTTGATGCTACTCGTCTTCCTCTATCCAACAAGCTTGAGTTTGCTCAATTCGGAGCTCATATGCAGAAGTTATGGCAGTTTTGGTTTCCTAGCGGTAGTACCGCGGGCCGGAGCGGTAGTACCGCTTGGGTGCTACAAGCGGTAGTACCGCTGGTAGCCCCCAGCCGTAGTACCGCTGCGGTCTCGTGCTAGTACCGCCTCGATTCGAGGGGTCTTTTTCGTGTCAGGTTTTACGGTACTAGCCGCGGCAGTGGGGGCCGTAGTACCGCTCGTATGCGGTAGTACCGCCCTGACCACCGCGGTAGTACCGCTCTGGGCCCAGCGGCAGTACCGCGAGGGGGAGCGGTAGTACCGCTGGCCAAGCGGTAGTACCGCTCTCTGCGGGGCTGGTGTGGGGGGTAACGGTTGGATTGTTCCCCCCACTATATAAGGAGGCCTTCTTCCTCAATGAACCTTATCCGTTGAGCTCGTGCTCTTCCCCCATTGTTGACCTTCTTCGAGCTTGCTAACTCTCAATCCCTCCATGGATTCTTGCTAGTTTTTGAGGGAAAAGAGAGAGGAGATCTAGATCCACATTTCCACCAATCACTTTCTCCTCTTTGTGAGGGGAACCCCTTGGATCTAGATCTTGGAGTTCTTGGTGTTCTCCTTCTTGTTCTTCCTCTCATCTTCCTCCCTAGCATTAGTTGCTTCGGTGAGATTTGAGACAGAAGGACTTGGGCACTCAGTGTGCCCTTGCCATTGCATTTGGTGCATCGGTTTGAGTTCTCCACGGTGATACATGGAAGTTACAAGTTGAGAAGCTTATTACTCTTGGGTGCTTGGTGCCCTTGAGCTTGTTCCTCTTGGGTGCTTGGGCGCCCTAGACGGTTGGTGATGTTCGGAGCTCAATCATTGTGGTGTAAAGCTCCGGGCAAGCGTCGGGGTCTCCAATTAGGTTGTGGAGATCGCCCCGAGCAATTTGACGGGTACCGGTGACCGCCCCCAAGGGTTGCCAAAGTGTACGGGTTCGGTGACCGCCCCCAAGGGTTGCCATTTGTACGGGTTCGGTGACCGCCCTCAAGGGTCCCTTAGTGGAATCACGGCATCTTGCATTGTGCGAGGGCGTGAGGAGATTACGGTGGCCCTAGTGGCTTCTTGGGGATCATTGTGCCTCCACACCGCTCCAAACGGAGATTAGCATCCGCAAGGGTGTGAACTTCGGGATACATCGTCGTCTCCGCGTGCCTCGGTTATCTCTTACCCGAACCCTTTACTTATGCACTTTACTTTGTGATAGCCATATTGTTTCTTGTCATATATCTTGCTATCACTTAGTTGTTTATCTTGCTTAGCATAAGTTGTTGGTGCACATAGGTGAGCCTAGTTGTTGTAGGTTTTGTGCTTGTCAAATTAACCGCTAGGTTTATTCCGCATTTGTTCAAGCCTAAACCGTAATTATTTTAAAGCGCCTATTCACCCCCCTCTAGGCGACATCCACGATCTTTCAGAAGGCGAATACAATGATTTATTGATAGAAAGAAACTTAATAGACGTTCGTGCACTCCTTAGTAGAATCGAAGGCAATGATGCGGATGCATGTGCAACTAGAGGGGAAGCAACGTCTACTTCTTTCGAACCAAAGATGAAGAAAGAAGAATGCAAAATCAAGAATCCACAGATCAACAATGAATGCATGGAGAAGATATTAGTCCAACTAGTGGGAGCAGTTATGGAAGTTGGAAATCTTCTAAAATGCATACTTGTGGTTCTT
Source organism: Aegilops tauschii subsp. strangulata (assembly GCF_002575655.3). Classification (NCBI taxonomy): domain Eukaryota; kingdom Viridiplantae; phylum Streptophyta; class Magnoliopsida; order Poales; family Poaceae; genus Aegilops; species Aegilops tauschii. Next base: position 243,017,121 of record NC_053041.3, read on the forward strand.
GTTTTCTTTGGTCTTGCTATTCTAGCAAAGATTTGGTGATGTATTATGTATCCAATGTTGTCGAAAAAGCAAAGAAATGCATTATGTTGGATCAAATTAAGGTGCAAATTTAGGTTTTCCGGGCCGGGAGGAGCGGTGCCAGACCAGACCCTGCAAAGCCGACCCGTAAAAGAGCATATTCCGCGAATATCCCTTTTTACGTGTCCGTTATGCGGTGTCTGCATCTGCGGCCATCCGCGCCGACCCGCAAAGCCATTTTTCCGCAAACTGCAAACGCGTTTTGCGGGCCCGCGGGATGCGGGGTCTGCTAGAGATGCTCTAAGCAACAGGAGAAAGACGTAGGCTTGCAGCTTGTGTGGCTCGAACAACTTTTATTGAGTCAATGGACTAAATTAATCCTCTTTGAAAATTTGAGAGACAAAGGTTTGCCGGTTTTAGAGTTAAGGCCCTACGCTACTACTAGTTAGCCGTAGCGTGGTGATGGACCCAGCGTCACTACTATGTATATCTTTTCAGCATATAAATGTTATACTTATACAACAATTCTACATATTTTTATACACTAGCTATGATATAACGACTCATCATCATCAAAATAATATAACTACTCAGCATCATCGTAGTGATATAACAACTCATCGTAATCATAGTAATATAACAACTCATCATCATCATAATGATATAACAATGTCTTATCATCATCATCATCATCATCATAATTAAGTTAACCACTACTAGCTAATTCTTATCATCCTAGGTAAATAACTTCCGAGCATATGACAAGTACTAGGACCTACTCCTCTCTCTTAGGTAAAATAGATAAAACAGAAAAACCCTCCATCTCCATGATGTAGCATAGAGATCCATCGATCTCCAATTTGTGGCATGCGGTCATTCACTATTTGCCTCCATCCTTCGATTTTGAGGCATCCATTTGTTTGACGTTCAATCGAGTATGTATATTTGAGACTGGTACATGGCCATACGCAAACAATTGTCATCTCACCTTCGACATCCATCAACGAAGACAAAACAACATTTTGGAGCTTCTGTTGAAGAACATAATAGTGCAATGTAATTTACTTAAAAAGAATGTATGAAAAAGATGGACTATTGACACAATAGTAAAAAATCTTACCATAATATTTCTATGAATGTTATCATCACTCAACTTGTGGACTAGTGGCACGTATCCTGTATAATTTTGGCCAGCTCCATAAATGCTTTTAAAAGTCAGAACATCATTAACAAAGGAGACAGTGAACTGATGTAGGGTGGAACCCTAGCTCATGATCTTTTCACACTTAAAGGGGGAAAAGGGTAGAACAATCAAGAACAACAAGAGTAATCACTCAAACAAAACCCAAAATCACACATCCACTAGAATAACATACATGAGATCCACAAGTATCAGATGAACAATCGAGGGAAAATAGCATAAAGGTAAAGGTTCTTCTCAAATCCAAAGGAGATGAGGTCTTGATGATCTAGGTAGATCATTCTCCCTTGGGAGGTCTTGATGATCGTATGATGGGGATCCTTCTACCTTAGGAGGTCTTGATTGTTGGGGAACGTAGTATTCAAAAAATTTCCTACGATCACCCAAGATCTATCTAGGAGAAGCATGGCAACGAGTGGGGAGAGTGTGTCCACGTACCCTCGTAGACCGAAAGCGGAAGCATTTAGTAACGCGGTTGATGTAGTCGAACGTCTTCACGATCCAACCGATCCGAGTACCGAACGTACGGCACCTCCGTGTTCAGCACACGTTCAGCACGATGACGTCCCTCGAGCTCTTGATCCAGTTGAGGACGAGGGAGAGTTCCGTCAGCACGACGGCATGGCGACGGTGATGATGAAGTTACCGGTGCAGGGCTTCGCCTAAGCACTACGATGATATGATCGAGGTGTTAACTGTGGAGGGGGGCGCCGCACACGGCTAGGAACAATTGATGTGTGTTCTAGGGATGCCCTCCCCGCGTATATAAAGGAGGGAGAGGGAGGGAGGCAGCCTAGGGCGCACCCAAGTAGGAGGAATCCTACTTGGGCCCCTAGTCCAATTCGCCCCCCTACCATATTTGGACAAGGGGGAAAGGAAGGAGGGGGGAGGGGAAGGAAGTAGGAGTCTGCTACCTCTTGAGCATTCGTTGGTTTTCCCTTGAAGAGGAAAGGGTGATGCAGCAAAGTAGCGTAAGTATTTCCCTCAGTTTTTGAGAACCAAGGTATCAATCCAGTAGGAGGCCACACGCAAGTCCCTCGTACCTACACAAACAAATAAGAACCTTGCAACCAACGCGATAAAGGGGTTGTCAATCCCTTCACAGCCACTTGCAAAAGTGAGATCTGATAGAGATGATAAGAGAATATTTTTGGTATTTTTATGATAAAGATTGAAAGTAAAGATTGCAAAGTAAAATAGGTTGGAAACTTATATGATGGAAAATAGACCCGGGGGCCATAGGTTTCACTAGTGGCTTCTCTCAAGATAGCATAAGTATTACGGTGGGTGAACAAATTACTGTCGAGCAATTGATAAAAAAGTGCATAATTAGGAGAATATCTAGGCATGATCATGTATATAGGCATCACGTCCGCGACAAGTAGACCGACTCCTACCTGCATCTACTACTATTACTCCAAACATCGACCGCTATCCAGCATGCATCTAGAGTATTAAGTTCATAAGAACAGAGTAACGCATTAGGCAAGATGACATGATGTAGAGGGATAAAATCAAGCAATATGATATAAACCCCATCTTTTTATCCTCGATGGCAACAATACAATACGTGTCGTTTCCCCTTCTGTCACTGGGATCGAGCAATGCAAGATTGAACCCAAAGTTAAGCACTTCTCCCATTGCAAGAAAGATCAATCTAGTAAGCCAAACCAAACTGATAATTCGAAGAGACTTGCAAAGATAACAAATCATACATAAAAGAATTCAGAGGAGATTCAAATATTGTTCATAGATAATCTTGATCATAAACCCACAATTCATCGGATCTCGACAAACACACTGCAAAAAGAGTTACATCGAATAGATCTCCAAGAAGATCGAGGAGAACTTTGTATTGAGATCCAAAGAGAGAGAAGAAGCCATCTAGCTAATAACTATGGACCCGAAGGTCTGTGGTAAACTACTCACACGTCATCAGAGAGGCTATGGTGTTGATGTAGAAGCCCTCCGTGATCGATTCCCCCTCCGGCGGAGCACCAGAAAAGGCCTCAAGATGGGATCTCACGGTTACAGAAGGTTGCAGTGGTGGAAATAGGGTTTCGTGGTGCTCCTGGTTGGTTTCGGGGAATATGGGTATATATAGGAGGAAGAAGTAGGTCGGTGGAGCTGCGAGGGGCCCACGAGGGTGGGGGGGCGCGCCCAGGGGGGCAGGCGCGCCTCCCTGCCTCGTGGCCTCCTTGTTGATTTCTTGACATCCACTCCAAGTCCTCTGGATCACGTTTGTTCCAAAAATAACTCTCCCGAAGGTTTCATCCCGTTTGGACTCCGTTTGATATTCCTTTTCTGCGAAACACTGAAATAGGCAAAAAACAGCAATTTGCACTGGGCCTTGGGTTAGTAGGTTAGTCCCAAAAATAATATAAAAGTGTATAATAAAGCCCATTAAACATCCAAAACAGATAATATAATAGCATGGAACAATCAAAAATTATAGATACGTTGGAGACGTATCAGAGTCCTACTTCATACTTTCCTTTTCCTCCTCTCCTTTCTCTTTGTCCCCACGTGGTTGGACCTATAGGGGGCGCACCAGCCCCTTGTGGGCTGATGTGTTCCCTTACTTGGCCCATTAAGCCCATATCTTTGTCGGGGTTGCCCGGAACCCCTTCCGGTGACCCGGTATCACTCAGTACACTTCCGGTGTCCAAATACCATCGCCCTATATATGAATCTTTACCTCTCGACCATTTTGAGACTCTTCGTCATGTCTATGATCTCATCCGGGATTCCGAACAAACTTCGGTCATCAAATCACATAACTCATAATACAAATCATCATCGAATGTTAAGCGTGCGGACCCTATGGGTTCGAGAACTATGTAGACATGACCGAGACACATCTACGGTCAATAACCAATAGCGGAACCTGGATGCTCATATTGGCTCCTACATATTCTACGAAGATCTTTATCGGTCAAACCGCATAACAACATGCGTTGTTCCCTTTTTCATCGGTATGTTACTTGCCCGAGATTCGATCGTCGGTATCATCATATCTAGTTCAATCTCGTTACCGGCAAGTCTCTTTACTCATTCCGTAATGCATCATCCCGTGACTACCTCATTAGTCACATTGCTTGCAAGGCTTATAGTGATGTGCATTACCGAGAGGGCCCAGAGATACCTCTCCGATATACGGAGTGACAAATCCTAATCTTGATCTATGCCAATCCAACAAACACCTTCGGAGACATCTGTAGAGCATCTTTATAATCACCCAGTTATGTTGTGACGTTTGATAGCACACAAGGTGTTCTTCCGGTATTCGGGAGTTGCATAATCTCATAGTCAGAGGAACATGTATAAGTCATGATGAAAGCAATAGCAATAAAACTAATCGATCATTATGCTAAGCTAACGGATGGGTCTTGTCCATCAGATCATTCTCTAATGATGTGATCCCGTTCATCAAATGACAACACATGTCCATGGTCAGGAAACATAACCATCTTTGATTAACGAGCTAGTCAAGTAGAGGCATAATAGGGACACTCTGTTTTGTCTATATATTCACACATGTACTATGTTTTCGGTTAATACAATTCAAGCACGAATAATAAACATTTATCATGATATAAGGAAATATATATAATAACTTTATTATTGCCTCTAGGGCATATTTCCTTCAGTCTCCCACTTGCACTAGAGTCAATAATCTAGTTCACATCGCCATCTGATTTAACACCAATAGTTCACATCACCATGTGACTAATACCCAAAGGGTTTTACTAGAGTCAATAATATAGTTCACATTGCAATGTGATTAACACCCAAAGAGTACTAAGGTGTAATCATGTTTTGCTTGTGAGAAAAGCTTAGTCAATGGGTCTGTCACATTCAGAGCCGTATGTATTTTGCAAATTTTCTATGTCTACAATGCTCTGCATGGAGCTACTCTAGCTAATTGCTCCCACTTTCAATATGTATCCAGATTGAGACTCAGAGTCATCCGAATCGGTGTAAAAGCTTGAATCGGTGTAACTCTTTACGACAAACTCTTTATCACATCCATAACCGAGAAATATCTCCTTAGTATTCTAAGGATAATTTTGACCGCTGTCAAGTGATCCACTCCTGGATCACTATTGTACCATCTTGTCAAACTCATGGTGAGGTACACAATAGGTCTGGTACATCATAACATACTTTATAGAACCTATGACTGAGGCATAGGGAATGATTTTTCTTTCTATTTTCTGCCGTGGTCGGGTTTCAAGTCTTTACTCAACTTCACACCTTACAACACAGGCAAGAACTCCTTATTTGACTGTTCCATTTTGAACTACTTCAAAATCTTATCAAGGTATGTACTCATCGAAAGTCTTATCAAGCGTCTTGATCTATCTTTATAGATCTTGATGCTCAATATGTAAGCAGCTTCACCGAGGTCTTTCTTTGAAAAACTCCTTTCAAACACTCCTTTATGCTTTCCAGAAAATTCTACATTATTTCCGATGAACAATATGTCATTCACATATACTTATCAGAAATGTTGTAGTGCTCCCACTCACTTTCCTGTAAATACAGGCTTCACCACAAGTCTGTATAAAACTATATGCTTTGATCAACTCATCAAAGTGTATATCCCAACTCCGAGATGCTTGCACCAGTCCATAGATGGATCGCTGGAGTTTGCACACTTTGTTAGCACCTTTAGGATCGATAAGACCTTCTGGTTGCATCATATACAACTCTTCTTTAATAAATCCATTAAGGAATGCAATTTTGGCATCCATTTGGCAGATTTCATAAAATGTGGAAATTGCTAACATGAATCGGACAGACTTGCATCGCTACGAGTGAGAAAATCTCATTGTAGTCAACATCTTGAACTTGTCGAAAACCTTTTGCGACAATTCGAGCTTTGTAGATAGTAACACTACTATCAACGTCCGTCTTCCTCTTGAAGATCCATTGAATCTCCATGGCTTGCCGATCATCGGGCAAGTCAATCAAAGTCCATACTTTGTTCTCATACATGGATCCCATCTCAGATTTCATGGCCTCAAGCCATTTCGCGGAATCTGGGCTCATCATCGCTTCCTCATAGTTCGTAGGTTCGTCATGGTCTAGTAACATGGCTTCCAGAACAGGATTACCGTACCACTCTGGTGCGTAATGTACTCTGGTTGACCTACGAGGTTTGGTAGTAACTTGATCTGAAGTTTCATGATCATCATCATTAACTTCCTCACTAATTGGTGTAGGCATCACTGGAACTGATTTCTGTGATGAACCATTTTCCAATTTGGGAGAAGGTACAACTACCTCATCAAGTTCTAATTTCCTCCCACTCACTTCTTTCGAGAGAAACTCCTTCTCTAGAAAGGATCCATTCTTAGCAATAGATATCTTGCCTTCGGATCTGTGATAGAAGGTGTACCCAACAGTTTCTTTTGGGTATCCTATGAAGACGCATTTCTCCGATTTGGGTTCGAGCTTATCAGGTTGAAACTTTTTCGCATAAGCATCGCCACCCCAAACTTTAAGAAATGACAGCTTAGGTTTCTTGCCAAACCACAATTCATATGGTGTCGTCTCAACGGATTTAGATGGTGCCCTATTTAACGTGAATGCAGCTATCTCTAATGCATAACCCCAAAACGATAGTGGTAATTTGGTAAGAGACATCATAGATCGCACCATATCTAATAAAGTACGCTTATGACGTTCGAACACACCATTACGCTGTGGTGTTCCAGGTGGCGTGAGTTGCGAAACTATTCCACATTGTTTCAAATGAAGACCAAACTCGTAACTCAAATATTCGTCTCTGCGATCAGATCGTAGAAACTTTATTTTCTTGTTACGATGATTTTCCACTTCACTATGAAATTCTTTGAACTTTTCAAATGTTTCAGACTTATGTTTCATCAAGTAGATATACCCATATCTGCTCAAATCATCTATGAAGGTCAAAAAATAATGATACCCGCCACTAGCCTCAACACTCATCGGACTTCATACATCGGTATGTATTATTTCTAATAAGTCACTGGCTCGCTCCATTGTTTCGGAGAACGGAGTCTTAGTAATCTTGCCCATGAGGCATGGCTCGCAAGCATCAAGTGATTCCAAAAGCCCATCAGCATGGAGTTTCTTCATGCGCTCTACACCAATATGACCTAAACGGCAGTGCCACAAATATGTTGCACTATCATTATCAACTTTGCATCTTTTGGTATGAATATGTGTATCACTACAATCGAGATTCAATAAACCATTCACCTTGGGTGTATGACCACAGAAGGTTTTATTCATGTAAACAGAATAACAATTATTCTTTGACTTAAAAGAATAACCGTATTGCAATAAACATGATCCAATCATATTATGCTCAATGCAAACACCAAATAATGTTTATGTTAGGTTCAACACTAATCCCGAAGGTAAAGGGAGTGTGCGATGGTGATCTTATCAACCTTGGAATTACTTCCAACACACATCGTCACCTCGCCCTCAACTAGTCCCTGTTCATTTTATAACTCCTGTTGCGAGTTACTTAATCATAGTAACTGAACCGGTATCAAATACCCAGGGGTTACTATGAACACTAGTAAAGTACACATCAATAACATGTATATCAAATATACCTTTCACTTTGCCATCCTTCTTATCCGCCAAATAATTAGGGCAGTTACGCTTCCAGTGACCATTTCCTTTGTAGTAGAAGCACTCAGTTTCAGCCTTGGGTCTAGCTTTGGGCTTCTTCATGGGAGTGGCAACTTGCTTGCCATTCTTCTTGAAGTTCCCTTTCTTTCCCTTGCCCTTTTACTTGAAACTAGTGGTCTTGTTAACCATCAACACTTGATGCTATTTCTTGATTTCTACCTTCGCTGATTTCAGCATCGCGAAGAGCTTGGGAATCGTTTTCATCATCCCTTGCAAATTATAGTTCATCACGAAGTTCTAGTAACTTGGTGATAGTGACTAGAGAACTCTGTCAATCACTATATTATCTGGAAGATTAACTCCCACCTGATTCAAGCGATTGTAGTGCCCAGACATTCTGAGCACATGCTCACTGGCTGACCTATTCTCCTCCATCTTGTAGGCAAAGTACTTGTCAGAGGTCTCATACCTCTTAACACGAGCATGAGTCTGAAATACCAATTTCAGCTCTTGAAACATCTTATATGCTCCGTGGCGTTCAAAACATTTTTGAAGTCCCAGTTCTAAGCCATAAAGCATGGTGCACTAAACTATCAAGTAGTCATCATACCGAGCTTGCCAAACGTTCATAACGTCTGCATCTGCTCCTGCAATAGGTCCGTCACCTAGCGGTGCATCAAGGACATAATTCTTCTGTGCAGCAATGAGGATAGTCCTCAGATCATAGACCTAGTCCACATCATTGCTACTATCATCTTTCAACTTATATTTCTCTAAGAACATATCAAAAATTAAACGGGGAACTACATCGCGAGCTATTGATCTACAACATAATTTGCAAATACTATCAGGACTAAGTTCATGATAAATTTAAGTTCAATTAATCATATTACTAAAGAACTCCCACTTAGATAGACATCCTCTAGATCTAAACGATCACGTGATCCATATCAACTAAACCATGTCCGATCATCACGTGAGATGGAGTAGTTTTCAATGGTGAACATCACTATGTTGATCATATCTACAATATGATTCACGCTCGACCTTTCGGTCTCAGTGTTCCGAGGCCATATCTGCATATGCTAGGCTCGTCCAGTTTAACCCGAGTATTCTGCATGTGCAAAACTGGCTTGCACCCATTGTATGTGAACGTAGAGCTTATCACACACGATCATCACATGGTGTCTCAGCACGAAGAACTGTCGCAACGGTGTATACTCAGGGAGAACACTTATACCTTGAAATCTAGTGAGGGATCATCTTATAATGCTACCGACGTACTAAGCAAAATAAGATGCATAAAGGATAAACATCACATGCAATCAAAATATGTGACATGATATGGCCATCATCATCTTTGTGCCTTTGATCTCCATCTCCAAAGCACCGTCATGATCTCCATCGTCACCGGCATGACACCATGATCTCCATCATCTTGATCTCTATCAACGTGTCGTCACATGGTCGTCTCGTCAACTCGATTCAACTAAAGTTGGAGAAACAGACACCCGCCAACCACCTGTGTGCAAAGCACGTCGGTAGAACCAGTCTCATGAACGCGGTCATGTAATGTCGGTCCAGGCTGCTTCATCCAACAATACTACCGAATCAAAGTAAGACATTGCGGGTAAGCAGTATGACTATTATCGCCCACAACTCTTTGTGTTCTACTCGTGCATATAACATCTACGCATAGACCTGGCTCGGATGCCACTGCTGGAGAACGTAGTATTTCAAAAAAAATCCTACGGTCATGCAAGATCTATCTTGGAGAAGCATAGCAACAAGCGGGGAGAGTGTGTCCACGTACCCTCGTAGACCGAAAGCGGAAGCGTTTAGTAACGCGGTTGATGTAGTCGAACGTCTTCACGATACAACCGGTCCAAGTACCGAACGTATGGCACCTATGTGTTCAGCACACGTTCAGCACGATGACGTCCCTCAAGCTCTTGATCCAGTTGAGGACGAAGGAGAGTTCCGTCAGCACGACGGCGTGGCGACGGTGATGATGAAGTTACTCGCGCAGGGCTTCGCCTAAGCACTACAACGATATGACCACGGCTAGGAACAATTGATGTGTGTTCTAGGGGTGCCCTCCCCACGTATATAAAGGAGGGAGAGGGAGGGAGGCAGCCTAGGGCGCGCCCAAGTAGGAGGAATCCTCCTTGGGCCCCTAATCCAATTCGGCCCCCCTACCATATTTGGACAAGGGGGAAAGGAAGGAGGGGGGAGGGGAAGGAAGTAGGAGTCCTACTTCATACTTTCCTTTTCGTCCTCTCCTTTCTCTTTCTCCCCACGTGGCGGGCCCTATAGGGGGCGCACCAGCCCCTTGTGGGGTGTAGTGTTCCCTTACTTGGCCCATTATGCCCATATCTTTGCCGGGGGTTGCCCGGAACCCCTTCCGGTGACCCAGTATCACCCAGAACACCTCTGGTGTCGAAATACCATCGTCCTATATATGAATCTTTACCTCTCGACCATTTCGAGACTCCTCGTCATGTCTGTGATCTCATCCGGGACTCCGAACAAACTTCGGTCATCAAATCACATAACTCATAATACAAATCGTCATCGAACATTAAGCGTGTGGACCCTACGGGTTTGAGAACTATGTAGACATGACCGAGACACATCTCCGGTCAATAACCAATAGCAGAACCTGGATGCTCATATTGGCTCCTGCATATTCTACGAAGATCTTTATCGGTCAAACCACATAACAACATACGTTGTTCCCTTTGTCATCGGTGTTGGGGATATAACTATTAGATATGACCCACCCAGGAGGGGCCGGGTTGTACCAATGGCGGGTTAATGTCATGAAGACCATGAAGGAATCAAAGATGGCGGTTCACGAGGATGACTTATGAAGAGCCCAAGGCCCAAAGGCGGCTTAAGGCCCGTAGGTGTAAACCGCCATACATATATATGCATGACTTGCATTGTAAGGCAAGTGTAATTAGTCACCGGGCCGGACACGTTTATGAGCCAGCCAGGACTCTGTAAGCCGCAGGGCGTCAATAAAGGGATGACCCGGCGGCGGTTTAGGGCAAGAGACAACAGATCGAAAGCTAGGTCAAGCGTATTCACTCCCTAGTAATCGAGACATAAGCAATACCACCTCAAACTGGATTAGGACTTTACCTTCACCGCAAGGGGCCGAACTAGTATAAACTCCTGTGTCCTTTGTCCCGTTTAACCCCTTCAAGCTAACCTAGTGCGATGGCTCCACGACTAAGACCTCACACTAGGACATCTGTCATGACAATCCCACGACAGTTGGCGCCCACCGTGGGGCCAGCGCATGGTGGTTTCGAGTTCTTACAGGGCAACATCGAAGGGATCAAGGGATACGTTGTGGGCCGGATGACTAAGAGTCGTCGCGGCAAGCTCTACATCGACGACGCAGGCTGGGGCCCCGGCGCCGGCTTAATTGAGTACAGGTACCGGGTCCCCTTCGGCGGAATTCACGTCTTCATCGGCAAGATCGGCGAACCGGGCCCTGAGCTGGACACCTGCACCGACATCATCGAGACGGCTCAGCATGCACAACCCGCCCGGGTTCAACCCGCCGTGAAGCGTGCCTTTGTTGCATTCATCCATGGGGGAGAATTTGAGGACGGATCCATGTCTGGCGGTGAGATGACCATCTATTCTGATTGTGAGTCGACCACAGGCGACTACGTCATTGTATCAACTGCAGGACGACAGGCTTGGGGGCTGTTCCGATGGCGACAGTATTCCGGACCCCTATGAGCCGCCAAACCGGGTCGCGATTTTTATGGCCGGTATGCAATCAGTGCAGAATTCTTCGACTACAGCGGCAATGATTTCCGGGTCAGCAACGGCGACGGCGGCCGGGGCAGGAGGTCATGCGCGCCCGCCGGCTCAGGTCTTGTCCGACTTATTGGACACTTTGACAACATTGTTGACAGCGGAGGTTAACCCGGCAAATCAAACTCAGCATAATGCGGAAGTTGCAAAGCTGCGGGATGAGATAGCTCAGGCCAAGGATGATTTGGCAGCTGAGGACGCAAGGATGACTGCGGAGCGAGCTGCTCTGGATGCTCATGCAGAACGGATCTAGGTTGATTCCTTCCGGCTCTTGTTGGATCAGAACGCTTCAAACGAAGTCTTGAGGAGAAGGCACCGAAGTCGTCTGCCTCCGGTTTACGAGGCGAGGAACCTCTTCAACACACATGGTGCGGGGACTAGTGACCCGCCAGGGGTAAACCGGGCAGTAGCCGCACCTGGGACTAGAGCGCCGGCTCAACCACGCACAACGGACCCGCCTCGTCAGAATAATATCCCATCACAACATGTGCCGACACCACCTGGTCATTATTCTAACCCTTTGGATAACTTGATCGCTGCGGCATCGCGATTGGCGGCTCTCCCGGTTGAAGGCGAGTCTCGAGCTGTGGTTGAAACGTGGCGGGCTACAGAGCTTCTTCAAACAGTGTTAGCGCAGCAGGAGGCTTATTCTTACAGCCGTGAGAGGATCCACTCAACCCCTCACCCAAGCCGGAGTTATAGCAGACACATGGACTCCCCGGCGGCGTCAAGCAGTGAGCAGCGTCGTAACCCGCCCCATGGACATGACCCGCCCGTAACACTCAGGCCCTGATGGATCAGGATAGAGCACGTCGGGAGGCTGAGCTGGCGGCTCAGTACGCGGCTCATCAACCATCTCTGGTTTATCCGACAACTTCGGTGGAAGCAGGCGTGACCTCTAGAAGCACGGGTGTACCATGTTTAGTGCCGGCTCTGCGTAATGAGCGTCTACCGAAAGATTTCAAAGGACCTCGTAAGGTGCCCAACTACACAACCGACTTACCCCCTGAGGTGTGGATTGAGAGTTACGAGATGGCCATGGAGCTGCTGGAGGTTAGCAATGCTGCATGTGCCAAATACTTCACTATGATGCTGGATGGGACGACTCGTACTTGGTTAAAAGGGCTGCCTGCCAACTCCATCGGGTCGTGGGCCGAGTTAAAAGCCCGGTTTATCCAGAATTTTAAGGATACGTGTAAGCAGCCCATGTCGATTGTGGATTTGGATGCCTGCGCTCAAGAAGAGGGCGAGTCAATGACCCATTGGGTGTGCCGGGTCAAAGCCATCTTGCACTCATCGGATAACATCAATGCCGGCTTAGCAGTCCTCATGTTAGAGAAGAATTGTCGTTTTTTGCCTCTTAAGCAGAAGCTAGGCCGGCTCAAGCGCCACTGCAATGATATGGGGGAGCTAATGGCAGCTCTGATTAAATATGCCGACTCTGATAGTACCAAGGGCTCTGACTCTGATGATGAAAAGACGGGAAAGGGAAAGAAGAGTGGCAATACCAAGGGCCAGCATCATAACCCGGCGAGTCAGGGGCAATAGTAAGTGCAAGGCCGATAACAGCTCAGATTTTGTGGCCAATACCAGCGCGTAGAATAATGGTCAGCGTCGTAAGGGAAGCCACCTCCAAGGGCAGGACGGTCAGGTATAAATCTTGAGCAGATGATGAATGAGTGATACGTCTCCAACGTATCTACAATTTTTGATTGCTCCATGCGATATTATATTCTGTTTTGGACATTATTGGGCTCTATTATACACTTTTATATTATTTTTGGGACTAACCTATTAACCGGAGGCCCAACCCAGAATTGCTGTTTTTTGCCTATTTCAGAGTTTCGCAGAAAAAGAATATCAAACGGAGTCCAAACGAAATGAAACCTTCGGGAACGTGATTTTCAGAACGAACGTGATCCAGAGGACTTGGACCCTACGTCAAGACATCAACCAGGAGGGCACGAGGTAGGGGCGCGCCCTCCACCCTCATGGGCCCCCTGTTGCTCCACCGACGTACTCCTTCCTCCTATATATACCTACGTACCCCCAAACTACCAGATACGACGCCAAAAACCTAATTCCATCGCCGCAACCTTCTGTACCCGTGAGATCCCATCTTGGGGCCTTTTCCGGAGCTCCGCCGGAGGGGGCATCAATCACGGAGGGCTTCTACATCAACACCATAGCCTCTCCGATGATGTGTGAGTAGTTTACCTCAGACCTTCGGGTCCATAGTTATTAGCTAGATGGCTTCTTCTCTCTTTTTGGATCTCAATACAATGTTCTCCCCCTCTCTCGTGGAGATCTATTCGATGTAATCTTCTTTTGCGGTGTGTTTGTTGAGACCGATGAATTGTGGGTTTATGATCAAGTTTATCTATGAACAATATTTGAATCTTCTCTGAATTCTTTTATGTATGATTGGTTATCTTTGCAAGTCTCTTCGAATTATCAGTTTGGTTTGGCCTACTAGATTTATCTTTCTTGTAATGGGAGAAGTGCTTAGCTTTGGGTTCAATCTTGCGGTGTCCTTTCCCAGTGACAGTAGGGGCAGCAAGGCACGTATTGTATTGTTGCCATCGAGGATAACAAGATGGGGTTTATATCATATTGCATGAGTTTATCCCTCTACGTCATGTCATCTTGCTTAAAGCGTTACTCTGTTCTTATGAACTTAATACTCTAGATGCATGCTGGATAGCGGTCGATGTGTGGAGTAATAGTAGTAGATGCAGGCAGGAGTTGGTCTACTTGTCTCGGACGTGATGCCTATATACATGATCATACCTAGATATTCTCATAACTATGCTCAATTATGTCAATTGCTCAACAATAATTTGTTCATCCACCGTAAATACTTATGCTCTTGAGAGAAGCCACTAGTGAAACCTATGGCCCCCGGGTCTATTTTCCATCATATTAATCTTCCAACACTTAGTTATTTTTATTGTTTCTATTTTACTTTGCATCTTTATCATAAAAATACCAAAAATATTATCTTATCATATCTATCAGATCTCACTCTCGTAAGTGACCGTGTAGGGATTGACAACCCCTGATCGCGTTGGTTGCGAGGATTTATTTGTTTGTGTAGGTGCGAGGGACTCGTGCGTGGCCTCCTACTGGATTGATACCTTGGTTCTCAAAAACTGAGGGAAATACTTATGCCGCTTTACTGCATCACCCTTTCCTCTTCAAGGGAAAACCAACGCAGTGCTCAAGAGGTAGCAAGAAGGATTTCTGGCGCCGTTGCCGGGGAGTCTACGCAAAAGTCAACATACCAAGTACCCATCACAAATCCTTATCTCCCGCATTACATTATTTGCCATTTGCCTCTTGTTTTCCTCTCCCCCACTTCACCCTTGTCGTTTTATTCGCCCTCTTTTTTTTCATTCGCCTTTTTTTCGCTTGCTTCTTGTTTGCTCGTGTGTTGGATTGCTTGCTTGTCACGATGGCTCAAGATAATACCAAATTATGTGACTTTACCAATACCAACAACAATGATTTCCTTAGCACTCCGATTGCTCCTCTTACCGATACTGAGTCTTGTGAAATTAATACCGCTTTGTTGAATCTTGTCATGAAAGATCAATTCGCCGGCCTTCCTAGTGAAGATGCCACTACCCATCTAAATAGCTTTGTTTATTTGTGTGATATGCAAAAGAAGAAAGATGTGGACAACGATATTGTTAAATTGAAGCTATTTCCCTTTTCGCTTAGAGATCGTGCTAAAGCTTGGTTTTCGTCTTTGCCTAAAAATAGTATTGATTCTTGGAATAGGTGCAAAGATGCTTTTATCTCTAAGTGTTTTCCTCCCCCTAAGATCATCTCTCTTAGAAACGATATTATGAATTTTAAGCAACTTGATCATGAACATGTTGCACAAGCTTGGGAGAGGATGAAATTAATGATACGTAATTGCCCTACGCATGGTTTGAATTTGTGGATGATTATACAAAAAATTTATGCCGGATTGAATTTTGCTTGTAGAAATCTTTTAGATTCGGCCGCGGGAGGCACTTTTATGGAAATCACTTTAGGAGAAGCTACTAAACTCCTAGATAATATTATGGTTAATTATTCTCAATGGCACACTGAAAGATCTACTAATAAAAAAGTGCATGCGATAGAAGAAATTAATGTTTTGAGTGGAAAGATGGATGGACTTATGAAATTACTTGCTACTAAGAGTGTTTCTTCTGATCCTAATGATATGCCTTTGTCTACTTTGATTGAGAATAATAACGAATCTATGGATGTGAATTTTGTTGGTAGGAATAATTTTGGTAACAACGCGTATAGAGGAAACTATAATCCCAGGCCTTATCCTAGTAATTCCTCTAATAATTATGGTAATTCCTACAACAATTCTTATGGAAAATTTAATAAGATGCCCTCTGAATTTGAGAATAGTGCTAAGGAATTTATGAATTCGCAAAACAATTTCAATGCTTTGCTTGAAGAAGAATTGCTTAAAGTTGATGAATTGGCTAGGAACGTTGATATAATTTCTCTTGATGTTGATTCTTTGAAACTTAGATCTATTCCTCCTAAGCACGATATCAATGAGTCTCTCAAAGCCATGAGAATTTCCATTGATGAGTGCAAAGAAAGAACCGCTAGGATGCGTGCTAAGAAAGATTGCTTTGTGAAAGCGTGTTCTTCAAATTTCTATGAAAATAAAGATGAAGATCTAAAAGTTATTGATGTGTCCCCTATTAAATCTTTGTTTTGCAATATTAATCTTGATAATGAAGGGACTGAATATGATCCACCTTTACCTAGAAGGCGTTCCAGAAATTCGGAGTTTTTAGATCTTGATGCTAAAATTGATAAAAGTGGGATTGAAGAGGTCAAAACTCTAGATATTAATGAACCCACTATTTTGGATTTCAAGGAATTTAATTATGATAATTGTTCTTTAATAGATTGTATTTCCTTCTTGCAATTCGTGCTAAATTCTCCTCATGCTTATAGTCAAAATAAAGCCTTTACCAAACATATCGTTGATGCTTTGATGCAATCTTATGAAGAAAAACTTGAGTTGGAAGTTTCTATCCCTAGAAAACTTTATGATGAATGGGAACCTACTATTAAAATTAAAATTAAAGATCATGAATGCTATGCTTTGTGTGATTTGAGTGCTAGTGTTTCCACGATTCCAAAAACTTTATGCGATTTACTAGGTTTCCCTGAATTTGATGATTGCTCTCTAAACTTGCACCTTGCGGATTCCACTATTAAGAAACCTATGGGAAGAATTAATGATGTTCTTATTGTTGCAAATAGGAATTATGTGCCCGTAGATTTTATTGTTCTTGATATAGATTGCAATCCTTCATGTCCTATTATTCTTGGTAGACCTTTCCTTAGAACGATTGGTGGAATTATTGATATGAAGGAAGGGAATATTAGATTCCAATTTCCGTTAAGGAAAGGCATGGAACACTTCCCTAGAAATAAAATAAAATTACCTTATGAATCTATTATGAGAGCCACTTATGGATTGCCTACCAAAGATGGCAATACCTAGATCTATCCTTGCTTTTATGCCTAGCTAGGGGCGTTAAACGATAGCGCTTGTTGGGAGGCAACCCAAT
This sequence comes from Aegilops tauschii subsp. strangulata, assembly GCF_002575655.3. NCBI lineage: Eukaryota > Viridiplantae > Streptophyta > Magnoliopsida > Poales > Poaceae > Aegilops > Aegilops tauschii. The sequence continues at coordinate 243,034,413 of NC_053041.3, forward strand.
TTTTTTTTAGTTTTTTTTTGCTTTTTGCTTCTGTTTAGGAATAAATATTTGATCTATCCTCTGGTTAGATGTCTTTTTATGTTTTAATTAGTGTTTGTGCCAAGTTTAACCTATAGGATCTTCTTGGATGATAGTTATTTGATCTTGCTGAAAATTCCAGAAACTTTCTGTTCACGAAAATAATTGTTAAAAATCACCAGAACGTGATAAAATATTGATTCCAATTTCTGCTGATCAATAAACAAATTTTCTAGGTCTTCCTATTTTGGTAGAATTTTTGGAGTTCCATAAGTTTGCGTTAGTTACAGATTACTACAGACTGTTCTGTTTTTAACAGATTCTGTTTTTCGTGTGTTGTTTGCTTATTTTGATGAATCTATGGCTAGTAAAAGAGTTTATAAACCATAGAGAAGTTGGAATACAGTATGTTTAACACCAATATAAATAAATAATGAGTTCATTACAGTACCTTGAAGTGATCTTTTGTTTTCTTTCGCTAACGGAGCTCACGAGATTTTCTGCTGAGTTTTGTGTTGTGAAGTTTTCAAGCTTTGGGTGAAAGATTTGATGGATTATGGAACAAGGAGTGGCAAGAGCCTAAGCTTGGGGATGCCCATGGAACCCCCAAGATAATATAAGGACACCTAAAAGCCAAAGCTTGGGGATGCCCCGGAAGGCATCCCCTCTTTCGTCTACTTCCATCGGTAACTTTACTTGGAGCTATATTTTTATTCACCACATGATATGTGTTTTGCTTGGAGCATCTTGTATGATTTGAGTCTTTGCTTTTTAGTTTACCAGAATCATCTTTGCTGTACACACCTTTTGAGAGAGAGACACATGATTCGGAAATTATTAGAATACTCTATGTGCTTCACTTATATCTTTTGAGTTATATAATTTTTGCTCTAGTACTTCACTTATAGAGCACGGTGGTGGTTTTGTTTTATAGAAACTATTATTCTCTCTTGCTTCACTTAGATTATTTTGAGAGTCTTAAACAGCATGGTAATTTGCTTAAATAATCCTAATATGCTAGGTATTCAAGAATAGTAAAAACTTTCTTATGAGTGTGTTGAATACTAAGAGAAGTTTGATGCTTGATGATTGTTTTGAGACATGGAGGTAGTGATATCAAGTTGTGCTAGTTGAGTAGTTGTGAATTTGAGAAATACTTGTGTTGAAGCTTGCAAGTCCCGTATCATGCATGTATGGTAAACGTTATGTAACAAATTTGAAACATGAGGTGTTCTTTGAGTGTCCTCCTTATGAGTGGCGGTCGGGGACGAGCGATGGTCTTTTCCTACCAATCTATCCCCCTAGGAGCATGCGCGTAGTGCTTGGTTTTTGATGGCCTGTAGATTTTTGCAATAAGTATGTGAGTTCTTTATGACTAATGATGAGTCCATGGATTATACGCACTCTCACCTTTCCACCATTGCTAGCCTCTTCGGTACCGTGCATTGCCCTTTCTCACATTGAGAGTTGGTGCAAACTTCGCCGGTGCATCCAAACCCCGTGATATGATACGCTCTTTCACACATAAACCTCCTTATATCTTCCTCAAAACATCCACCATACCTACCTATTATGGCATTTCCATAGCCATTCCAAGATATATATTGCCATGCAACTTTCCACCGTTCTGTTTATCATGACACGTTCATCATTGTCATATTGCTTTGCATGATCATGTAGTTGACATAGTATTTGTGGCGAAGCCACCATTCATAATTCTCTCATACATGTCACTCTTGGTTCATTGCATATCCCGGTACACCGCCGGAGGCATTCATATAGAGTCATACTTTGTTCTAGTATCGAGTTGTAATCATTGAGTTGTAAATAAATAGAAGTGTGATGATCATAATTTTCTAGAGCATTGTCCCAAGTGAGGAAAAAAGAAAGAAAGGCCATAAAAAAGCGAAGGCCCAAAAAAATGAGAGAAAAAGAGAGAAGGGACAATGTTACTATCCTTTTTACCACACTTGTGCTTCAAAGTAGCACCATAATCTTCATGATAGAGAGTCTCTTGTTTTGTCATTTTCATATACTAGTGGGAATTTTTCATTATAGAACTTGGCTTGTATATTCCAACAATGGGCCTCCTCAAGTGCCCTAGGTCTTCGTGAGCAAGCAAGTTGGATGCACACCCACTTAGTTTCTTTTGTTGAGCTTTCATATATTTATAGCTCTAGTGCATCCGTTGCATGGCAATCCCTACTCATTGCATTAACATCAATCGATGGGCATCTCCATAGCTCATTGATTAGCCTCATTGATGTGAGACTTTCTCCCTTTTTGTCTTCTCCACATAACCCCCATCATTATATTCTATTCCACCCATAGTGCTATATCCATGGCTCACGCTCATGTATTGCGTGAAAGTTGAAAAGGTTTGAGATTACTAAAGTATGAAACAATTGCTTGGCTTGTCATCGGGGTTGTGCATGATGAGAGCATTCTTGTGTGATGAAAATGGAGCATGACTAAACTATATGATTTTGTAGGGATGAACTTTCTTTGGCCATGTTATTTTGAGAAGACATAATTGCTTAGTTAGTATGCTTCAAGTATTATTATTTTTATGTCAATATTGAACTTTTATCTTGAATCTTTCATATCTGAATATTCATACCACAATTAAGAAGAATTACATTGAAATTATGCCAAGTAGCATTCCACATCAAAAATTCTGTTTTTATCATTTACCTACTCGTGGACGAGCAGGAATTAAGCTTGGGGATGCTTGATACGTCTCCAACGTATCTATAATTTTTTATTGCTCCATGCTATATTATATTCTGTTTTGGACATTATTGGGCTTTATTATACACTTTTATATTATTTTTGGGACTAACCTATTAACCGGAGGCCTAGCCCAGAATTGCTGTTTTTTGCCTATTTCAGAGTTTCGCAGAAAAAGAATATCAAACGGAGTCCAAACGGAATGAAACCTTCGGGAACGTGATTTTCAGAACGAATGTGATCCAGAGGACTTCGACCCTACGTCAAGACATCAACCAGGAGGGCACGAGGTAGGGGGTACGCCCTCCACCCTCGTGGGCCCCCTGTTGCTCCACCGACGTACTCCTTCCTCCTATATATACCTACGTACCCCCAAACTACCAGATACGGAGCCAAAAACCTAATTCCACCGCCGCAACCTTCTGTACCCGTGAGATCCCATCTTGGGGCCTTTTCGGAGCTCCGCTGAAGGGGGCATCGATCACGGAGAGCTTCTACATCAACACCATAGCCTCTCCGATGATGTGTGAGTAGTTTACCTCAGACCTTCGGGTCCATAGTTATTAGCTAGATGGCTTCTTCTCTCTTTTTGGATCTCAATACAATGTTCTTCCCCTCTCTCGTGGAGATCTATTCGATGTAATCTTCTTTTGCGGTGTGTTTGTTGAGACCGATGAATTGTGGGTTTATGATCAAGTTTATCTATGAACAATATTTGAATCTTCTCTGAATTCTTTTATGTATGATTGGTTATCTTTGCAAGTCTCTTTGAATTATCAGTTTGGTTTGGCCTACTAGATTGATCTTTCTTGCAATGGGAGAAGTGCTTAGCTTTGGGTTCAATCTTGCGGTGTCCTTTCCCAGTGACAGTAGGGGCAGCAAGGCACGTATTGTATTGTTGCCATCGAGGATAACAAGATGGGGTTTATATCATTGCATGAGTTTATCCCTCTACATCATGTCATCTTGCTTAAAGCGTTACTCTGTTCTTATGAACTTAATACTCTAGATGCATGCTGGATAGCGGTCGATGTGTGAAGTAATAGTAGTAGATGCAGGCAGGAGTCGGTCTACTTGTCTCGGACGTGATGCCTATATACATGATCAACTATGCTCAATTCTGTCAATTGCTCGACAGTAATTTGTTCATCCACCGTAAATACTTATGCTCTTGAGAGAAGCCCCTAGTGAAACCTATGGCCCCCGGGTCTATTTTCCATCATATTAATCTTCCAACACTTAGTTATTTTTATTGCTTTCTATTTTACTTTGCATCTTTATCATAAAAATATCAAAAATATTATCTTATCATATCTATCAGATCTCACTCTTGTAAGTGACCGTGTAGGGATTGACAACCCCTGATCGCGTTGGTTGCGAGGATTTATTTATTTGTGTAGGTGTGAGGGACTCGTGCGTGGCCTCCTACTGGATTGACCTTGGTTCTCAAAAACTGAGGGAAATACTTACGCTGCTTTCCTGCATCACCCTTTCCTCTTCAAGGGAAAACCAACGCAGTGCTCAAGAGGTAGCAATGAGCCTTGCCCAAAGCATGGTACGCGGGAAAGGCCGTCCAGTCACCTTTGGAAAGACTGCCAAATCATGAAGAAGGAGTTCAAGAATTCAAATTGGTTCCAGAACAATCATGGGCCGGGTGGCGGCTCAGGTTTCGGCTCTCATGGTCCGGGTTACGGTGGTGGCGGTTCTAATTCCGGTTTCCATGGTCACCCAGGCAATCAAGGCAATCAGAGTGGTTATCATCAACAGTCCGGTCAGGGAAATCAGCAACAACAATCTCGATATCAGAGTAACCCGAAGCAGTTGAATAGTGGGCAGTACCACGTCTTCACCACAAGTTTATCCAAGCGGGATCAGAAGCTCTATAAACGGGCAGTGAACGCCGTTGAGCCGGCAGTTCCCCATTACTTGCGATGGTCTGAGCAGCCCATTGTGTGGAGTCGTGAGGATCACCCGCCTCGGGTTGATAATCCTGGTCACTTGGCTTTGGTGGTGGCGCCTCAGGTTGGAGGATATAAATTCACTAAGGTACTCATGGACGAAGGTAGCAGTATCAATATCCTTTATTATGAAACTTTCCGTCGCATGGGATTGACTGATAAAAATCTTAAACCGTCGAACATTGTCTTTCACGGTGTGGTGCCTGGTAAGTCGGCATACCCGGTTGGTAAAATAGACCTAGAGGTTGCTTTTGGAGATGATTATGATTCCAGATCTGGGACGTTGACCTTTGAAGTAGTCAAGATTCAGAGCCCGTATCATGCTCTGTTTGGACGGCCGGCTTATGCCAAGTTCATGGCACGGCCTTGTTATGTTTATCTGCAGCTCAAAATGCCGGTCACAAGGGGACTATCACAGTGCATGGAAGCCGGGAGATAGCTCTGGAATGTGAAGAAGGATATGCGGCTTATGCTGACAAAGGAATTGAAGTTTTACAAAGATAATGTTGACCCGACAGATATGACGTCCTTGAAGAAACCAACTGCGGAGCATGAACCGGTCTTGAAGTTTAAGTCGGTGGATGGCACCAAGCTAGTTGATTTTGTTCCTGGCGATTCATCAAAGCAGTTCAGCATCAGTGCTAATCTGGATCCAAAATAGGAAGGCGCGCTCATCAAGTTCATCCGTGAGAATCAGAACATCTTTGCATGGAAACCATCTGACATGCCGGGTGTACCGAGGGAACTCGCTGAGCACACTCTTAATATTGATCCGAAGTTTAAGCCGGCCAAGCAGTTTCTTCGTTGTTTTAATGAAGAGAGGCGCAAAGCTATTGGTGAATAAGTGGCCCGGCTCTTGGCGGCTGGGTTCATCATTGAAGTTTTTCATCCTGAGTGGTTGGCTAACCCGGTGCTAGTGCTTAAGAAGAACGGCACTTGGCGTATGTGTGTGGATTACACAGACTTAAATAAAGCTTGTCTGGCTGATCCTTTTGCTCTCCCTCGTATTGATCAAATTATTGATGCTATGGCGGGTTGTGAGCGTTTGAGCTTTCTGGATGCTTATTCTGGTTACCATCAGATCAAAATGGCTGTTAAGGACAAGGAGAAGACAACTTTCATTATTCCGTTTGGAGCCTTCTGCTATGTATCCATGCCTTTCGGGCTCAAGAGTGCCCAGGCTACTTAACAACGGTGTGTGCAAAATTGCCTTCATAATCAAATCGGGCGTAATGTTCATGCTTATGTGGATGACATTGTGGTGAAATCCAGAAAGAAGGAAACCCTGATTAAGGATCTGAAGGAGACCTGATACGTCTCCAACGTATCTATAATTTATGAAGTATTCATGCTATTATATTATCCATCTTAGATGTTTTATATGCATTTATATGCTATTTTATATGATTTTTGGGACTAACCTATTAACCTAGAGCCCACTGCCAGTTTCTGTTTTCTCCTTGTTTTTTAGTTTTGCGGAAAGGAATACCAAACGGAGTCCAATTGACGTGCCAATTTTTGATGATTTTTTATGGACAAAAAGAAGACCGCGGAGCATCGGAGTTGGGCCAGAAGAGTCCCGAGCTGCCCACGAGGGTGGGGGGCGCGCCCACCCCCTGGGCGCGTGGGCCTGCCTCGTGGACAGCTCAGGCACCTCCTTGACGTGAGACCAACGCCAAAAATTCCTATAAATACAGAAACCTTGGAAAATTAACCTAGATCGGGAGTTCCGCCGCCGCAAGCCTCTGTAGCCACGAGAAATCAATGTAGGCCCTCTCCGGCACCCTGCCAGAGGGGGCCATCATCACCGGAGGCCATGGAGGAGGATCCCGGAGGGGCCATCATCGCCATGAAGGACAAGGACCAGAGGGAGAACCTCTCCCCATCTAGGGGGGAGGCCATGGAGGAGGAAGCACAAGGGGGAGAACCTCTCCTCCTCTCTCTTGGTGGCGCCGGAGTGCCATCGGGAGGGGAATCATCGCCGCGGTGATCGTCTTCATCAACATCACCATCATCATCACCATCCTCATCTCTTTTACGCGGTCCACTCTCCCGCACCCCGCTATAATCCCTACTTGAACATGGTGCTTTATGCCACATATTATGATCCAATGATGTGTTGCCATCTTATGATGTTTTGAGTAGATATCTTTTGTCCTTGGGTTGATTGATGATCTAGATTGGTACGAGTTGTATGTTTTATTTTGGTGCTGTCCTATTTTGCCCTCTGTGTCGTGCAAGCGTGAGGGATTCCCGCTGTAGGGTGTTGCAATACGTTCATGATTCGCTTATAGTGGGTTGCTTGAGTGACAGAAGCATAAACCCGAGTAAGGGGGTTGTTGCGTATGGGATAAAGGGGACTTGATATGTTAATGCTATGGTTGGGTTTTACCTTAATGATCTTTAGTAGTTGCGGATGCTTTCTAGAGTTCCAATCATAAGTGCATATGATCCAAGTAGAGAAAGTATGCTAGCTTATGCCTCTCCCTCATATGAAATTGCAATGACGACTACCGGTCTTGTTAACAATTGCCTAGGACAATTCCCCACAGCGATCCACCATTATTCCACACTCGCTATTTATAATATTTAGTAATATATTCCAACTTTATGATAACAACACCTACTTTTATATTTTAGCTCTCCGATATCATACAAAGTTATCCTCTTCATACCCACAACATAGTTCTATTTCTCGTTGCTAGTTTGAAGCAAACGTTCGGTGTACGTAGAGTCGTATCAGTGGTAGATAGGGCTTGAGAGAATATTGATCTTACCTTTAGCTCCTTGTGGGTTCGACACTCCATACTTATCACTTTTACCTTTGGAAATTGCTACGATGATTCCTTGCACTTGGGGATTATCAAGCTCTTTTCTGGCGTCGTTGCCGGGGAGCAATAGCCTGGGGTTGATATTCTCGTGTGTGTTTGTTTGCTTTCTTCACTAAGTAGATTTCATTTTTCCTTTTTGTTTCTGTTTAGTTGTGGGTGAAACATACAAAAAAAATTAAAGAATGAAAATACAAAAAAAAATTACTTGCCTCTCATGCCTAAAAAGTTTTTGAAAAAGAGAAGTGATTGGAAAGTTATGCATTGAAGAAGTGAGGGTCGACCTTGAGCACTTGTGTTCATGCTCACGGAAAAAATGTATAATTTTTCATGGAAGTTTCTCTGTAAATAATTATCCCCTTGTATATATCCATTGTATTATAAAAATAATGTGGCAAGCTTTGGTTTTAGGATGATTAGATTGCTTGTTTACCATGTGCAGAACAAAAACAGAAACTTTGGCTGTAGTGCATGAATTTACATTTTTTACTGGAAGGTCAAATGGGTCTGAAACTTTTTGCACATTACTTATGTACAAAATTTTCAAATTTTCAAATTTATTTCATAATTTTAGGAGTTACAGAAGTTTACCAAACTTCCAGATTACTACAGACTGTTCTGTTTTTAACAGATTCTGTTTTGCGTGTGTTGTTTGCTTATTTCGATGAATCTATGGCTAGTATCGGGGGGTATGAACCATAGAGAAGTTGTAATACAGTAGGTTTAACACCAATATAAATAAAGAATGAGTTCATTACAGTACCTAAAGGTAGTGATTTGCTTTAATACACTAACGGATCTCACAAAGTTTTTGTTAAAGTTTTGTGTGGATGAAGTGTTCGAAGATCGAGGAACTATCAATATGAGAAGAATAAAGAGAGGCAAGAGTTCAAGCTTGGGGATGCCCAAGGCACCCCAAGTAAATATTTCAAAGGATACTCAATCATCTAAGCTTGGGGATGCCCCGGTTGGCATCCCATCTTTCTTCTTCAACAATTATCGGTATACCTCGGTTTTTGTTTTGTTCACATGATTTGTGTCCTTTCTGTTTTTTGTTTTTCCTTTAAGAACCATGCTAGCATGAGATAGCCCTTCATTGATTTATAGAATACTTTATGTGCTTTACTTATATCTTTTAAGTATGATCTTATAGAATTGCTCTTTGTGCTTCACTTAAATCTTTTGAGTATGGTTTTATAGAATGCTTCGTGTGCTTCACTTACATATTTTGAGCTTGGATATTGGTTAGTCTATATTAATTGTAGAATGCTCCATGAACTTCACTTATATCTTTTGGAGTATGAATAATACTATAATTTAAAGTGGGTTTGGAAGAGTGTCAACTTTAGGAATTAGTGATCCCACTATTTTGGAGGGTGTTGAATCTTAGTGTGGTATTTATGAAAGTGGATTTCGAAGAGTGTCAACTTTAGCTAATAATGATTCCACTATTTCGGAAGAGGTTACAATTGAGTATGAGAACAAATTTGCTATCCATGATGCTACTGAAAATTATTATGAGGGAGGAATACATGCTTGTAGGAGTTGCAATAATATCAAGTTTCCTCTCTATGTGCTTAAAATTTTGAAGTTATACTTGTTTTGCCTTCCTATGCTAGTTGATTCTTGTTCCCATAAGTTGTGTGCTCACAAAATCCCTAGGCATAGGAAGTTGGTTAGAATCAATTGTGCTAGTCATATTCTTCATGATGCTCTCTTTATGTTTCAATTCTTATCTTTTATGTGAGCATCATGGAAATCATCATGCCTAGCTAAAAGGCATTAAAGAAAAGCGCTTGTTGGGAGACAACCCAATATTTACCCTTACTGTTTTTGTGTGTCTACATGATTAATCTACTGTAGTAATCATGTTTTATAGCTTTTGTTTCAATAAAGTGCCAAGTAAGACCTTTGGGAAGACTTGGGTGAAAGTTAATGTGATCTTGCTGTAAAAAACAGAAACTTTGCGCTCACGAGATTAGCTTTCATTTTTTACATAAGAGTGATTTTGAGTTGATTATTTTTTCAGAAGATTAATAGACAAATTCCTCACGTCCACCAATTTATTTCATAATTTTTGGAGTAGCAGAAGTACAGTTTATGTTCAGATCATTACAGACTGTTCTGTTTCTGACAGATTCTGTTTTCATTGCATAGTTTGCTTGTTTTCTAGTTTCTATGACTTATATTTCTCAATATAAATTGTAGAAATGATATGGTACAGTAGGCATTGTGTGAGAACAATTATGAACCTTGTCTTTGACAGTACCAAAGTGAATGGTTTACTCTTTATCATACTAACCTATCTCAAGAAGTTTCGTTAAGTTTTGTGTGATTGAAGTTTTCAAGCTTTGGGTGAGATATCGATATGAGGAGAATAAGGAGTGGAAAGACCCTAAGCTTGGGGATGCCCAAGGCACCCCAAGGTAATATTCAAGGAAGACTCAAGCGCCTAAGCTTGGGGATGCCCCGGAAGGCATCCCCTCTTTCGTCTTCAAAACTATAGGTATACCTTACTCGGAGCTATATTTTTATTCGTCACATGATATGTGTTTTGCTTGGAGCGTATTTTCAATTTTACTTGCTGTTTGAATAAAATCATTGGATCTGAAATATTGAATGAAAAAGAATCCTCCCATGGCTAGTTAATTATTTGACTACTCAGTGTTCTTCACTCATGTCTTTTGGAGTAGTTTGTCATTTACTCATGTGCTTCACGTATATCCTATGAGTAAATGGTTGAATAAATTGAATGTCATAAACCTAAATTTATATATGTTTCATATGCTTATAACATGGGGAGTAATTACTTCACACATAATAAGTATAGGTAGTAAACTTATTGAAAGTTAGCAAACGTATAATTGGTCACTTGAACAATTCATGAAAGAATATTGAAGGAAGAGGGATTTCACATATAAATATACTATCTTGGACATCTTTTGTAATTGTGAGCAATCATTAAAATATGACATGCTAAAAGGTTGATGTTGGACAAGGAAGACAACGTAATGGGTTATGTTTTCTTATATCTGAAATAAAGTATATTGTCATGGATCGCCCAACACGTTGAGCTTGCCTTTCCCCCTCATGCTAGCCAAATTCTTTGCACTAAGTAGAGATACTACTTGTGCTTCCAAATACCCTTAAACCCGGTTTTGCCATGAGAGTCCACCATACCTACCTATGGATTGAGTAAGATCCTTCAAGTAAGTTGTCATCGGTGCAAGCAATAAAAATTGCTCTCTAAATATGTATGATTGATTAGTGTGGAGGAAATGAGCTTTATACGATCTTGTGATGTGGAAGAAATAAAAGCGACGGACTGCATAATAAAGGTCCATATCACAAGTGGCAATATAAAGTGACGTTTTTTCGCATTAAGATTTTGTGCATCCAACCTTGAAAGCGCATGGCAACCTCTGCTTCCCTCTGCGAAGGGCCTATCTTTTACTTTTATCTCTTACCCTTATGCAAGAGTGATGGTGATTTTTCACCTTTTCTTTTTACATTTTATCCTTTGGCAAGCACATTGTGTTGGAAAGATTCTGATATATATATATATATATATATATATATATATATATATATATATATATATATATATATATATCCAATTGGATGTAAGGCATCATGAACTATTATTGTTGACATTACCCTTGAGGTAAAAGGTTGGGAGGCGAATCTATAAGCCCCTATCTTTCTCTGTGTCTAATTAAAACTTTGAACCCATAAATATCGCGTGAGTGTTAGCAATTGTGAAAGACTAAATGATAGTTGAGTATGTGGAGTTTGCTAAATCAAAGCTCTGACATAGACCCTTCCTGAAAATAAGGTGAATTGCAATTGTTTGATGACTAAGAGCACTGTTTGTTAGTTTTCAAGAAAGTTTATGATCTATACTTTAACATGTGAATAGCTTGTTACTTGATCATGAAAAGTTTTATGAGATGAGCTACTGTTATGACATATAATGATGCTAGAAAAGGTGATTGAAATTATCATTGATCAAACTTGTGCACCTGCTAGCATTCACACTTCATAAATTATTTCTTTTATCATTTACCTACTCGAGGACGAGCAGGAATTAAGCTTGGGGATGCTGATACGTCTCCAACGTATCTATAATTTATGAAGTATTCATGCTATTATATTATCCATCTTAGATGTTTTATATGCATTTATATGCTATTTTATATGATTTTTGGGACTAACCTATTAACCTAGAGCCTAGTGCCAGTTTCTATTTTCTCCTTGTTTTTGAGTTTTGTAGAAAGGAATACCAAACGGAGTCCAATTGATGTGCCAATTTTTGATGATTTTTTATGGACCAAAAGAAGACCACGGAGCATCGGAGTTGGGCCAGAAGAGTCCCGAGCTGCCCACGAGGGTGGGGGGCGCGCCCACCCCCTGGCCGCGTGGGCCTGCCTCGTGGACAGCTCGGGCACCTCCTTGACGTGAGACCAACGCCAAAAATTCCTATAAATACGGAAACCTTGGAAAATTAACCTAGATCGGGAGTTCCGCCGCCGCAAGCCTCTGTAGCCACGAGAAATCAATGTAGGCCCTCTCCGGCACCCTGCCAGAGGGGGCCATCATCACCGGAGGCCATGGAGGAGGATCCCGGAGGGGCCATCATCGCCATGAAGGCCAAGGACCAGAGGGAGAACCTCTCCCCATCTAGGGGGGAGGCCATGGAGGAGGAAGCACAAGGGGGAGAACCTCTCCTCCTCTCTCTTGGTGGCGCCGGAGTGCCATCGGGAGGGGAATCATCGCCGCGGTGATCGTCTTCATCAACATCACCATCCTCATCTCTTTTACGCAGTCTACTCTCCCGCACCCCGCTGTAATCCCTACTTGAACATGGTGCTTTATGCCACATATTATGATCCAATGATGTGTTGCCATCTTATGATCTTTTGAGTAGATATCTTTTGTCCTTGGGTTGATTGATGATCTAGATTGGTACGAGTTGTATGTTTTTTTTGGGTGCTGTCCTATTGTGCCCTCTGTGTCGTGCAAGCGTGAGGGATTCCCGCTGTAGGGTGTTGCAATATGTTCATGATTCGCTTATAGTGGGTTGCTTGAGTGACAGAAGCATAAACCTGAGTAAGGGGGTTGTTGCGTATGGGATAAAGGGGACTTGATATGTTAATGCTATGGTTGGGTTTTAGCTTAATGATCTTTAGTAGTTGCGGATGCTTGCTAGAGTTCCAATCATAAGTGCATATGATCCAAGTAGAGAAAGTATGTTAGCTTATGCCTCTCCCTCATATGAAATTGCAATGACGACTACCGGTCTTGTTAACAATTGCCTAGGACAATTCCGCACACTGATCCACCATTATTCCACACTCGCTATTTATAATATTTAGTAATATATTCCAACTTTATGATAACAACGCCTACTTTTATATTTTATCTCTCCGATATCATACAAAGTTATCCTCTTCATACCCACAACATAGTTCTATTTCTCGTTGCTAGTTGGAAGCAAACGTTCGGTGTACGTAGAGTCATATCAGTGGCAGATAGGGCTTGAGAGAATATTGATCTTACCTTTAGCTCCTTGTGGGTTCGACACTCCATACTTATCACTTCCACCTGTGGAAATTGCTACGATGATTCCTTGCACTTGGGGATTATCAAGACCTTTGATAATCTCCAGGTTTATAAGATGATGCTTAACCCGGCCAAGTGTGTTTTTGGTGTACCAGCTGGTAAGCTTTTGGGGTTTCATGTTTCCAACAGAGGCCTTGAATCTAACCCGGAGAAGATCAAGGCTATTACTTCCTTGGCTAAGCCAAGATGTGTCAATGATGTTCAACGTCTGGCGGGTTGTATTGCCGCTTTAAGCCGGTTCATAAGCCAGTTGGGTGAAAAGGCTATACCGCTATACCAGATGAAGAAGAAAACAGATCACTTTGTGTGGAGTGATGCTGTTAATCAAGCATTTGAGGACTTGAAGAAACAGTTGGCTGAGCCGCCCGTTTTGGCTGCTCCCGTTGATAAAGAGCCTTTGCTGTTATATGTGGCTGCCAATAGCCGAGCTGTTAGTGTTGCCATTGTGGTGGAAAGGAAGGAAACAGGCAAAGAATATCCGGTTCAACGGCCGGTTTACTATATCAGTGAGGTCCTTATTGAGTCCAAACAGAGGTATCCACATTGGCAGAAGCTTGTGTATGGGGTTTTTATGGCTAGCCGGAAGCTTAAGCAGTATTTTCTGGGTCATCCTATCACTGTGGTTAGTTCTGCCCCCTTAGGGGATATCATTCAAAACAGAGAAGCCACAGGTCGGGTAGCCAAGTGGGCCATTGAGCTTGGGCCTCATGGTTTAAAGTATGTGCCCCGTACAGCCATCAAGTCTCAAGCACTTGTGGATTTTATCAATGATTGGACAGAGTTACATATGCCTGAGGAGAAGCGGGATAACACGTATTGGACTATTCACTTTGATGGATCCATGCAGTTGGAAGGCTCGGGGGCTGGAGTTGTATTAACTACCCCACAAGGTGATAAATTTTCTTATGTTCTCCGGCTGATATTCCCTTGTACTAACAATGCAGCTGAGTATGAGGCCTTGCTCCATGGTCTTCGGATGGCTAAGGAGATGAGCTTAAGTCGGGTGAGGTGTTTCGGCGACTCAGATCTGGTGGCTCAGCAAGTTTCTGGCACTTGGGATTCTAAGGATCCACTCATGGAGGCTTATCATCGAGAGGTTGATGCTATTGCGGGTCACTTTAAGGGTTATCAAGTTGAACATGTGGATCATAGGAAAAATAAGGCGGCTGATGCCTTAAGCCGGTTAGGATCCCAGCTTAAGCCGGTGCCACCTAACACTTTCCTGGATATTCTGCATAACCCTTTTGTCAAATTGCCTACAGAGGAAGATCTGGCTATTCCTGACCCGGAAGGACAATTGGTGGCGGCTCTTCATGCGATTCCTGATTGGACAGTTCCATATTTGGCTTATATGACCCGGGGCGAGTTACGTGAGGATGAAACTTTGGCCAGGCAGATAACCCGGCGGTCCAAGTCAATGACTATTGTTCATGGAGAGCTACATCATCATAGTGTCACAGGGGCGTTTCAATGTTGTGTTTCTCCAAAGGAGGGCCGTGAGATTCTGCGTGAAATTCATGAAGGCGATTGTGGCCATCATGCCGGTTCTAAGTCTCTTGTGGCTAAGGCTTTTCGTCATGGGTTTTATTGGCTGATGGCTCATGCTGATGCTGAGGATCTAGCCAGTAAATGTGATGGTTGTCAGAAATTCTCCCGACGAGCTCATGTGCCGGCTCAAGAATTGAGGATGATTCTAATTACTTGGCCGTTTGCAGTGTGGGGACTCGATATGGTTGGGCCTTTCAAAAGGTCCAAGGATAAAAAGACACACCTCCTGGTGGCAGTTGACAAATTTACAAAGTGGGTTGAGGCAGAGCCGGTCAGTAAATGTGACGCGGCAACGGCGGTTCAGTTCATCAAAAAGGTGATTTTCCGTTTTGGCTTTCCCCACAGTATCATAACTGATAATGGCACTAATCTATCCAAGGGTTCTATGAAAGAATTTTGTCAACGTGAGCATATCCGGCTTGATGTATCATCAGTGGCTCACCCCCAGTCTAATGGTCAAGCCGAGCGAGCCAATCAAGAGATTCTGAAGGGTATCAAGCCCCGGCTTATGGTTCCATTACAGAGGACGCCGGGTTGTTGGGTGGAGGAGTTACCTTCTGTGTTATGGAGCATTAATACCACCCCAACAGATCTACAGGTTACACGCCTTTCTTCATGGTCTACGGAGCAGAGGCGGTTCTCCCAAGTGACATCCGTCACGATTCGCCTCGTGTGGTGGCTTATGTTGAAGATGATAATGAAAGAGCACATCAGGATGCACTTGACTTATTGGATGAGGAGCGTGACCTTGCGGCGGCTCGTTCGGCGATTTACCAGCAAGATCTGCGCCGCTATCACAGCCGTCGGGTTAAAACCAGAACTTTTCAAGATGGTGACCTGGTGCTCCGGCTTATCCAGGATCAAACTGATATGCACAAGTTATCCCCACCTTGGGAAGGACCCTTTGTGGTCAGCAAAAATTTGAACAACGGATCGTACTACCTTATCGACATTCGAGAACACAAGGACTCATGTAAGTCGGAGGAGGAGACCCACCGGCCGTGGAATATTGCTCATCTTCGGCCTTACCACACTTGAGCCGCCGGCTCTTACAATGTACATATCTTGACAATGTATATATTATGATGATTATAATAAAGATGGCACCCCTGCTAATACGGGGCCTCTATTTGTTTCATCTCAAGGAATAACGAGTCTTTTTCATTATAAATGGTCACTTGGGGGCTTCCTGCTCATATTTGAAGCATAGTTGTGAATATCTCTCTTGATCGGCGCAATGCCACAATTATGGTCACTTGGGGGCTTACTGCGCATATTTGAAGAATAGATGTGAATATCCCTCTTGATCGGCGCAATGCCACAATTATGGTCACTTGGGGGCTTGCTGCTCATATTTGAAGCATAGCTGTGCATATCCCTCTTGATCGGTGCAATGCCACAATTATGGTCACTTGGGGGCTTCCTGCTCATATTTGAAGCATAGCTGTGCATATCCCTCTTGATCGGCGCAATGCCACAATTATGATCACTTGGGGGCTTCCTGCTCATATTTGAAGCATAGTTGTGCATTTCCCTCTTGATCGGCGCAGTGCCACAATTATGGTCACTTGGGGGCTTCCTGCTCATATTGGAAGCATAGCTGTGAATATCCCTCTTGATCGGCGCAATGCCACACTTATGACCGCAAACCACTTGGGGGCTTCCTGCTCATATTTGAAGCATAGCTGTAAATATCCCTCTTGGTCCGGCTCATACGCCACGAAAGCCTCGGAGCATTAGGCTTGGCGGCCTATGAAAGCCTCGTTTTTCTCGCTTTTATTCGTCTTTTGAACATTTTTGGGTTTGTCTTGACATATGATTTAACCATGATTCAGGCCATGTAGCCTTCATCTCTATGGCTCATATTTGAGCATACCCGGAGTTTATTAACCCGACCTGGCTTTAAGACTATAAGTCGCCAGGGTATAAGGATTTTTTGCCTGGAAGCGTTGTGCTCTAAGTTTGGGATATCACCCCTTGCTGCATATAGCGTATTAAGCCGGTGGTGTATCACAGGTATGATATTTTTATTAAAGGTCATGATTAAAACGGCCCTGGTACCGCCAGTGGTTCTTTGCAAGATATTATGACCCGTCTTGCGGTAAACCACCAGGATCCTCGTCATGTATTTGTGTGCAGGTACAATAGAAAATCTGCTGCACAGAGTTGATGAAATCATAAACATAAGTGGAAGATATTCAACTTAGTAGAGCAACCGTGTCGCGCAAAAAAAAAGCATGCACGATGGCACGACAGATCAAAGTTTTACTAGCCTATTACATGACTCAGTGAGCCAAAAAAGAACAAGTGTTTTTCAAAGGACCAAATATATAAACCGCCCGGCGGTTCATTCTTCTTGGCCTTGATGACTTGAGGCTTTTGGATCATCCTTCTCCTGTTCTTCGTCCTCCTCTGCCGTCTGGAAATTTGGTGATGACCAGTCGATGCCACACAAGGCTTGAAATTCAGCTTCATCATCTATAAGTCCGGACGGTTCAACTTCAGGGGCGAAAGTACGCTTACGGATTGGGGGGATCAGATCCATCACTTTATAAGCCGGCGTGTGCATCTTCTGATTCTCCATGTTGCAAGTCGGGTGGTATTTTGACAGATCTGTTTCATTTGCAATAAGACTGGCCAGAGGACGTATTTCTTTCACACAGGCAGCGAAGTCCTTTTGATCAAATGAAGTATTGTCTTCTTTCAAGCTTGGATATCCAGTAGCTACCTCAGCCGGGTCTAGCTCTGGTAACCATGCCTTGGCCCGGCTCAAAGTTGTCACGGCACCGGCTCTTGCAGATGACCGCTTCATCCCACCAATCCTAGCAGGCAGAACAAAGAGTTTTTTCAAGACATCACTCAAGAGAGTAGGTGCTTGCTTAGTCAAGGAAATCGTGGCCAGTGCCTGCTGAGTTCCAGTATATAGCTGTTCAACAAGTCTATAAACAGCCTTGAGCTTCACAAGCATTTCCTGGCTAATATTACCGCTCCTGGGACCTGAGTAATAATTATGGATTGGTTAGAGGCGATTTATACCATCAAGGAGGAGATTCAATTTTGATGTTAACAAGGCGACTCACCAAAGATAGCAGAAACCATCTGGGATACACGGTGCTTTAAACCGGTAAGCTCAGTGGTCACCTCTTGAAGAGTCGCCTCCGCTTTTTCAGCCTGCTGCGTTAAAGCAGTCTTTTCTTCAGCCCAGGCATTTCTTTCAGCCTCAAAACTGGTCTTCAGCTTTTCTGTTTCAGCCACGCTAAATTGGAATTTTGAATCAGCTTTCGGGTCTCAGACTCTTGATTCTCCAGCCGGGTCTTTGCATCAGCCAATTGTAATTGAAGTTCAGCAGTGGCGTCCTGTACAAAAACAGAGTTGCAAACACATTCATATCCGGTTACAGGAATATAAGTCCCAAGCCTTTTGCAACCAACAACACTTGGCACTTGGGGGCTAATGTCTGCCGAAAAACTCTTCATACAACGGCTCATGTGAATAAGTCCCAAGCACTTTGCAAGCAAGAGTACTTGGCACTTGGGGGCTAATGCATATCGCTGGCGTCTCTTTACTACTTTATGATGACCCGGTTGTGCCGTAAACAATCACAGCCGGTTCATGGGGGCTATACAGGTAAGCTCTCTTTTATGAACAATGGTAAACAGGACCGGCTCATTCATGCTGATTAAACCGGCCCTCGGGGACTACGGATGCAATGTTAATTGTTTAAAATCCGGTTTAACTTTAAATGTGAAAGCCGACCTTGGAAGGATTCTACAAAAGATGCTCATAGTTATTCTAAGTCTATAGTGTATTCAATCTTATCATACCCAGTAGACTTGGGGGCTGGCAGGATGTACATAGCTTATTTAAGCAGGAATCCATACCTCATATTTTTGATGCATCTGCTTCACCATATTGATTTCAAGATCGCGGCTGGTGTGTACTTGGTTGAGGTAACAGAGAGTACTTCACTACTGCTCAATTGAGAATAGTGGGCAACATCAAATCTCACTTTCCGCTTTTCAATGAACTCCTGTTTAGCGGAGTGTTTGGCTAAGACAGTTGGATTTCCCGGTTCTGTAAAGCCGGTGCCAGTGATCATAACATCGTCGGCATGTGTCTCCGATGGTTTAAGTGGGCTTGATGATTCAGTACTCAAAGGATTGAGTTTTGTCTGGTCACCGGAAAGGTCAGGAATCTCTGGTGGGACATCATGGACAGGTTCTTCTGGTTGTTTTTCAGAAGCGTCTGTTGCTGGGACTTGCTGCTCCGGTTCATGGACTTTAGGATCTTCAGCCGGCTTGGTCACATTTGCCTTCTTACTAGGCTTTGCTTGTCCACTGCACGGGTTATGAGAGGTCAGTACAAGTATAAGAGCGTAAGGAGGTTAAAAAATAACAGAAATTGTTATTACCCAGGAGCAGTCTTGAAAGCCGGCAACTGGGTATGTGATGAGTTGCCGGAGGAAGAGCGAGAAGCCTCCTAGTAGATTGAATCGGAAGAATTAAGTGGCTGGCGAATGAGACCCGCCAGTGGGTAAAAAGAGTTTAAGTTCGGAAGGACCTCGTTTCGGCGTTTCCGCGGAACGGGAGTATTCGGTAAGCCGGAGGATAATTCTTCACCTCCGCTGGTCCGAGTCTGTCGTCGGCTCTCGTGCTGCTGTTGCTTCAAAAGAAAGTGAGGTTCCAAATGAGCTAAGGGGTGTGAAAACCTTACTTTCCGGGTTACTCGTCAAATTTTCTGTCTTGGCAAAGGTGCTGAGCCGGGGGAAATAATAGTTACCTCTTCTTCAACTGCTTGGCTGGCCCCGTGTCATCCTGATAATAATCAGTGTGAATAAGGTGATTGAAAAAGGAGCCGAGGGAGTCAAGGGCTACCTCCGACTCAGAGCTGTCATTCAGTTCAAACATCTCGGAAGCACTTGATTTCTTCTTAGTTTTCTTGGTGGTTTTCTTGGCGGCTTTTTTGGCAGCCCTGGCCTTTTTGGCAGCTTCATGGTCATATGTCTTTTTCCAAAAATCCGATTCAGCCTATGAAAGTCATCAAAGTTGAGTTAATAGAACATTTGGATGATGAGGTAAAAGCAAGGGATTTAGAGACTCACATCCGGTGGCGGGTTAAGCTTGCAGAAAGGGTTCAGACCCACTTTGCTGCAATCTTCCGGATCTTCATTCAGAAGGGTCTTTGTCATTTCATTCATGGCCCCATCAGTTAAACGCATGGAACTGTGATGCAGTGGATCCTTTATACCACCGTGTAAGTACACATTAAGCCAGGTCGGCGGCTCAAGGGTATGATTCGCCAAGAAACCCAACACCGAACCAAGTCGATGCCGGTTAACCCATTTTCCAGCAGAGCCTTGACCTTTGCAATGGTGGGGGCAAGCTTTGCACGTTCAGCAGTGGTAAGCTTTTCGGGAAGACAATGCTTTGGGTCAAGACGCTGGACACGATAACCCGGCAATGGATTCTCAACAGCCGGAGAGGTATCTTTGCAGTAAAACCATGTCTGGTTCCAATCTTTCGGGTGACTCGACGGGCAAGCATAGGGGAAGATGGCATCTCTTCTTCGTTGAATTGAGATTCCACCAAGTTCCAAGCTGGGTCCGTTCGTGAACTCGTTTTGCCGGTTCAAATAAAAATATTCCCTAAAGAGTTCAACATTGGGTTCCTCTTGAAGGTATACTTCGCAGAAAACTTGAAAATTGCAAATGTTTGACACGGAATTGGGTCCGATGTCTTGAGTATGGAGTTGAAAGAAGTGCAGAACGTCTCGGAATTTTTTTGATCTGGGCGGTGAGAAGCCCCGATTCATGTGATCCGTAAAAATGATGACCTCACCATCCTCTGGGTGAGGTCTTTCTTCGCTTGGTTTGGGGGCGCGCCAATGCATGATATCTTTTGCTGGTAAAAAGCCGATTTTGATAAAGTCTTTGAGTGTGTTCTCAGTGACAATGGAGGGAACCCAATTGCATGAGGTGACTGTCTTCGGCAGCATGGTGAAGGAAGAAGCCTAAAAGAAAGAAAATTCTGCC
Organism: Aegilops tauschii subsp. strangulata; assembly: GCF_002575655.3. Classification (NCBI taxonomy): domain Eukaryota; kingdom Viridiplantae; phylum Streptophyta; class Magnoliopsida; order Poales; family Poaceae; genus Aegilops; species Aegilops tauschii. The sequence continues at coordinate 243,055,148 of NC_053041.3, forward strand.
AGTTTAAGTTGATTCAGTAAGCCGGAAGTAAAACGATACAGTATATATTCAGAGTGGCGGCTTAAATGGGGCCTAATGATATATGGCTAGTAATAACCGGTGATGTAAGCCGCCATGACCAGATTGGTATCTATCAAGAGTGAAATCTGCTAAGTGTTGAATAAACGGGTTTTACAGACTGGAGCAGGAGATTTCGATCTAGCGCCATGTGGAAAAAGAAAATAAATTAAAGCCTAAATATTGCAGCAGTGGAGGAACTAGCACATTGGCAAGATTTCTGTATCTAAAGGGTAGGTTCACTGATTAAGGCAAAGGATAGAAACAGGTTCTGCATATTCTAAAGGCCAGTTTTGGATCAAAGTAAGGATTAAACGGAAGTGTGACGAAGAACAATGATGAACTCATAAGAACTGCAGAAACCCTAATGGAGATCTATGGTGGAGAAGATAAGGTGCTTACTAGACCCAATGAGCAAGGGAAATGCGCCGCAGTTTTCTCTGGTCCTGTTCAGGTCGATGCAGCGGCCGAGGTCGAGGATGACGATGAGCTTTGCGGCGGCGGCTGTGCTCAGACGTGCAGATGCGTCACGGAGAGAGGTGGAAGATGAGAAGAAGAAGAAGAAGAAGAATAAGGGGAAAATGGAAGGGTTGTCGGGCCCTATTTATAAGGAAAGGTTCAATAAGTGAGCGCGAGAAACAAGGAGGCCAAAGAATGATTATCTAGCTATTCCGACGCCTCAATTTTCGGGATGGTCATTAAGATAAGGATCCATTAGATGTGCTGGGTATTGTGCGAAATTAATGGCAGATGACGTCACGGCAGTTTTCCGTAATTCTAGGAGATGACGTCATGGCGGGTTAAAATATCTTGTGAGAACAAGTGAAGAAGGATTTTTTTCTAAGTGTTGAAGATTGACATGAACAAGTTCAAATCAACCTGGGGCCTAATGTTGGGGATATAACTATTAGATATGACCCACCCAGGAGGGACCGGGTTATACCAACGGCGGGTTAATGTCACGAAGCCCATGAAGGAATCGAAGATGGTGGTTCATGAGGATGACTTATGAAGAGCCCAAGGCCTAAAGGCGGCTTAAGGCCCGTAGGTGTAAACCGCCATACATATATATGCATGACTTGTATTGTAAGGCAAGTGTAATTAGTCATCGGGCCGGACACGTTTATGAGCCGACCGTGACTCTATAAGCCGTAGGGCGTAAATAAAGGGACGACCCGGCGGCGGTTTAGGGCAAGAGACAACATATCGAAAGCTAGGTCAAGCGTATTCGCTCCCTAGTAATCGAGACATAAGGAATACCACCTCAAACTGGATTAGGCCTTTACCTTCACCGCAAGGGGCCGAACCAGTATAAACTCCTGTGTCTTTTGTCCCGTTTAACCCCTTCAAGCTAACCTAGTGCGATGGCTCCACGACTAAGTCCTCACACTAGGACATCTGCCGTGACAATCCCACGACAATCGGCACGTTACTTGCCCGAGATTCGATCATCGGTATCATCATACCTAGTTCGATATCGATACCGGCAAGTCTCTTTACTCGTTCCGTAATGCATCATCCCGTGACTAACTCATTAGTCACATTGCTTGCAAGGCTTATAGTGATGTGCATTACCGAGAGGGCCCAGAGATACCTCTCCGATACACGTAGTGACAAATCCCAATCTTGATCTATGCCAACCCAACAAACACCTTCGGAGACATCTGTAGAGCATCTTTATAATCACCCAGTTACGTTGTGACGTTTGATAGCACACAAGGTGTTCTTCCGGTATTCGGGAGTTGCATAATCTCATTGTCAGAGGAACATGTATAAGTCATGATGAAAGCAATAACAATAAAACTAATCGATCATTATGCTAAGCTAACGGATGGGTCTTGTCCATCACATCATTCTCTAATGATGTGATCCCGTTCATCAAATGACAACACATGTCTATGGTCAGGAAACATAACCATCTTTGATTAACGAGCTAGTCAAGTAGAGGCATAGTAGGGACACTCTGTTTTGTCTATATATTCACACATGTACTAAGTTTCCGGTTAATACAATTCTAGCATGAATAATAAACATTTATCATGATATAAGGAAATATAAATAATAACTTTATTATTGCCTCTAGGGCATATTTCCTTCATTGATCCTCTAAGAGGGAGGTACAAGGAGCAAAGCTCTCTCAAATGATCTCATATACTTTGCTAACCCTAACAAATGGTCTAGGTACAAAATATATAGGTGGCTGGAGGCGAGGGACGAAGTGGGGGAGTAAAAGAGACAAATCTCAGCCAACTCGCTGGAGAGCTTGTGCGCACGGGCTAAGTGGACCCCACGGGCACGGTACACGCCCGTGCACACGGGGTGCCCAACAGCTACAGCGGAGGGCCCGTGTGCGTGAGGTCCTAGAGGCCTGTGCGCACGGGGTATCCAAAAACTCTATGGATAGGCCGTGTGCACAGGGTCCAATAGAGGCCGTGAGCACGGGGTCGCCTGGGTGCGTCTTCTTCTTCTTGCTGCTGGCCTCTGTCTTCCGTGCAGTCTTTTGTCCTTCTTCTTGGACTTGGCAAGGCTCCTTAGCTCCATGGTGGGGGTCGTCCTCGTACCTAATGATACACAATGTTCCAAGTCCCATCCATATTCATGTCAAGCTTGAAGAGGGGTGAGTTCACATCGCTTTTGATGGCACATGCGCGAACTCTTGTCATTGGTCCACTTGGTGCTTGATGAGTCGGTGTGGTCTCCATGGGGATGACCGAAGGATGCTCCGCATCATGAATTGTTCTCCTCCCAAGTTAGCTTCGAGCCAGAAGTGTAATAGGTCTCGTCTACTATATTCCATGTATCTCTCGAAGAAAGGAAATAAGCTGTCAATTATAAATAAACAAGTTAAGTAGGGGTGAATAACAATGATTTTTAAATAAGCAATATAGATTATTTAAAAAATTTGTTTAACAAACTCACACGGAGGTAGAACTGGAATCATGTCCAGATCCACCTAAATGTCTTTATCATTCTGAGGACCGGTGACTGGATCATATTGATGAATGCCAATATCGAAGGTTATTCTCATACCCTCCTCAAATCCGTAAACCTTGCATAATCCTCTCCAATTTGCACAACCAAAATGTGTGTGACCTACTTCATTTAAGACCTTAACCTAAAAAATGGAACCATGTTTCGTCGTAAGGTAAGTTTTTTTTGTATCCACCTCTTCCTAGTCATCGTAAGAGAGCTTCTCTAGGACATAACGTCTTGCGTAGCAGGGATGCGCTAGTTGAATTATAAGAAACAGAAATTAAACATTAAAGCAAAAAAATCTTAAGCCATGCTTAATTAAGAAGAAATTGGTGCCGTTGAAGTCACATACCATAAAATATTCGAAGGCCTCCTTAAGCGTGAGGGAGAAGCACTTAACATTTTCCAAGTGAGGATTGACGCACATACGCGTCGTCGGTACAGTCATCACACTCGGGGATCCTATCATCGTCATCCATTTATTGTGTGCATAATTGAAAGTTAAAAAGTCAACACACAAATCACTATTCAGCATGGGTTGACTTTCAATCTGTCGACTATCCCTTGAACAACTCTCATCTCTCAAGTGATGGTATATATGGTGGACACTCTTTCACTGATATTTTGATCGTCGGTGATGGTCGCTGCTCCTCCTTTCCCTAGTGCATTACCAAAATGTCTAGCACAAGAAAAAGAAGGAGAAGCGACCCCCACGACAACAGTCGGGATCCTTCCTCCAAGAACATCAATCTATCACACAGGGAGCCCATCAGACTGAAAGTCAACCCTAAGCATCGATCAACATTACATGTAACATAATGCACACAAAACAAATGGACCATCATTTTTCATACATGTGGCAGTGTTTTCATAGATCATCATTTTTTGCCGCCGTGGCAACGTTTTCTTTATATTATCGTTTTCCTAGTATAGGTACTCCTATCCATACTAGAACTACTCCTAGTTACTTCTAGGGTAGGGCACTCGATATATCCTACTTTCTAGCACAAGTCATGCCGAAATCGACAAAAAAATTTGGCATGACCTTTGCTAAAATAGAACATATCGAGCGCCTGAAATTTGCCGGAATGAGAATGAATCAATATTCCGGCAAAACATAGGTCACTCGGAGGTGTTCACTGCAAAATCATGTATCATGGGCACACACATTCATCGCTACATCAATGACCACACACATTGATCGCAACACATCGCGGCTCGGCCGAACCGTGATGTCTTTATTGCCACGAAAGCTCACTTCAACTTGTCGGTAGCCGACAGTACCCATGCATGCAACACAACCTACCTAACGAACAACTGACCGACAGAATCGCACCTCGGGCACACATTTTTTTAACGAATTGTACGCACTAGTGTATGAAGTATATGTACTCTATTCAAACTCGCATATTTGGCAGTCCTTTCTTCCATGGTCATGTTTAGCAATGAATTCACATGCTATGGTCACATATTAATACTACTACATGCCAACATTTGAAAAAAATCAATACTACAAGCCAACATTTGAAAAAAAATCAATACTACAAGCCAACATTTGAAAAAAAAGTGAAGCTGCTCCTCACCTTGCTCCAGCGGCGGCGGCGTGGGAGGGAGGGAGTGGGCGACGTCGACGTGAGGGAGGGAGAGGGCGGAGGCGGTGTGGGAGGGATGGAGAGGGCGACGGCGGCAATATGGGAGGGAGTGCAGGTGGGAGGAGTGGATGAAGGGGAGGAAGTGGAGGAAGGAGGGAGGAGGGGGCGACGGCGGGAGGAGGAGCGACGACAGGCCACCGCAGCAGTGGGGGGAGGAGCGGCGGCGGGCGACGGCCGGCGGCGGGAGGAGGAGCGGCGGCGAGAGAGCAAGAGTGAGGAGAGGGATTGAGGAACGGGCACAGAGAGGATAATAGGGTGTCAGGCTTAGTAGTAGCACGAGGCACGGACCAACACTATTACTAAGCCCATTAGTTGTAGCGCGGAGCGCGTAGCCAGCACTGCTACTAAGTGGGGGTCCACCAGCTGCCTCCCGTGTATCCGTAGTAGTAGCGCCGGCCATATGTCACGTGCTGCTACTATCTTATTAACTGTAGTGCAGGTTTTAGACACAACGCTGTTGTCGTGGCCTATACCGGGGGGCACTATGGGGATCACTTAGCAGTAGCCCGGGGTCACTGTGTCAGCGCTACTGCTAAACTTTACCTGCAACACAGAGTTTCACCCTGCGCTACTGCAACTAGTAGCGCAGGCCCTTATCCGACGCTGCTATTAGGTGGCTGTCTATAGGGGTTTTCCTAGTAGTGTTGCGCCCCTTCAAAATTCATTTGGAGTATATAAAATTAACCTTTTTTCCTAAGCATTTGAAAATCAATTTTTTTGAGCTCTTTCAGAATTAATTACAACAATTATTTCAATGTATGGCTATTATCAGCAGTTTCCGAGTAAATAACATAAAACTATCACCATTACGGGTTAGGTTTCAAAAAACTATCACTTTAAAAATGTTCACTGATGCCGCACGACTCTCCTTCCAAGGAGAAACGCCTCTAGGGTTCCTGCATCCCGTAGGTGACATTGTCGATCTGCCTCGTCTCCTGAGCTCCGCCACCACTTTCCCTGGAGCCGGCGCGGGGTTCGTTGGCAGCTCCTCCAGTGGCAGCGAGACGTGTGTGTGAGGGTCGCCTAATGAAGAAGACGGTGGGTGCGAGCACACGCCCATTAAGTAGCGATCAAATCAAGGAAATCGGTTCATTTTCTGCGCTACCGTTTCGCTTGTGTTATCGCGGACCATTATGTGTATTCTAATGTGAAGACTTGCAAATTTGGTGAATGAGTATGCACATGTTGTTCTCTCTGCTTATCTTCAATTAGGGCAGACAAATGCTTGTTGGCCTCACCAGGATTTCAAGGTGATATCAAAGCTTTGCAGTGCAAAGGATTTAGTAAGTGTAATGGCTGACTGAGCTCTCAAGACTTGCTCACAGTTAGTCACTCTTTCAGTCATTTTTATAGCAAATTTGCTATGTCCTATCATAAATCATCTGGTAATTGTGATTGAAATATCCAAAGTTGTGCCTTCGATATTGCTTTCCGAGCAACTGGCAGGAGCACTGCTTTTGTGTTAACTTGAATCATCATGAGGTTGAAGATTGTTTATTCTTACATTGTCCTTCTTTGTTCAGTTCCATCACAAGTGCAATGACAATGTAGCTGCTAGATTTGCCTACATACCTAAACATGTTATTTACTTGATATGGCATTGATCCAAGGAAAGTTTAGTGGCATTGAAACAACTTTGCCATTACTCTATTACTAGGAGAATGCCCGTGCGTTGCTACGGGCAAAAGCCGGGTGACCATGCATTAATAGAAGTATGCACATTTATCATATTGTTATTTTAATTCAGAAATACATGTTAAGCATGATGGCATATGGTTTCATCAAATAGTGACAAATTAAAACTCTCTTCGGCTTCTTTCTTTCTCGGCAGTCTTGGTGTCTCCTAAACCAGAAAACCGCTCGCCACGTATACCATCCATTATTAAATAGTACCAATATCACTCAATTCACACGTCCATGCGTGTCACTATTACAAGGTACACAGAAACTGACAATTCCTTGTAATGAGCCTCTTAATTTGAGCAATAATAGCACAAAAAGAGAGATCCAACTTCCGAGAGTGTTCTTTAACAATACCATGTCCGTTCCATTCTTCATAGCAACAATCAGCCTGAAAAAACACTGTAAATTGTTTAAGTTCATGTCCAATATTAGGCCCAAATTGTTAACTGCGGCCATTGGTAAGTATATAGAGCAATAGGTTTGTAGCCCACCTGGCATCGGTTTGTACTTAAAAACATCTAAAACAAACTGAGAAAAGGTCCGCAGATAGGCACAAAAGGAACCGATTGTCACAAAAATCAAGTAACTTTTGAAACCCAACTGGGAAAAACAAAAATAGTATCGAGTGGTAATTGGCCAAATTTAAAGCCCAACTAATGTTGTGTACTATCGAATTCGTCTTTTTTCTTGAACTATGTTATGAATTTGACTTCAAATTTGTGACACGAGTATTCCATCTTGCAAATACGGTCTATCCCATGTAATTCATATTTTTTTTGGATTTTCTTTTCGAAACATATTTAAGCATGTCAACCATATTTATTAGATGTTTTTGTTGGAAATATGCCCTAGAGGCAATAATAAATGGTTATTATTATATTTCTTTGTTCATGGTAATTGTCTATTATTCATGCTATAATTGTATTGTCCGGAAATCGTAATACATGTGTGAATACATAGACCACAACCTGTCCCTAGTAAGCCTCTAGTTGACTAGCTCGTTGATCAACAGATAGTCATGGTTTCCTGACTATGGACATTGGATGTCATTGATAACGGGATCACATCATTAGGAGAATGATGTGATGGACAAGACCCAACTTAAGCATAACATAAAAGATCGTGTAGTTTCGTTTGCTAGAGCTTTTCCAATGTCAAGTATCTTTTCCTTAGACCATGAGATCGTGCAACTCCCGGATACCGTAGGAGTGCTTTGGGTGTGCCAAACGTCACAACGTAACTGGGTGACTATAAAGGTGCATTACAGGTATCTCCGAAAGTGTCTGTTGGGTTGGCACGGATCGAGACTGGGATTTGTCACTCCGTGTGACGGAGAGGTATCTCTGGGCCCACTCGGTAATGCATCATCATAATGAGCTCAATGTGACTAAGGCGTTAGTCACGGGATCATGCATTGCGGTACGAGTAAAGAGACTTGCCGGTAACGAGATTGAACAAGGTATTGGGATACTGACGATCGAATCTCGGGCAAGTAACATACCGATTGACAAAGGGAATTGCATACGGATTGATTGAATCCTCGACACCGTGGTTCATCCGATGATATCATCGTGGAACATGTGGGAGCCAACATGGGTATCCAGATCCCGCTGTTGGTTATTGACCGGAGAGGCGTCTCGGTCATGTCTGCATGTCTCCCGAACCCGTAGGGTCTACACACTTAAGGTCCGGTGACGCTAGGGTTGTAGAGATATATGTATGCGGAAACCCGAAAGTTGTTCGGAGTCCCGGATGAGATCCCGGACGTCACGAGAGGTTCCAGAATGGTCCGGAGGTAAAGATTTATATATGGGAAGTCTTATTTTGGTCGCCGGAAAAGTTTCGCGCTTTATCGGTATTGTACCGGGAGTGCCGAAAGGGGTCCGGGGGTCCACCAAGGGGGTCCACCAGCCCCGGGGGGGCCACATGTGCTGTAAGGGGTGCGCCTTGGCCTATATGGGCCAAGGGCACCAGCCCCAAGAGGCCCATGCGCAAGAGATAAGAAAAAAAGGAGAGTCCTAAAGGGGGAAGGCACCTCCGAGGTGCCTTGGGGGGGAAGGACTCCCCCCTGGCCGCACCCTTCCTTGGAGGAAGGGGCAAAGCTGCGCCCCCCCCTCTCCCTTGGCCCTATATATAGTGGGGGAAGGGAGGGCAGCAACATCTAAGCCTTGGGCGCCTCCCTCCTCCCCTGCAACACCTCTCTCTCTCTCGCAGAAGCTTGGCGAAGCCCTGCCGGAGACCCGCTACATCCACCACCACGCCGTCGTGCTGTTGGATCTCCATCAACCTCTCCTCCCCCCTTGCTGGATCAAGAAGGAGGAGACGTCGCTGCACCGTACGTGTGTTGAACGCGGAGGTGCCGTCCGTTCGGCACTCGGTCATCGGTGATTTGGATCACGGCAAGTACGACTCCGTCATCCACGTTCATTGGAACGCTTCCGCTCGCGATCTACAAGGGTATGTAGATCCACTCTTTTCCCCTCGTTGCTAGTAGACTCCATAGATGCATCTTGGTGAGTGTAGGAAAATTTTAAATTATGCTACGATTCCCAACAGTGGTATCATGAGCCAGGTCTATGCGTAGTTACTATGCACGAGTAGAACACAAAGTAGTTGTGGGCGTTGAGTTTGCCAATTCTTCTTGCCGCTACTAGTCTTTTCTTGTTTCGGCGGCATTGTAGGATGAAGCGGCCCGGACCGACCTTACACGTACTCTTACGTGAGACAGGTTCCACCGACTAACATGCACTAGTTGCATAAGGTGGCTAGCGGGTGTCTGTCTCTCCTACTTTAGTCGGAACAGATTCGATGAAAAGGGTCCTTATGAAGGGTAAATAGAAATTGGCAAATCACGTTGTGGTCATACGTAGGTAAGAAACGTTCTTGCTAGAAACCTACAAACCACGTAAAAACTTGCAACAACAATTAGAGGACGTCTAACTTGTTTTTGCAGCAAGTGCTATGTGATGTGATATGGCCAGAAGATGTGATGAATGATATATATGATGTATGAGATTGATCATATTCCTGTAATAAGAATCACGACTTGCATGTCGATGAGTATGACAACCGGCAGGAGCCATAGGAGTTGTCTTTATTATTTTGCATGACCTGCGTGTCATTGAATAACGCCATGTAAATTACTTTACTTGTTGCTAAACGAGTTAGCCATAGAAGTAGAAGTAATCGTTGGCGTGACGACTTCATGAAGACACAATGATGGAGATCATGATGATGGAGATCATGGTGTCATGCCGGTGACAAAGATGATCATGGTGCCCCGAAGATGGAGATCAAAGGAGCATAATGATATTGGCCATATCATGTCACTATTTGATTGCATGTGATGTTTATCATGTTTTTGCATCTTATTTGCTTAGAACGACGGTAGCAAGTAGGATGATCCCTTATAATAATTTCAAGAAAGTGTTCACCCTAACTGTGCACCGTTGCGAAGGTTCGTCGTTTCGAAGCACCACGTGATGATCGGGTGTGATAGATTCTTACGTTCGAATACAACGGGTGTTGACGAGCCTAGCATGTACAGACATGGCCTCGGAACACACGCAATACACTTAGGTTGACTTGACGAGCCTAGCATGTACAGACATGGCCTCGGAACACGGAGGACCGAAAGGTCGAGCATGAGTCGTATAGAAGATACGATCAACATGGAGATGTTCACCGATCTTGACTAGTCCGTCTCACGTGATGATCGGACACGGCCTAGTTGAACTCGGATCATGTTTCACTTAGATGACTAGAGGGATGTCTATCTGAGTGGGAGTTCATAATCAGATGAACTTCATTATCATGAACATAGTCAAAAAGGTATTTGCAAATTATGTCATAGCTTGCGCTTTAGTTCTACTGATTAAGATATGTTCCTAGAGAAAATTTAGTTGAAAGTTGGTAGTAGCAATTATGCGGACTGGGTCCGTAAACTGAGGATTGTCCTCATTGCTACACAGAAGGGTTATGTCCTTAATGCACCGCTCGGTGTGCTGAACCTCAGCGCCGTCTGTAGATGTTACAAACATCTGACATACACGTTTTGATGACTACGTGATAGTTCGGTGCGGTTTAGAATTGTGGCACCAAAGACGTTTCTGAAACGTCGCAGAACATGTGAGATGTTCCGAAGACTGAAATTGGGATTTCAGACTAGTGCCCACGTCAAGAGGTATGAGACCTCTGACAAGTTTCTTAAGCCTGCAAACTAAGGGAGAAAAGCTCAATCGTTGAGCGTGTGCTCAGATTGTCTGAGTGCCACAATCGCTTGAATCGAGTGGGAGTTAATCTCCCAGATGAGATAGTGATAGTTCTCCATAGTCACTGCCACCAAGCTAGTAGAGCTTCGTGATGAACTATAACATATCAAGGATAGTTATGATGATCCTTGAGCTATTCCCGATGTTTGACACCGCGAGAGTAGAAATCAAGAAGGACCATCAATTGTTGATGGTTAGTAAAACCACTAGTTTAAGAAGGGCAAGGGCAAAAGGGATACTTCATGAAACAGCAAGTCGTTTGCTGCTCTAGTGAAGAATCCCAAGGTTGAACCCAAACCCGAGACTAAGTGCTTCTGTAATAAGAGGAACGGTCACTGAAGCAGTACTACCCTAGATACTTGGTAGATGAGAAGGCAGGCAAGGTCGACAGAAGTATATTGGATATACGTTATATGAATGTGTACTTTACTAGTACTCCTAGCAGCACCAGGGTATTAGATACTGGTTCGGTTGCTAAGTGTTAGTAACTCGAAATAAAAGCTGTGGAATAAATGGAGACTAGCTAAAGGTGAGATGACGATATGTGTTGGAAGTGTTTCCAAGGTTGATGTGATCAAGCATCGCATGCTCCCTCTACCATCGAGATTTGGTGTTTGCGTTGAACATGGTTGGATTATGTTTACCGCAAAACGGTTATTCATTTAAGGAGAATAATGGTTACTCTGTTTATTTGAATAATACCTTCAATGGTCTTGCACCTAAAATGAATCTCGATCGTAGTGATACACATGTTCATGCCAAAAAGATATAAGATAGTAATGATAGTACCACATACTTGTGGCACTGCCACTTGAGTCATATTGGTATAGAACGCATGAAGAAGCTCCATGTGGATGGATCTTTGGACTCACTCATTTTTGAAAAGATTGAGACATGCGAACCATGTCTATTGGTATATATGCATGAAGAAACTCCATACAGATGGATCGTTTGGACTCACTTGATTATGAATCACTTGAGACATGCAAATCATACCACATGGGCAAGATGACTGAAAGGCCTCGTTTTCAGTAAGATGGAACAAGAGAGCAATTTATTGGAAGTAATACATTTTGATGTATGCAGTCCAATGAATGCTAAGGCATGCAGTGGATATCGCTATGTTCTTACTTCACAGATGATTTGAGTAGATACTGAGTGTATTTACTTGATGAAACACTAGTCTGAATTATTGAAAGGTTCAAGCAATTTCAGAGTGAAGTTGAAGATCGTCGTGACAAGAGGATAAAATGTATGTGATATGATCATAGAGATGAGTATCTGAGATACGAGTTTGGCACACAATTGAGACATTGTGGAAAGTGTTTCACAATTAATACCGCCAGGAACACCATAGTGTGATGGTGTGTCCGAACATCATAACTGCACCCTATTGGATATGGTGCATACCATGATGTTTCTTATCAAATTACCACTATCGTTTATGGGTTAGGCATTAGAGACAACCGCATTCACTTTAAAAGGGGCACCATGCAATTCCGTTGAGACGACACCGTTTATAGAAACCTAAGATGTCGTTTCTTAAAAGTTTGGGGCTGCGATGCTTATGTGAAAAAGTTTCAAGCTGATAAGCTCGAACCCAAAGCGGATAAATGCATCTTCATAGAATACCCAAAAACAGTTGGGTATACCTCCTATTTCAGATCTGGAAGCAAAAGTAATTGCTTCTAGAAACGAGTCCTTTCTCGAGGAAAAGTTTCTCTCGAAAGAATTGAGTGGGAGGATGGTGGAGACTTGATAAGGTTATTGAACCGTCGCTTCAACTAGTGTGTAGCAGGGCACAGGAAGTTGTTCCTGTGGCACCTACACCAATTGAAGTGGAAGCTTATGATAGTGATCATGAAACTTCGGATCAAGTCACTACCAAACCTCGTAGGACGACGAGGATGCGCACTACTTCAGAGTAATGCGTGATCCTGTCTTGGAAGTCATGTTGCTAGACAACAATGAACCTACGAGCTATGGAGAAGCGATGGTGGGCCCATATTCCGACGAATGGCTCGAGGCCATGAAATCCGAGATAGAATCCATGTATCAGAACAAAGCATGGACTTTGGTGAACTTGCCCGATGATCGGCAAGCCATTGAGATAAATGGATCTTTAAGAAGAAGACGGACATGGACGGTAATGTTACCTTCTATGAAGCTCGACTTGTGGCAAAGAGTATTTTCACAAGTTCAAGGAGTTGACTATGGTGAGTTTTTCTCATCCGTAGCGATGCTTAGGTCTGTCGGAATCATGTTAGCATTAGCTACATTTATGAAATCTGGCAGATGGATGTCAAAACAAGTTTCCTTACCAGTTTTCGTAAGGAAAGGTTGTATGTGATACAATCAGAAAGGTTTTGTCGATCCTAAGGATGCTAAAAGGTATGCTAGCTCCAGCGGTCCTTCCATGGATCAGAGCAAGCATCTCGGAGTCAGAATATACGCTTTGATGGGGTGATCAAAGTTTTTGGGTTTATACAAAGTTTGTTAGAAACTTGTATTTACAATAAAGTGAGTGGGAGCGCTACAACATTTCTGATAAGTATATGTGAATGACGTATTGTTGATCCGAAATGATGTAAAATTTCTGGAAAGCATAAAGGGTTGTTTGAAAGGAGTTTTTCAAAGGAAGACCTGGATAAAGCTGCTTACATATTAGGCATCAATATCCATAGAGATAGATCAAGACGCCTGATGATACTTTCAAAAGACAGCACACCTTGACATGATTTTGAAAGAGTTCAAAATAGATCAGCAAAGAAGGAGTTCTTGGCTGTGTTACAAGGTGTGAGTATTGTGTGAGTATTGAGTGAGACTCAAGACCTGACCACAGCAGAAGATAGAGAAAGGACGAAGGTCGTCCCCTATGCTTTAGACATAGGCTCTATAGTATGCTATGCTGTGTACCGCACATGTAGTGTGCCTTGCCATGAGTTGGTCAAGAGGGTACAATGGTGATCCGGGAAAGGATCTCATGACAGCGGTCGAACTTATCCTTAGCACCTAGTGGATTAAGGAATTTTCTCGATTATGGAGGTGGAAAGGAGTTCGTCGTAAAGGGTTACGTCGATGCGAACTTTGACACTAATCCGGATGACTCTGAGTAGTAAACCGGATTCGTATAGTAGAGCAATTATTTGAAATGGCTCCAAATAGCGCGTGGTAGCATCCACAAGATGACATAGATATTCGTAAAGCACACGGTTCTGAAAGGTTCAGACCCGTTGACTAATAACCTCTCTCACAAGCATAACATGACCAAACCAGAACACATTGAGTGATAATCACATAATGATGTGAACTAGATTGATGACTCTAGTAAACTCTTTAGATGTTGGTCACATGGTGATGTGACCAGTGAGTGTTAATCACATGGTGATGTGAACTAGATTATTGACTCTAGTGCAAGTGGGAGACTGTTGAAAATATGCCCTAGAGGCAATAATAAATGGTTATTATTATATTTCTTTGTTCATGGTAATTGTCTATTATTCATGCTATAATTGTATTGTCCGGAAATCGTAATACATGTGTGAATACATAGACCACAACCTGTCCCTAGTAAGCTTCTAGTTGACTAGCTCGTTGATCAACAGATAGTCATGGTTTCCTGACTATGGACATTGGATGTCATTGATAACGGGATCACATCATTAGGAGAATGATGTGATGGACAAGACCCAACTTAAGCATAGCATAAAAGATCGTGTAGTTTCGTTTGCTAGAGCTTTTCCAATGTCAAGTATCTTTTCCTTAGACCATGAGATCGTGCAACTCCCGGATACCGTAGGAGTGCTTTGGGTGTGCCAAATGTCACAACGTAACTGGGTGACTATAAAGGTGCATTACAGGTATCTCCGAAAGTGTCTGTTGGGTTGGCACGGATCGAGACTGGGATTTGTCACTCCGTGTGACGGAGAGGTATCTCTGGGCCCACTCGGTAATGCATCATCATAATGAGCTCAATGTGACTAAGGCGTTAGTCACGGGATCATGCATTGCGGTACGAGTAAAGAGACTTGCCGGTAACGAGATTGAACAAGGTATTGGGATACTGACGATCGAATCTCGGGCAAGTAACATACCGATTGACAAAGGGAATTGCATACGGATTGATTGAATCCTCGACACCGTGGTTCATCCGATGATATCATCGTGGAACATGTGGGAGCCAACATGGGTATCCAGATCCCGCTGTTGGTTATTGACCGGAGAGGCGTCTCGGTCATGTCTGCATGTCTCCCGAACCCGTAGGGTCTACACACTTAAGGTCCGGTGACGCTAGGGTTGTAGAGATATATGTATGCGGAAACCCGAAAGTTGTTCGGAGTCCCGGATGAGATCCCGGATGTCACGAGAGGTTCCGGAATGGTCCGGAGGTAAAGATTTATATATGGGAAGTCTTATTTTGGTCGCCGGAAAAGTTTCGCGCTTTATCGGTATTGTACCGGGAGTGCCGAAAGGGGTCCGGGGGTCCACCAGCCCCGGGGGGGGTCACATGGGCTGTAAGGGGTGCGCCTTGGCCTATATGGGCCAAGGGCACCATCCCCAAGAGGCCCATGCGCAAGAGATAAGAAAAAAAGGAGAGTCCTAAAGGGGGAAGGCACCTCCGAGGTGCCTTGGGGGGGAAGGACTCCCCCCTGGCCGCACCCTTCCTTGGAGGAAGGGGCAAAGCTGCGCCCCCCCCCCCCTCTCCCTTGGCCCTATATATAGTGGGGGAAGGGAGGGCAGCAACATCTAAGCCTTGGGCGCCTCCCTCCTCCCCTGCAACACCTCTCTCTCTCTCGCAGAAGCTTGGCGAAGCCCTGCCGGAGACCCGCTACATCCACCACCACGCCGTCGTGCTGTTGGATCTCCATCAACCTCTCCTCCCCCCTTGCTGGATCAAGAAGGAGGAGACGTCGCTGCACCGTACGTGTGTTGAACGCGGAGGTGCCGTCCGTTCGGCACTCGGTCATCGGTGATTTGGATCACGGCAAGTACGACTCCGTCATCCACGTTCATTGGAACGCTTCCGCTCGCGATCTACAAGGGTATGTAGATCCACTCTTTTCCCCTCGTTGCTAGTAGACTCCATAGATGCATCTTGGTGAGTGTAGGAAAATTTTAAATTATGCTACGATTCCCAACAGTTTTCTCAAAACATTCAAGGATGCCAACAAAAGGACCGTGTGCACAAGAAATTCACCCTTTGGCTGGTCCCCCTCTAGCATTTTTTCCTTCTTGGACATAGTCACACTACTTCACGTTCTGTGTTGGATCTTGTCGGTAACCCATGCTCCATCTCTGTTCTAAAAAAAACAGCTAAACCTTTTGCTAAGTACCTGGCCCACTCCTTCAACTACCATCTAAATTCAAAAGCTCTTACACCCTAAATATTAATATTGTTAATTAGAAACACAGAAGAGCCAATAAACCATCAAATGCAACTTTCAATAAAAAGCTGATTGTATATAGGAAAGGTTTCATTTATCTTGAATCAAGATTTATATTACAATGTCATGATACTGGTGCCAACGGCGTACTCGCAGCGGCCGATGAGCCTTTGGCCACTGCCTACACCGCGCTCGCGCATGCCACTCCGCTGTTGCCGCAAGCACCGGCCACACACTCCCCGCCGCGAGCAGCCGAAACGATGGAACTCCATGCCATCATAAGCCAATCCAGATGTTGAATTAAGGCTAGTACTGACATCCCATATTTGAGGATTGCACCCGGAAGATTGCACTCAACACGCCAGTTGAAACCAAGATTAATAATACAAATACAAAGAAAACAAAGATAAGCAGGAATAGGTTGTTTATGGCCTGCTCGATTTGGTCCCTCTATATAGGCAATAATTTATAGTTCAATTAGACGCATAAAGTTTGTTACCTTTGTAGAAAAAAATTGGTTCCCCTGGTATTTAGTGCTGGCGACAATTTCCTATTGCAGCAACACCCTGACATGGCCCTACTTAAGCTCCTTCTCATTCTTGTTCTTGTTCTAGTTCCGGTCCGGCAAACCATACCATCTTCCAAATATTGTTAATCTTTGCAAAAAAATAGGCACCAGAAAATCATAACCACATCACGCATGCGGGAGCAAATCGTACCAAATGTACAGCTGGAAGAGCCACACACAATAATTTTCTCAATGACAACATTATTTAGAGCAAATTTGGCACATGGAAGAAGTTTGCGTCATGGGCTGGATGAAAGAACATAGACATCTGTAGCCTATCCTAAAATATAGCATGGAGATGAGTTTGTATATTTGTGTGGAAACTGGAAATACTCTCACATGATTCAACATATTGAAAAATAGTTCAGAAAAATACATAACATGCACCACGACTACGAATCCATGACCTCCCTTATCATTAAAAAAATCAATTAAACTCAACCATGGACGTGAAGAGCATTACCCGCCCCAGAAACTTCATGTTGCTTTCTCCTCCTGCAAAAAAATATCAGTAGAATGAAAACGAATGTAATGCACATGCACATGAAGATACAAATTTATTATTTTCTTTTCTTGCTCTTTACAATCAAACAACCATATTTTTCTAGACTCATACTGAGGAATCATGTCGACGAATATCAAGAAAGTTGGGGCATCGCCTAAGGCATACGAGATTGATTCGACTCACCTTGCGGTGATCCGAACAGCAAAAATAAACCGGACAGCGACGCCCTCAGGTATGGCGAAAACAAACCGGAACCGCTTCTTAAAGCTGGCGCCGCCCACGCGCGGCCTAACAAACGCAAACGCCGTGACTGGCCATTCTCAAAAATTTCGAACGTGTTCAGGGTGGCCAGCGCCGCCCCGAGGTTGTGCCGCATCATGATGATGCTCATCTCCACATCCTTGTAGGTGTCCACCAACTTCCGTACCTATCATTAATGACTCCTAGCTTTCCCTGCTTCAAGAGGCACCACAATCAGTAGAAAACACAAAGTACGACAACAAGTACAGAGAATTTGTAATCCAAATATAAATATATGCTTTGTAAATAGTAATCACAAGTGGATAAAGCATATGTGCGAATTCTATGACACTAATATACTTATGTTCCAACTCAAATACTCAATATATGAGACACAAGAAATACATAGACTGGAATAAAAAACGAGCATTGTTTTTGGACTGGACTGGCAATATTCCTCTACCTCACCTTCAAATTTTAGATTCTGAATTATCCTGAGCAATGAATCGAGCTGAATAATATGCAGCTGGAACTTGACGTCCGTTCCTCCATCCTTAGCATGTTCCTTAATAAGTGTTTAAAGATTGCCCGTGCGTTGCCACGGGCCAACAAATGAACTTGTAAACAATGCTTATTTTTCTCCCCACAAATGAGCACATTGCATGCGATGTTCAACCAAAACACAAATACAAGTATGTTCTTCTCTATATTCTTAGAAACACCACACAACCCTCTAGCCGCTCTTTCTCGTTGAACATGTTGTCCATCACCTTCCCTCATCATTCACCTCTCAATTTATTGCCCCTTGAATCTGCATGTAGCTTCCATGTCATTGTTGAATGCCCTATATCACGTCACCTTCTTTCTGATCTATTCCTAATCTCAGGAAGGTAAATTTAGTTGAATGCCCGTGTGTTGCCATGGAATCACAAACGTATCTATTGAAACTTATCTATTGTTGAATGCAATACTATCTGAAACATGCATACCATCCACATGCGAGCATCGGTAACAAACACACACGCGAAGAGCGATGCCCCAACCAGCAGTGGTGGCATCTCCTTGGATACATCATCTCCACCTCTCCTTCTAAGTAGCTGAAACACACACGATATTTATAGGACAAAATCTATAAGATTGTCTTGAAGGCCCTTTACATATATATGGTGCTTGTGAGAAATTTTACACCTCATAAATGCCGTGTATTTCAAAGTAAAAAGGTGTATGCTCCAAAAGGTAGATCAAGGATGCAGTTGTGTGAATGTTTCATGTATCATTTATATATAAGAAAATTTTAGCATGATTCGTTCTACTGACAGATATATCGTACAATCATCCTGCAAGCATGGGGGATAAAAAACGAAATTGAAAGGACAGCAAGAAACAGAGCAAACTCCTAAGATCTGCAAATGAGAAGTAACAGAGCCTAGGGATGAATTGAAATACTGACCTCCTCTATGACAAGGAACAACGTCAAGCTTTGATGATTTAAAGCACTGTCTGGGAAGTATACTGGAGCAACCAATGAACTCAGCCATACAAACTTGGGATGACCATTTGTTGTGTGGTTACCAGCATGCTCAAGCCATTGCGCCTGTCACCTCCATGATTGCCTCTCTTCCGCTACCACCGAACTGGAGCAGAGCTCATTCATTATTTATTTTCTTAAGATACGGTGTTAAATCCTAATCATGCAATCAGCTAAGAACCATACTAATTTATAGGGAAATGAAAAGAAGAAGTTAAAGAATCAAATATTCATTAGTGCATCGTCCTAACTCGACAGCACGACACGAAGTAGACGAATACCCTTGAGGCAAGAGCAGAGTGAGGATCCTACCAGGATCAAAACCAGGGTGCATACCGACACCTCCACGAGTGCATCTGTGCAGCCACCGCTCTCGCAACTGGTCAGGTCGACACGGCCCCGCAGCCGCCACTCCATCCCATCTCCCAAACGCTCGGGCCGTTGCGGCCGCCGGTATTTGTTTCCTCTCCTCTCAGTCGCCGCTCCTCGTGACCATGGTGCCATCTTTCGATCTCACCTGTCCATGGCGACTTGTTCATCTCAAGAAACTAAAAGAAAAAAATTAGAGTATTTCATGCCATGCAGACTCAGAACATGAAACTTTATTGAAAGAACAGTAACACTTTCCTTCTCCACATCTCTACAAAATTGTAGTATAGGAAATCATCTTAGTCTCTCTTTATTTACAGAGCATTTCACCTCTACCTCATTGGTCATACTATTCATGATAAAAAGTGGATAAGTAGATCAAATTACAAGTAAAAGCTCCAACGTCCAATAAAACAAGAAACAACTATCACGGGCAGCATATCATTCTATCATTCAGTATTTTGAATATGCATAAAATGAGCTATTAAATCAAGTGAGTAATACCTTTAATTCTTCAAAGAATGTATGTCCATTACAACTATAGTCAGCTACTTCAGAAACCTAGTGGTGTTAAAATGACGTGTGCCCCCAAAATATCCACCTATACAATGATAAAAAAGACGACATCCAGTCGTACTTCCTTGATGGTTGGGAGAAATTTCAGCCCAAACAAGCCTAGAATAACAAAATTGCGGGCTCGGTCAGCAGCTCAAGTTTTGCCATTACTGTTGCCTCAAACTCCCACTCCGATGATTTAACTTCCATGCAAAAATATGGTGTGGTAACCCAACAAAGCTCTCTAGAACTCAAATTCCTTTTCAGAGGATTCCCGTTCACATCGTTGTTCTATTTTAAAATCTTTCATAAAATGTGGGGAAATTACTGACCAAGCTAGTATTATAGTGTCAAGACATTAAAATCTATGAATGACCAAACAATCTAATACAGTTGTTTCCTTAAAAAACTAACTAACAGTCGTCAAGAACTACATGCACTACTCCATCGTGTTGAAGCAACATGGTAGCTACCGCCAACGTCCTGACCAAAGTATGCTCTAAAGATGTAAATATGGTTGCAGAAAATCATCTTGGTCATCCCCTTTCTCCTCAAAACAACTTAAGGATAATCCTGTACATAATAAAACTCATACAAATCAGATGCTGCTAGATCAAATGTTGAACCAATTAAGATAATCTCGTAGATCAAAATGAGAGTATGGTAGCATGGTGAAAACATGGGAGGTACCTCTTGAGGTAGCAAAAATCATCCTTCTTATAGTGCTTGGCCGAAAACTCCTCACTCACGGTGTGTTGGGTGCTACGCAAGGTCGATCGGTGGCAACGAAGAGCATGTGAAGGAAGCGGACAAAGACGACGCATACACCAAAGACACTGCAGGCAGGAAGACAGATGTAGCTGAATATTAGAAAGTGTCGTCTTTGTCTATTTTATACATATATTGTCGAAATAGTATCTAGATACTGCACAAAAGTATTATAAGGAAAATAGTTACCTTGGACATCGGTGGTGCCTTTCTGATAATTATAAATTGTCTCTCCATGGATAATCCAATGATGATTCATGCAAATACTAAATTAGGCCCCCATTGTCAGGAAATCGTCAGTCCTCTACCATATCGGGAATTTTTCCTGCACAGAATGATCATTGGTACCAGCAGAGGCTAAGAATTGTTTTGAAGGATTAACTCAAATATGTAGGGATCGCCATTCCTATCTCATGTATCATTATAACAAAAACACAAAACTACACGTTTAAATCACCTCGTCTCAGCAACCACTGCCTTAACATCGAACAATTTTGTTGACAGATAATCATTTAAGAAATCAGAGGTACCTACATTGTAAACTTTTATTCAACATCATGTCTGAAATCTGCTATACCAATCATGAGCTATGATATGTATCGTTGGTTTGATACAATTCAATAATACCAGTTCAAAGAAACTAAAGTTTGTCATTCTGAATTAATTTGTATTTCTAATCCAAACCTTTACAAGTTAATTTAGGGTAGTAAATAGTATTCCCAATCTGATTCCAAACATGAAAAACTATACAATAAAGCAGAGTTACTTATATGAGCGTGCTTGAAGATAACTACTGCATAGACTGTGAAGCATCATATTAGGAACCAAATAATAGCATCATATTTGCACTTTTCTTTAATTACAAGAGAAACAACCTGTGAATGAATACCTGGGATTGGTGAAGCAAAGATTCAATGTCTAATTGCTTCTTCCTATGATAACCTACAACTCAATACAGGAGATTGGTGAACTAACATGTCTTGAAATAGTTTCTTTACTCGCTTGAGTTGATGATGTGTTCCATGTGCAGGATAGGTAGCTAGTTCAGCATGGATGTTATATTGGTCGAATATTTAACTCGTTCCCAGAATTTGTAGTTGGATTTGTCCAGAAACTTCACTACAGGTGTTATAGAAACCATCAATTGACAAGAAAGAATGCTCGCAAGTAAGAAGAAGAAATGACAGTATTGTTCCACACTGAAGATCCAATACAACTCTTAGCCTAGATTAGCCATTTATCTTCTATTGGCTGTGAGTCAAACAGTACGTATACATGTCCGTCCTCCAACAGTTTATAGAAACATAGCCAATCAAATATTCTATTAATTTTAGTCCAGGAAGACATTTGACCCTAAAACCACATTAAATTACATATTGAGCTTCTATTAACTATATAATATTGGTCAATCACCTAATGCCAAAATCGGATTATGAAAGCCAAATAGAGTACAGAACAAAGTAGAACATGTGGCCTTCAGCCTGAACATTAATTCCCATTGACTACTGATAGTACCTAGGTTGCCATGGTATTCGCATTCGGACAATCATATGAACATAAAATTCGGCTGATGAAATCAGAAACGTTGTTCATATTTTTCATATCAATCTTAAGTGATAGGATGCTAAAACAAAAAGGCTCGTCATTGCCCTTCCATACCTTTCATTATACGGATACTGCTGCGTTCATCCGTGGCACTCAACCGATTTAGACTCCAACGTACGCCATTTTAGGAAAAGCCAACAAAGCAGTAGTTATCTTCAAGCAATGAAGGTGCAGCCATCCTTTCTGTCTACGTAGATCTTGTGCTTGGGGCACCTCTGCCATTTGCTCTGCTGTGCGACCCACCTCAACGGCAGGTTCGCTCGCCTGTGCTTGTTGTCACAAAGCCGCTGGAACTCGTTGAGCTGAACACAACATGCAACTTGCATCACACACAGAACATCCAGTTGCAAATGGGGGCAACCTCAAACAACAGGACATTGCATGGTTTCCTAATTCTGCAGAACGTGTACATAGCTTCGGATGTCAGATAATTCTAAAGGTGAATGCAGCGAACCTAGTGGAACAAAGGTCTCCAAATTTGAATGCTGGAAATAATACATGCATGAAAGTATTGTCCTAAGACATTGGCACCAAATAAATAACAGAACTAAATCAAGGTGCACAAGAAGCCTCAAATGGAAAGGACCAAAAGAAAAAAAACTTAACACATAAATAAAGATAATTATGAGGTGAAAAGAACTGAAAATCCACAGTAAACTGAACCATGACCCGGCCAACACCTCCCTCTCTCCTGCAAACCAGACAAGAGTCTGACCTTCATTACATTAAATACTAATTTGAGTGGTAATCTCTCTCTCTCTCTCATAAACGACATGTAGAGTTTAAATACTATATATAAACAAAATCTATATCATACAATAATTAACATGCTTGTATTTAACCTTACAAAGGAATAAAGAATTGTCTTCAACATAAATGCTACCCACAAAAATGAAAGACATTACACCCGCAAAATAAACGACATGTTGAAGAGGAAGGTTGTAGTTACATATGATGTCTTGTAGTACTTGTAGATGACCAGGATGTAGTAAACACTCGAAAATGGTGAGCTCATTTTTGCTAAACGTTATGTGCCCAACTGATTTTTCTGCCTTATTTCTTGCCAAATACCTTCTTCTTTGTTCTTCCAATGCCTCCCTTCACCACCCCTACCTTGGCTCCTCTCCACTCCATGTCAACCTAATGTGGCATGCATATTCTGATCATGTTTATCATTCATATACCCAAGTTCCCCACCATTGTGTCCCCGTCCTTCCGCATCTTGACAAGTGTCTGCGAGCATCACGTTTCCATCACGCCTAACACAATCAATGTTGTTGTGTACTGTTGAACAAACATAACAAAAAAATTATTATCAGGCAAAGCACCTTTTTTGACAGATGAAATACAACATTTGGGAGTCATCCGAGCGGCAATGAAAAGATATTTTATGTAAAGGACAAAAGAAATATCATGAAAACATACATAGCAAAAAGAGGAAAGATATCGAAAGCATTGATGAACACC
Source organism: Aegilops tauschii subsp. strangulata (assembly GCF_002575655.3). Taxonomy (NCBI): domain Eukaryota; kingdom Viridiplantae; phylum Streptophyta; class Magnoliopsida; order Poales; family Poaceae; genus Aegilops; species Aegilops tauschii. The sequence goes on from NC_053041.3 coordinate 243,078,773, forward strand.
ATTTGGCCTTATGAAAATAAGAACCCGTGTGAACTTGACCAGATCAAAACAATAAAAACATAGGTGCGTCACACACCTATTGCCATCCAATAGATTTTACCGTGTTTGCACATTCTGTGCGTTACATGTGTGCGCTCATTTAGCTGAAGATTAACTAATCAAGCTAACTTTCTGTATTAGCGCATCTGGCCGAAATCAATTAGTGAATCTATGTTGTTTCACGTGAGTGTACGGGAAGAAGTAATCAGCAAGAAGGCGTGCTATCTGGCCGTGCAAAGAAAGATAAGAAAATTACTTAGCTTGATCAATCTGCAGCTTGCCGATTCCTTTCCGGCCGGATGGGCATGTCTGGCTGCTGCGCAATACAGTACAAAGCAAGCAAGCTGGATCGAAACAGGTTTTCAGTGAATCACAGGGGGAAGTACGCGGCAGTGGAAGGTGAGAACTGCAACATTGATACCTTCAGCAAGGAAACGGCCCGCCGGTGCCGCCATCGACAACTCCGGCCACTGCCGGAGTTCAGCTTTCGCCGGCAACCTTAACCATCCAACCAGTGGACCCGAGTAGCCCACCTTGCCAACCCTCACTGTGTAAGACCAGCGCGCCTACAACCCCTCCAACCACCGACCATCTCCTTCCGGCCGCCTGGACACCGTAGCAGCAGATCGAGGCAGAGAAACGGCCACTTCGCGCTGCCATGCCCAGATCCGCGCCAGAGCCGGCGGCGGCGCGGCGCCGAGGTTGGTGCGACGGCGAGCTCGGGCGGTGAGGCAGAAGCTGCAGGAGACGGCGGCGGGGACCTCGAGGCCGAGCTCAGGCCATGGCTTCCCTGGCTCCAGAGGCCGTGGCGGCGCCGGACGCAGCGGCGGGGCGAGGAGGAGGCCGGCCGTCGGGGAGGCAGGAGCTCCTCGTCCCCTCGATCCAGATCGGGATCGAGGAGGGAGCAACAGGGGCGCGAGGAAGCGGGCGATAGGTTTAGGTTTTTTTGTCGCTGGTTAACCTTCATAGGTCTTTTTTCGTTGGTTAACCTTCGTAGGTCTATTTTTTTTGTACGTGGATGGGTGCGGGTTGGGGCCTCAGAAGGAGGTTTTTTGGGTTTCTGGTGGATAAGTCAGAGGTGGGAGGAGGTACCAAAAAAACCCAGGAGAAGTGGGACGAAAATTGACCGACGGAGACTACCGACTGCTTCATTAGAAGTAGAGATTACAAGTTTACAACAAAACATTACTTTGCCACATGCCTACTTCACAAGCAGAACGATAATTATAGTTTTCTTCTGTCAGATGCATTTCACTACTTGTTTGCTCACGCTGCAAGGCTGGTTAGATGGACAGTGTATTTTATCATAATATTATACACCACCACCACTTCCTCTCTTAAAGATCGAGGGAGAGCAGAGGGACACGTATTTTGTGAACCATGTTCACCTTCGTATTTTCGAAGAGCTGACTTTAGTATGAAAAACATTGGCAGAACTATACGCTGAAACAACGGGATTGCTAAAACTCAGCTAGCTGAGATTTATTTTGGTCTCATTCTGTGAGCCGTTGGATTAAAAGCGTAGTTATTCGTGCGAGATGAGCGAACCGGCTGTTCGTGTCGTCGTACGAGCAGTGCAGGCCGGTGGCCCATGTAGGGAGCGCTGGAGCAGCCTTTTAAGGTGGCTTTTTTTCTTTTTATATTCAGAAGCTAAGCTTGTTTCTCTGTCCGATGCCACCAAGCATCATTGTCGCATTTGTATCCCTTTGTTTCTTGTCTTCAGCAACGGTTGTTTCTTTTTCCTAAGAGATCCTTTTCCATTGTTTGAACGTATACAATTTTTAGTACTTTATTTTATGTAAAATAATTGTTGTAGATTTTTCAAAAAAAGTAGATTTTTTAGTATAATTATTAATAGTTGTTTTACCAGTTGCAGTTGCATGTCTACTACTAGACATGCAACTGTATGTGTTGTAATCCGATTGAAACTGGGGTCGGAAAAAGGTTTGTTGGGCTAGTTGCATGTCCATCACTAGAGTTGCAATTGCAAACATTGTAGTCTGACTGCAACTACAGCTGTGTTCAGGTTGTTTTTTCTCAATACAATGTTTTTTCCTTTTTATGATTTCTATTTCTTCTTTTGTATAGAAAGTGGGAAAGAGTAGTGAGATGAAAGGGCCCAACTTTTTAATCATTTCATTTTCTTTCTTTGTTTTTAAACTTTTACTCATATATATATATATATATATATATATATTCTGTCGTTCGCGTGTAACTGCACACACAACCAAACTATGCACAATTTGCAAGAAACATAATACACACACAACCTTTCTACTGTCCAACTAGTTTCAGTTATAGTTTCGTTGTTTGTACTTTTATTTCTTCCTTTCTATTTGGAAATATAGATTTTTTAGTTTTTTAATTTTTTATTGTTTTAAAGGTTGTGTGTGTATGCCGGCGAAGTCTTTTTTTCAATTTTTTTGTTTATTTTGTTACAGTTGCAACTGCCCCAACCCGGGCGCAAGCGCAACTCAGAGCACCGTAGCGCAACAGCAAGACCTATCGCAACCGGGGGTCGGAGGGAGGGTGTCAGCGCCGGCAAAGTCTTTTTCAATTTTTTTATTGTATTTGAAACCGACCCAGCTCGAGTGCAACTACAACTCAAGAGTACGGTCGTGGGTTGTTTTTTAGGGGGGTGGGGGTTGATTGTAGTTGCACCCGTACCCCCCTAGTTGTGTGCTCGTACTCTTGTTGGGTCCTATTCATGGCCCCCAGTTGCAAGTTGACCATCAACTCGCAACTACGGGGATGTGTGTTGTGTGTGTGTGTGTCGAGGGTCCCCAACTACATGTCGATAACCGACTTGCAACTAGGAGTGTTGTGTGTGTTTGTCTATTTGTCAAGGGGTCCCTAGTTGCATGTCAAGCATCGACTCACAACTAGGGTGCCAAGTTGCATGTCGATAATCGACTCGCAACTGGGGTGTGTGTGTGTGTTATTTTTATCAAAGTGTCCCCAGTTGAATGTCAAGCATCGACTCGCAACTAGGGGTGTATGTGTGTGTATTTGTTGAGAACCCCTAGTTGCAAGTTGACCATTGACTCGCAACTAGGGGGGTACGTGTGTGTGTGTGTGTGTTTGTGTGTGTGTGTGTGTGTGTTTTGTCGTGGGTCCCTAGTTGCATGTCAATAATCGACTCGCAACTAGAAGTGCGTGCGTGTGTGTGTCTTTTTGTCAAGGGGCCCCTAGTTGCATCTCAACCACCGACTTGTAACTAGGGGGGGTGTGTGTGTTGAGGACCCCTAGTTGCAAGTTGCCCATCGACTCGCAACTAAGGGATGTTTGCGTGCGCGTGTGTGTGTGTGTGTGTTTTATTCGTGGCCCCTAGTTGCAAGTTGACCATCGACTCGCAACTAGGGGGGCACGTGTGTGTCTGTGTGTGTGTTTTATTCGTGGACCCCAGTTGCAAGTTGACCATCAACTTGCAACTACGGGGATGTGTGTGTGTGTCAAGGGTCCCCAATTGCATGTTGATAGCCGACTTGCAACTAGGAGTGATGTGTGTGTGTCTATTTGTCAAGGGGTCCTTAGTTGCATGTTAAGCATCGACTTGCAACTAGGGTCCCAAGTTGCATGTCGATAATCAACTCGCAACTGGGGTGTGTGTGTGTGTTATTTTTATCAAAGTGTCCGCAGTTGAATGTCAACCATCGACTCACAACTAGGGGTGTGTGTGTGTATTTGTTCAGAACCCCCAGTTGCAAGTTGACCATCGACTCGCAACTAGGGGGGTACGTGTGTGTGTGTGTGTGTTTTATTCGTGGCCCTCAGTTGCAAGTTGACCATCAACTCGCAACTACGGGGATGTGTGTTGTGTTTGTGTGTCGAGGGTCCCCAATTGCATGTCGATAACCGACTTGCAACTAGGAGTGTTGTGTGTGTTTGTCTATTTGTCAAGGGGTCCCTAGTTGCATGTCAAGCATCGACTCGCAACTAGGGTCCCAAGTTGCATGTCGATAATCGACTCGCAACTGGGGTGTGTGTGTGTTATTTTTATCAAAGTGTCCCCAGTTGAATGTCAACCATCGACTTGCAACTAGGGGTGTGTGTGTGTGTATTTATTGAGAACCCCCAGTTGCAAGTTGACCATCGACTCGCAACTAGGGGGTACGTGTGTGTGTGTGTGTGTGTGTTTGTTTTGTCGTGGGTCCCTAGTTGCATGTCAATAATCGACTCGCAACTAGAAGTGCGTGCGTGTGTGTGTCTTTTTGTCAAGGGGCCCCCAGTTGCATCTCAACCACCGACTTGTAACTAGGGGGTGTGTGTGTTGAGGACCCCTAGTTGCAAGTTGCCCATCGACTCGCAACTAAGGGATGTGTGCGTGTGTGTGTGTGTGTTTTATTCGTGGCCCCTAGTTGCAAGTTGACCATCGACTCGCAACTAGGGGGTACGTGTGTGTCTGTGTGTGTGTGTGTTTTATTCGTGGCCCCTAGTTGCAAGTTGACCATCAACTCGCAACTACGGGGATGTGTGTGTGTGTGTGTGTGTGTGTGTCAAGGGTCCCCAATTGCATGTTGATAACCGACTTGCAACTAGGAGTGATGTGTGTGTGTCTATTTGTCAAGGGGTCCTTAGTTGCATGTCGATAATCGACTCGCAACTGGGGTGTGTGTGTGTGTCTGTGTGTTATTTTTATCAAAGTGTCCGCAGTTGAATGTCAACCATCGACTCACAACTAGGGGTGTGTGTGTGTATTTGTTGAGAACCCCCAGTTGCAAGTTGTCCATCGACACGCAATTAGGGGGTGCTCTGTGTGTGTGTGTGTTTTATTCGTGTCCCCTAGTTGCAAGTTGACCATCAACTCACAACTAGGGGTCTTGTGTGTGTGTGTGTCTTTTGTTGTGGCCCCCGGTTGCAACCCGCTCATCAAGTCGCAACTAAGGATGTGCGTGTGTGTGTGTGTTTGTAGAGGGTGTGTGTTTTGTTGTGGCCCCTAGTTGCACCCCGCTCATCGACTCGCAACTAAGGATGTGTGTGTGTTTGTAGAGGGTCACTAGTTGCATGTTGATAACCGACTCACAACTAGAGGTGTGTGTGTGTGTCTTTTTGTCAAGGGTCCTCAGTTGCATGTTGACCATCAAATTCGCAACTAGCAGGTGTGTGTTTGTTGAGAACCCCCAGTTGCAAGTTGACCATCAACTCGCAACTAGGGGGTATGTGTGCGTGCTTGTGTGTGTGTGTGTGTGTGTGTGTGTGTTTTGTGTGTGTGCGTGTCTTTTTCTCAAGGGGTTCCCAGTTGCATGTCAATCATCGACTCACAACTAGGGTGTGTGTGTGTGTTTGTTGAGGACCCTCAGTCGCAAGTTGACCATCAATTCACAACTAGGGGATGTGTGTGTGTGTGTTGAGGGTCCCCAATTGCTTGTCGATAACCGACTTGCACTAGAGGTGTGTGTGTGTATCTTTTTCTCAAGGGGTCCCTAGTTGCATGTCAAGCATCGACTCGCAACTAGGGGGGTGTGTGTTTGTTGAGGACCCCCAGTTGCGAGTCGATGGGAAACTTGCAACTAGGGGGGTGTGTTTTTTTTTTGGTTGAGGGTCTTCAGTTGTAAGTTTCCCATCGACTCGCAACTAGGGGGGGTTGTTGACAAGAGTTGACAAAACCCGGGCACATGCAACTGGGACCTCTTGAGAAAACGCCCGTACTCATCATACTCAGTCGTACAACTACAACTCATCATACTCAGGCGCAACTGCAAGAGGTATGAAGCGCCCGCAACTTAATTGGGAGAGGGTTGTCGGTGGTTATCGACGGTTTTTATCTTAGCATCACATAGGTGTGGTTTCTATCATTTCCCTTGACAGTAGGTGCATACAAGCACTTTTTTATTTTGGCCCTTTTTTGTGTTTTATTTCTCGGAACACACAAACTATCTTTTGGTATTTCTCGCATGAAAACACATAATGTTTTAGAATATATATATATATATGATCCTAGTTTCACACCGTTGAACGCTTATAGTTGTATCATCGTCGATCATACACAATAATTTATTTTGATATAGTCGCCCAGCAAACATTGCCTGTGCAACTAACATTTCTTCTTATATCATTTTTTGTTTACATTTGTTTCTTTTAAATTTCTTTACTATATATTTTTTAATTTTTTTCCTTGAGTGAAAAATCAACTATATTATGAAGGTGTTTTTTCATTTGTATATCGTGTCGGGTTTTTGTTGGAGACAATATTTCCTAGAGGAAAATGAAGTTTTTTGGTGTGTCGATGTGGTGTCTTTACACATGTCGGTCTTGGTGCCAGTTGGTGGTGGTCGTTTGAGCCTCTTGAGATGTCCTATCCACGCTAAAACCATGGAATTGCTGCTATAACACACACATGGATCGGCCCATGAGCTCTCACTCGCTTAGTCAGAGGGAGGGTGTCGCAACTGCAACTGTCACAACACTCACGCAATTGGTGCAATCAAATTGGTTTTGCTCAAACATTCAGATTGTTACATGGCTCGCTAGTACCAAGCACGAATATAACCCTAGTTATATTCGCAATGATTTTTGTCCAAATACTTGGTGCACTTTTTTGATATGTGACATTTAAAAAAAATACATGGTGAACATGTTTCATGCGATAAACATTCTTACGTACATATATTTTTTTTAATTTTTCACATATTTTTTTTCTTTTCGAGCTGTTTAACATTTTCTTGTTTAGGCAATTCATTTGAAATTTTTTAATAATGTTGGCATAAAACAAGGCAGGGCCCAGGCAAAGGCTCCTCCGAGCTATTGTTTTCGAGCAAAAAAACTAAAAACAACAACAGAAAAACGCTCCCTAAATAAGGGTAAGGGCCCAGCTGCTTCATGCTTCTATTCATCAACAACAAACAACGGACAACTTTCGTTATTGTACACTGGCCCATAAAAACACAACAAACAACGAACGGCCCAGGAAGAAGTAGCAACAATATAGAATGACCACACCTTTTGTGCACAGATGGATGACGTCATATGAATGAGACCAATTTATATTTCATTCAGATAAGTTCTAGGCACTCCCCTGAAACAATATACTTCTAGCCTCTAACCAGTGAAGATTGGCCTATGAGTTGGTGAACATTGGCAAGGAAATTGAACTAGTGAGGAGGCATTGACATGCCAAAAAAACTGGCCACCATCCAAACAATGACAAAAAATTTGGACGTGGGTAAAAATTTGGTATTGTGCATTTTGGCTACAATCCAAACATACCCTGACTTGCAAATTGCAATGTACTCTCACCCAGTGGCGAATCTAGAAAGAAAATGGAGGGTGGGCTCAAAGTTTACGGCAAGAAAATTGAACACTCTTTTGAAGAACAAAAATTGGTTTTCGACTAATCCTTTTGTGCAAATAAACTAAAATTGTCCCATATCACTACTGGAAACATGTAGTATTTACTAGAATTTTTTTGGATTTTTTGAAAAATAACAAATTAAAAAAATTGGATTTGTTTAGCGAGACAGCCATTATCTTCAAATCCACTCATCCAAATAAGCTCAAACTTTCCCAAATTACTCTAGAAACATGTAATATTTGCTAGAATTTTTCTTATTTTTTTAAAAATATAAAATTTTGAACCAAATTTTGATCTGTTGACTATAATAGCCATTATCTTCAAATCTATTCGTCAAAATAAGCTGAAACTTTGAATCTGTTGACTATAAATGGCAACTGAGCTGTAAGGTGATGGCTACTGAACTACTCCCTCCGTTTCTAAATATAAGTCTTTTATAGAGATTCTAAAATATGGACTACATACGGAGGAAAATGAGCAATTTTACAGTTTAAAATACGTCTATATTCATCCGTATATAGTTCATATTCAAAATCTGTAGAATGACTTATATTTAGGAACGGAGGGAGTAAGAAATTAGACAGAACCGCAGAAATTAGGCAGAGCTTTTTCTTTAGCTACGTAATAAAACAACCTGTGCCGGTCGACCGGACCGCCTGGTCCTGGCCTGCTGGTGGCGACCTGCTCATGGCCTCGTGAGCGGTTAGTCACCGAATTTCCTTAGATGGGCTGGCTGCGTCAGTTTTCCTGCTGGGCCTAACAAATATGCTGAAGCCTAGTAGTAAAAATAAATTTAGCGAATCTGGAGGGTAGGCTCGAGCCTATCGAAGCCTCCCTGGTGGATTCGCCACTGCTCTCACCAGCCAATAGTGCTTGAGTTTTGAGTTCCTACTCAGTGCCAACACAGCTCTGCTCCTACCTGTTTTGCTCTAAGTTTCCCTCCTCGAACTTAACAGAAATCAATCAAGAAAGCAGTGGATTCCTTTTGCAAAATTTGCCCGTGATCAAGCCGGAAGAACAAGAACACCGCTGGTGACTGCGTTGAAGATGTCCATGTAGCCAACCATGCCAACCAAGATGGCTTCCTCCGTGTCGCCGCCTTGGACGACCCAGAGGTGCGTGGCCCTGTGCGCCAGCATCTGCGCCATGACGGCAGCGAGAGAGCTCGTGGTCTTGCAGGTGAGCACCGTGTTCTCCCGGTGACTCGGGACCATTTGGCTGGCAAGGCACGCCGAGAACCCGATTCTCCTGCTGCTGAATCTCATAGACCTTGGAGAAGGCACGATATCATTCTCCACCTCACCCCGTCGTGCGCCGGCACCGACGCCATTAGCAGCAGCCGGCGCCGCCCCATTCTCGTCAATGCCGGTGGCGAAGTGCAGCGCCGAGAGCCTCGCCATCGCGTCCGCAGCGGCCACATGGTCGCGCTTCCACAGTTTGTGAGCGGATATCTCCCCGAGAATCACATGCGACCCGTCGCTGTTCGTCCGCACGACGGCCACCGCGCGCGGGTCGGAGGGTATCTTCCAGACGACCTCCATGGCCGGCGAGGAGGCGTCGACGTGGCAGTAGCCGCGGCTGATGGCTCCGAGGGAGGAGATGGACTGAAGCGGGATCGGCGCGAGGGCGCCCAGGCAGTTGATGAGGAAGCGGACGATGTCCTCCCGCGTCAAGCAGCAGTACTTGTCGCAGCCGAACGTCGACGACCACGACCGGCTGACCGTCTGGGTCGCGGCGGCGCGCGGCGTGCCGGTGATCTTGGGCACGGCCTTGTAGAAGGGCGCGAAGGGCTGCTTGTTGATGGGGCATCCTTCCGTGAAGTTCTTGCGGACGAGGACTCGCCTCGCCCCCTGCTTCATCAGGTCCATTATCTCTATCAACCTGGCGTCGGGCTCGACCTCGCGGACCAGCGCCGGCTCCCGCGGCACCACGTCGCCGACCGGAGTTCTCATTGCGTCCGCCTCGGCGCCTCCTCCTCTGGCATGGGAGGCTACGAAGGCGACGACGTCGAGCGAGCTGAGCAGCCCGACGACGGTGGCGGCGAGGGGCGCCAACGGGGAGGCGCCGTCGCGCCAGACGGCCACGGCGGCCTCCGGCGACGACGGGATGGCCGCGGCGGCCGCGGAGAGCGGCGCGGAGGACGGCACGCCCGCGAGCGACGGCTTGCCGGCGGTGAGGTCGGCGGCTGCCGCGCGGAGGAAGACGATGTGGGCCATCCCCGGCTTGGGCCACGCGCGATGCTGACCTCTCGTTCTGGTGGGGTCGCCATTCCTTTCCTGCCCTGTCGCGTTTGACGACGACGTCTGAAACCGGGCGGGCGGGCGCAGGGTTTGCAGGAGAGCGCCCACACGTGTCCTCTTCGTGTGATTAAGATAAAGCGCGGCGATGATGCCGTGTCAAGGAGCCTAATCGTCGTAGCGGCGATGCATGGCGTCCACGCAGGCAAATTTGACAAATTTAACCTATAATCGAAATCAAATCACAGAATGAACTGGTTCCGAAACTATTTCACACCCCTGACCCTTTTGTGTAGCGCCCGCCACGCCGGCGCCACACCCTACGGTGCAGCGCCTAGCTCCGGGGCGTTGCACCAGTGTCCGCCGTGGCAGCCCACGGGCCCGCACCCAGCAGTGCAACGCCTCCGAGCTAGGCGCTGCACCTGTAATGTGCAGCGCCTAGCCGCTAGGCGCTGCACTGTGACTTATCCGGCCCCCCTCCCCCTCCCCCACCCCCCCCACCACACACTCTCTCACTCTCCCCCCCTCCCCCGAGCTTTGCCCCCTCTCCCACTCTCCCCCCCTCTCAAATCTTCTTCCAAATCTTGCAAATTTGAAGAATTTGTCCGTGGATTTCGAAGTCAAACCCTCCCTCAAGGTAATAATCTCCGATCCCCTTGTTTTGATCGAAGTAAAGTTCTCCCATTGCTCATTTGTTGGTAGTTTGGGGAAACCCTAGTTTAGTTTGGATCTAGAGATTTGCATGGAGATGTGAGATGTTTGTTTGCCAATTTCTATGATTAGGTTTTGTTAGTATGCTAGGGTTATTCTTATGGGTGTTCTTATGTTGGTGCTAGGTTTAGGTTTAGGGCTAGGGTTATGGTTAGGGTTAGGTTTAGGGTTAGGGTTATGGTTAGGGTTAGGGTTGTTGTTTCATATATATATTAGGGTTTGTATTCGGTGTTAATCCATGGATTAGTACTCATGGAAGCAATGTTACCTTGTGTTCATTGCTTATAGGGATGGGAAGAACATGTGTGTTTGTTCATCATGGGGACAAAGACGCCTTTTTGAAAGGCAATAAAGAACCGGACCCGGATGAGCTTGACATTGTGTTTGATAGTAGTCCTAACTATGCGGAGCTCTTGCAACAAGTTAGGAAAGATTTGAATTGGACGGACCCTAGTGATATAATTGAGTTGGAGGGAAGGCATAATGTTGGTTTTGGAATGCACATCCGTTGGAAGACAATGCGTGTAAACTCGGAGCAACGTTGGGTTGCATACAAGGAGACGGTGGCCGAATCACTAGACAAGGCTCTTGAGTTATTTGCAACGAAGAAGGTTGAGTCAAGTTTCATTTGGACTTGAACCGGAACCCCTCCCCTTTGGTTGCTAGTAGCCCCCCACCCTTGAAGCAAGATGAAATTGTTGAACCTCTTTTGACCCAAGAAGTGAGGCCAACATTGAGCCCGTGTAGAAACAACCAAGATGAATCTTTGCAAGAGGACAACGATGAGTATGCGGACGATGACAATGAAGTTGATCTCCATGACAACAATGTGGGTGATCTCGACAAATATCATTTGCAAGAGACAATGGACCATTCCATCCCTTTTCCCATGCATATGCATCGGACTCGGATGACGATGGTCCCGATGAACAAGTTGATGCGGAGGGGTTCACGGTGAAGGAGGCCGAAGCTTTCGAGAAGGTATTTGGTCGGGATCATCGGACTACATGTTCAAGGATGTTAGTCTCGCGGATGAAGCCGTGGTAGATGGTGGCCAATGTGTAGCTCTTGGGGGTAGGCCAAGCTCTCACCGTGATCTGGTAGACGACCAGAACCGGATTGCTAAAGGTTCTAAGTTCGACAGCTTGTTGGATTTGAAGATGTGGCTCGACAACTACTCGGTTACGCATTATCGTCCACACAAGGTGGTGCACTCGGACGTCAATGTGCGCTACACGGTTGCATGTGCATGTGAAGATGAAAAGGAGGTCCAACTTGGACTTAAAAGAGGCCGTGGTGGTGGTAGAGGTCGTGGAAAGGAGGTCCAACAAGGAGTGGCAAGACGCCGTGGCGGTTGTCCGTGGATTGTGCGTGCAAGACCATGGAAAGGAGGTCCTACTTGGCATGTAGTGAGTTGTGTGCCAACTCACATGTGCCAAGGCAAAAGGGTGGATGGCAAGATTGTGTCCCAAGACCACAAACAACTCACGTCCGATTTCATCGCTTACAGGCTCTCGAACTCAATATCCACACTTCCAACAATGAGCGTCCAACATGTCATTGACCTTGTGAAAGCCATCTTTCATTACCAGGTGAAATACGGCAAGGCATGGAAGGTGAAGCAAGCCGCATTTAAGATGTTGTATGGTACATGGGAGGAAGCATACAACCGAATCCCTAGGTTGTTGTTAGCCATGGCCGCGACAAACCCGGGCATGGTTCATGTGGTCGAGCCTCATGGGCACCAAACAACGGTTCATGAAGGAAGGAAAGTCAGAGTATTTGGTCGTGCTTTTTGGGCGTTCGAGCAATGTGTGAGGGCTTTCGAACATTGTAGGCCGGTCATCGCAATTGATGGCACGTTCTTGACCGGACAATACAAGGGCACCTTGTTGGTTGCGATAGCAAGTGATGCCAATAACCGGGTGTTGCCATTGGCATTTGCTTTGGTTGAGGTGGAAAACAATGACAACTGGGAGTGGTTTCTGCATCTTTTGAGGACGAAGGTGTTACCCGCTCAAAGGGAAATTTGTGTCATATCGGATCGGAATCAAGGAATTCTTAACGCCGTGGAGATTGACATTCCCGGGCATGCTCCGTTGCACCATCGATGGTGCATGAGGCACTTTTGTTCGAACTTCTATAGGGCATGTGGCCTTAAGGAGTTGGCCGATGATCTTCAAGATTGTTGTCTCGCTTTCTCCGATAAGCGCTTCGCCACTTTGTACAACAAATTGCTCGCACACAAAAAACTTGATCCCGGGGGTCAAGACTTTCTCAATAGGCACATTCAATACCGGAACAAGTGGGCACGTGCTTTTGATGAAGATGGCCGGAGATACGGTCAAATGACAAGCAATATGGCCGAATGCTTCAATATGGTGCTCAAAGGTGCACGTGGATTACCCGTGATGGCAATAGTTCAATACACATTTGACAAGATGAATGCGTACTTTGTAAAGTACTCGATGGAAACCGATGCACAGATAGCGGGTGAGAACCCACGGAAGTACAAGTATAAGTTCCCACCCAAAGTTGATGAATGGTTGCTATTTCAATCACGGAAGGCGGACTCAGAAGAAGCTATATTATATGACAATGAGGAGTGGAAGTACGAAGTGAAAGAGCCAGGAGGAACCACAAACGATGGCCGGCAACATGGAGGTCGGGCTTTCAAGGTGTCGTTAACACAATGTGATTGCACTTGCGGGAGGCCATTGTTGCTTCATCTCCCATGCTCACATTTGTATGCCGCCGGCTGCGTTAGGAATGTGGACATCAATCACCCACGCACCGTGAGGGAGTCCCAGTTCTCAATCATGACGGTCAAGAAAACATGGGCTCCCCGCTTTCACCCATACTTTGACCAATCACAATGGCCGGAGTATCATGGAGTTCAACTATGGCCGGATCCGGAGTTGAAGGTTGTTAAACGGGGTAGACGTAAGACAAAGCGTCTTAGAGGCGACATGGACGGATGGGGCCATGGTGGGCGCCGCGAAGTGGGCAACGACCAATTCCAAGAGCCTCGTGAGAGCTCCCGTTGTGGGGAGTGCAAAGGTCATGGCCACAACAAAAGAAAATGTACGAAACCAAGGAAAAGGTCCAAGAAAAATGATGCAAGCACAAGCCAACATGGAGCTACACAAGGGAGCCAACCAAGTGGTAGCCAACCTAGTGGTCGCCAACCTAGTGGTAGCCAACCAAGTGGTAGCCAACAAGTGGGAAGCCAACCAAGTGGTAGCCAACCTAGTGGTAGCCAACCTAGTGGTAGCCAACAAGTGCCAAGGCAACCAAGTGGTACCCAACAAGTGCCTAGCCAACCAAGTGTTAGCCAACCTAGTGGTAGCCAACAAGTGCCAAGGCAACCAAGTGGTAGCCAACAAGTGCCTAGCCAACCAAGAGGTCAGCAACTTGGACTTACAAGAGGCCGTGGTGGTGGTAGAGGTGGTGGTGGTGGTCTCAGCCGTGGTGGTGGAAGAGCTCGACGTGGTGGTAATGGCCGTGGTGATGGTCTCGGCCTTGGTGATGGTCTTGGCCTTGGTGGTGGACTTGGCCGTGGTGATGGACAAGCGCAAGTTCGTTATAGAGGAATGTTTGGATACCTAGATGGACCGTTTCCGTATGTTCCTCACTAACTATAATGTATCATATGTTCTTGTTTTTCCATATGTTCTTCTTTTTCATATTTGCTTCCATTTGTTCTTATTGTCCTTACTAACCATTATGTTCCACTCATTGCAGGTATGGCGGCTTCCCAACCCAACAAACCAACGATGAAGGAGGATGGCGAAGATGAGATGGCCGGATGGTGGGAGAAGGCGGCGAAGAAGCTTAGAGAGGAGGATGCATCCAAGCTAAAGAAGAAGAAGGAAGAGGAGCTTGAGAAGGAGAGGAAGCGAAAACAGAGTGCGGCAAATGCGATGCGCGCTAGGGAGCAAGCGTTGATGAGGCAAGTTGAGGAGGCACAGAAGAAGCGTCAACAAGATTTTGAAGAAAGAACCATGAAGCTTTGGGCAATTGCAGCTGAAAAAGAAGAGAGGGACAAGCAGATATTCATGGAGAGGGTGGTTAAGGAGGCTCACCTCATAAGAAAAAGGGAGGAGGAAGAGGAAGAAGAGAGGAAGAAGAAGAAGGGAAAGGGGCCTTCCTCTACGCAATAGAGCTATGTCTCCTCTTCGATTTGCTTGTGAACTACTATGTCTCCTCTTCGATTTGGTTGTGAACTACTGTGTGCCGTGAACTACTATGTCTCCTCCTCGATTTGGTTGTAAGAACTACTATGTGCGGTGAACTACTATGTGTCCTCCTTGATTTGGTTGTAAGAACTACTATGTGCGGTGAACTACTATGTGTCCTCCTTGATTTGGTTGTACGAACTACCATGTGTCGTGAAGTAGTATGTGTTATGAACTACTATGTGTCGTGAAGTACTTGGACGCTGCAATCTACCATGTGGCGCCTAGCTGCTGTTGCTCTCTGGATAGCTAAAAAATTCACCAAGTCCAAGTCCAAGTGCCTCAAACTGTAAAGTACCTTCTGTTCTGGCTGCATAGCTACAGTTCTTGTGCAGCGCCTAGCACGGAGGCGCCACACTGTACAGTGCAGCGCCTGCGGGCTAGGCGCTGCACTGTACAGTGTGGCGCCTCCTAGCTAGGCGCTGCACAAGCACTTAGCGAAATTTTTGCCTGAAACTGTAGGCATACCTTCTGTTGGTCTTCTGGATAGGTGCAGACATGTACAGCGCCTAGCACGGAGGCGCCACACTCTATAGTGCAGCGCCTGCGCGCTAGGCGTTGCACTGTAGTGTGCGGCGCCTGCGCGCTAGGCGCTGCATATATCTGCACCTATCCAGAAGAGCAACAGAAGTTTGGCTAGTTACAGACATATGCAGCGCCTAGCACGGAGGCGCCACACTGTATAGTGCAGCGCCTAGGGCGCAGGCGCTGCACTATAGTGTGTGGCGCCTCCGTGCTAGGCGCTGCACATGTCTGCACCTATCCAGAAGACCAACAGAAGTTTGGCTAGTTACAGACATATGCAGCGCCTAGCGCGGAGGCGCCACACTCTATAGTGCAGCGCCTGCGAGCTGGGCGTTGCACTGTAGAGTGCGGCGCCTCCGAGCTAGGCGCTGCACATGTCTGCAACTATCCAGAAAGGAACAGAAGTTTGGCTAGTTACAGACATATGCAGCGCCTAGCACGGAGGCGCCACACTCTATAGTGCAGCGCCTGCGAGCTGGGCGTTGCACTGTAGAGTGCGGCGCCTCCGAGCTAGGCGCGGCACATGTCTGCAGCTATCCAGAAAGGAACAGAAGTTTGGCTAGTTACAGACATATGCAGCGCCTAGCACGGAGGCGCCACACTCTACAGAGCAGCGCCGGCGAGCTAGGCGTTGCACTGTAGTGTGTGGCGCCGGCGAGCTAGGCGTTGCACAAACACTTAGCAATTTTTTGCCTGAAACTAGAGGCCCACCTACTGTGCCTCCTTCCCCCCTCTACTGGGTCTTTTTCAGCCACAGTTCTTTCAGCCACAGTTCAACAACTAGTATAACAAACATTCAGGTACGACATCATTTCTCCAAGTATAACAAACAAGGTTTCCCAAAAGACTTCATTTCATAGAAATGACCATCACAACAAGTTCGAGTTTACCATAGAGGTACCACCACTCCAAGTTCAACGACATAAAAGGTACGACCACTCCATGTTCAACGACATAACAAATCGCACTCGAAGTTCAACATTATAAAAAAACTAAGATGACTAGTGCTTTCCACGCTTGCTGGGTCCTCCCCCCTCTTGACGCTTATCTTCTTCACCTTCCTAGGAAGAGGAACACGCTCCGGCTCCGGCTCCGCCTCCGGTTCGACATCGTCATCCAAATAGTCATCCAAAGCCGCCATCCGCGAGGTGCCCACCGTCCTTTTGCCTCTTTGGGTGAAGTCTTCAGGTGTGTACTTGTTGATTCCCCTCCTAGGCTTCAACTCGTATGCAGACCGAGCCCGGTACGTCCCCAAGGTCATATCATCAGCAACCTATGCATCAACAAAAGATATGGAAAGACCGTGTGTGAGGATATAGTTAGCAATGCATCAATAAATGGATATATATCGTCATGCCATACCTCTTGGGTGACCCCACCCACATCCTCATCCGTGAAAGGTTCACCATGGCTCTGCCCCGAAGCGGGATCTGATGGTGTCGCCGACCTAGACCGTTCAGGTGACACGACAACCGAAAAGGTTTGATAGCCGCCTTAACTTTTGGCCCTGGCGCTGCAACATGTACAAGTGAATGAGACATGGAACGTACCAACAAATGTTAAGTGCTAGTTTGAAGGAGATGTGAACCTTAATGAATTATCGAAGTGCACCTTCCCCATCGCTTTTGCCAGCCGGGGTTGTTTCCAGAATAGTCTCGGTCTCGTCAGCTGCTTTCTTGATCTGGGCACGCTATGAACAGAAACGGTATCAAAGTGTTAGGCAAGCGAAGATGTGAAAAGTGCGAATGGAAAAGCAAAAAGGGCTAACCACAAAGTTCATCATTGGAGCTGAAGGGATGACCGAGTTGCCTTTCCTGACTAATGCGTTGTACTGGTGCTGGGCTACCTCATCAAAAACGGTGGGTTCCTCCAGAATCTCCTCAGCATACGCGGGCTGGCATACCTCCACGCGGGTACTTGCAAGAAACCATGTGAGATAGTTGTTGAACGCATCCGGGCAGTGCTCACGAAGCTGGGCTCGTTTTCCAGCCCTTGCTTGCTCCACACTAAGAGCGAACTGCACGACATACTTCCTGTGATGGCTGGCCCAATCCTTGATCTTCCGCTGCTTTTTCCTATCCAACCTGCAAGTTAGAAACAAGATATTAGCATCATCGAAACCGTCGAGAAGCTGCTAAGTGCTCAAGGTTAATTATATCTTACGCGTGTAGCAACTTGTCCGTGTCCTCCCACTCCGGCGGGTGTGACTGGAACAAACCAAACTGCCGGAACACCCGATGTGGCAGGTGAAGCTCAACCGCCCAGTTGCATATCAGTGGGCACTGCATATGCCAGAGATCCCTATCCCTAATGCACATCGGATTAAGCCTGAACTCTATAGGGTTACCAAAACTCTCTCCTTTTCCATACGGCTCCCATTCCACCTGCAAAATGGGATTCAATGCAAAATTGATATCGAGTGAAGATACAAGCATGATAATCACTTATGCAAGGTCGGTTCACCTGCTCAGGCGTGATGGCGTCCAGCTCGCTCTTGTACAACTTGTACATTATAGAGGGATCATCCGTCGTCTCATTTAACACATCCCACTTGTAAGCCCAAGTGGGGAGCCGTAGTGGGTCGTCTTTATCGTCCCAATCCTCGTACTTCACGGTCTTAAGTCGTCCAACCGGCAAACGCTCCCAGCTCCATATGGAAAGTGCGAGCAGACAACCACCAATACCTCCAGTGTGCCTACAACTGGCATCGTCCAACTGCACATAAAAAAGAACATGGTCAAATTTGCCGCAAAAGCGCATTGATAATGTATCAATGAAGTGAAAAGGAAACAACTTCATACCTGTCGATACAAGTAAGCTAGTGTCGCCGAACCCCAACTCCATTTGCTATCGAAGACGGTCAACGCCTTCAGCCACATCCATGGAGCATTCTTGCCGGTGCCATCAGCAAACATTGTCCTCGATACCATGTACCACATGTAGACACGAGCATAAGTCTTCACCATGTCCTCATTAGCATCATCGGGGCAATGAGCGAAGTGCGATGATATCCACGTGAAAGTAGCGCCCGCTGCGACTCTTTCCTTCTTCTTATCTTCCCTTTCTGGCTCCCGAGGCTCCGGAGGAACCATACCGATAAGGGCTTGCATCTGCGCGCGCCACCCTTCAGAATCGGTGTTCATACATAAAGGATTGCCATCGATAGGAAGACCGGTGATCATAGCGATATCCTGCAGCGTCACGGTCATCTCCCCGGTCCGAAGATGGAAAGTGTGTGTCTCCGGCCTCCAATGATCAATAAGCGCGGTGAGTGCTGCAGCATTGTTGGGTGGCGTCGACCGGCGGACCAACTCAATGAAAGGGAGAAGTCCTGCCTCCCTAACATAAGGTGTGTACCGCTCATCATAGCTCATCCCTCCAAGGCTGATCCCGTGAGACCGAAGCTTCAGAGGTGCAAGCTCCTACAAACAAACAAATCATAACATTACATATGGGGCATTTGTGTTTGAACAAACATACGAAATTCATAACACCGGCCACTTTCAGTATTACCCGCTGCTGCACCGCCATAGCGTACGACCGGTGTTGATGGTCCCAGTGATCATCGAGAAGCCAAACCATCCTAACAATTTCAACAAAGCATTCATGTCAACACGATTATCTTTTCAATTCAAAAAAACTAAAGTAGGCCTACTACATGCAAGATCCAAAGCATATGGTACTTCCCCCTACTTGGGCCTACTTCATACAAATAACATGTCAATCTATGTATCCAAACTATAACATGTCAATCTACTTCTCCATACAAATAACATGTCAATCTACTTCTCCATACAAAAAACATGTCAATCTATGTATCCAAACTATATAAATAACATGTCAACATATCTATCCAAACCACATTCTAATCTAACAAAGGTTCCCCAAATCTAATATACGCAAGATTCAAACAAAAGTTGCCCAAATCTAATACATGCAAGATTCAAACAAGGGTTCCCCAAATCTTCAAAACATAATATTTTCTATGGATAGAAAGAAGGGGATCGGAGGAGAGTACCTTCTACGATGGATTGGTGAACAAATGCACGGACCAAATCGTCGGATCGGAGGGATTTGGGAGAGGGGATTGAGAGGGGCAGTGCAGATGGCCGCCGCCCTTTTTTCTGTAACTGCCAATGGTGGGGGAGGAGAGGGCTGGCACGTTTGCATATAAGTCACAGTGCAGCGCCTAGCGGCTAGGCGCTGCACATTACACGTGCACCGCCTAGCGGCTAGGCGCTGCACATTACAGGTGCAGCGCCTAGCTCGGAGGCGTTGCACTGCTGGGTGCGGGCCCGTGGGCTGCCACGGTGGACACTGGTGCAACGCCCCGGAGCTAGGCGCTGCACCGTAGGGTGTGGCACCGGCGTGGCGGGCGCTACACAAAAGGGTCAGGGGTGTGAAATAGTTTCGTAACCAGTTCATTCTGTGATTTGATTTCGATTATAGGTCAAATTTGTCAAATTTGCCGTCCACGCATCCGGCCGGCGTGCTGGCATCATGCCGTTGAAGAGGCGGTGTTCCGCGTTCGGAGTTCAAAAACAAAAATATTGTATTTAGAATAGAAAATGAATGCTACTATATTATTATTTGAGTTGCCATTGGTCTAGCAATTCAACTTTTTTTTCCTAAACATGTTTTTGTATGTAGTTTTTTTTTCATATCCTTCAGTTTCCAGTGTCGTTTTCCACGCATCGTATTTCTCACTTGCAGGTTTACTAGCTGACTGTCCGTGCGTTGCCACGGAGCAGCACAACAATGTTTTATTGTTGTATTTGTCCTTCTTGGTCCTTCACTGGTTTTATTTTTTCTTGACATAATTCTTATCCCACAAATAACCAGACAAACATTGATCTTCCTTCACTGGTCCACCACTTCGCGCTTTGATGTCCTGGTATAACTTCACTTGATATAGCTCATGAGATGATAAGCTAACTCTTTCGATGTTTGTGATTTGTTCTTTTATGGATTGATTGATAGCGCTCATGTGTATGTGTGTTTTTCTGAGGACTTTGGACTAACCAGACGTTCAAATAAACGCTTTCTGTGTTTTCCCTCTTTCATTCTCACCAAGCATCACAAAATTCTCAGAATAAGTGAATTCATCACACACCTAAAAAAAGTGATTTCATCATTGTGCTCACTTTTGCTCCTGGTTAGCTAAGACCCTAAATGTACTTCCAGTCTGGTCAAATCAGGCATAGATGAAGCATACTGAGTTGGGAAGGCAAAAAATAAATATGTGCTAAGTCTTACTGGAATATGTTGGTGATATATACAAACTGAACACAGTATATGCTCGCTCACTGAACAAAAACTGAACCACAGATAAACCTCATACTGGATGCTAAATTATCTACGTACCACAACATATCATGAAGTTTTCTCACCATGTCATTGAGCAACAAGCCTTTCCTTCTATTTTTAAAATTCAAAAAACTGTGTTGTCTTTCTCCCACATAGCTCTCTTTCCGCCAATCACCATGTCCCTTTCTCCACACTAAGTCCCATATGAAAAACAAGATAAAGCATGAATATGATCATTATCAGCCTCGGCTACCTTTGTTGTCCTTATTTGTGCATCTTGCTTGCAGTAGCTTGAAACATATATGTACAATAAATAATAGCACGTAAATTGACCCAGGTATGGAGACTACGACTGCAGCTGAGGTCGTGGCATCGTCCAAGGGGAAGCCATCGACATGCCAGCGGGGCAGCGTCCTGGTCAGGTACTGGGAGATGCTGCTGCAGCACGTGCTAGCCATGCCATTGGCGTCGCCGCTGTAGCCTGCATGAATCCGTGTTGCAGGGGCTACTGATGTTCTCTTCCTCCCCCGGTTCCTCCTGACACTGACGACAGAGGATTTACCCAGGAAACACTGCCATGGTCAGTGTAACACTAATTTACTTACCAAGAAAACAACACCTTCCTCCCCATGTTCCAAAGCTGGGCTAAACAGGACACATGCTTCAACTCCACCTTCCACGCATCCAGTCCCTAGTTCATGTTGACAAATATGCCTCCTCCCTTTTTCGCTCGACCATGTGCTCTTTTCTCACCTCTGCATTCAGTGAGTACATCAGAATCTCATATCCACATAAACTTCATAACATATGGTAGCATTGGATATGGATACAACGACGACAACAAGCAAGAGTGGATCTAAGTGAGTTGCACTTTTACAAGGTGACCTGGTGAGCCCGTTCTGCAGGAGCAAGGTTGTTAAAATTTTCGAGTTGTTTCCCTTGCATTGGGAGATAAAGGACATTATTTTTTCCATTTTAGAGATCTACAAGAGATCATCATCAAATAATTGAATGGTCCAAAATAACCTAAAGTATAATCATCTTATTTCATTCGTTTCAGGAAAACGAATTATGAAGCAACAAGTACAAATTGTACAGGAAAAGAGAAAAGAGTGAGGAATTTTACCAGCGCCCCGAGGCTCGCCCTCCGTCAACAACAACATCGCCCAATCCTTATCTGAAATTCAACAACAATAAGCATGCATAAACAATAAGAAGTATTGCAGAACTTAAAACAAGAGAGTCATAATCAAGATCCTTCAAGCACATTCCCATGAAGAGCAGAAAAAAGAAGCCTTCAGCACAATCCCATGACGAGCAGAAAAATGAGGCGCTACAAAATTACATTTTGTGTACAATGAAACGCAGAAGAAAAAAGAAGGGAAACCGCGACCTAGAGTACCCGCTGGATGAGATATCCGTGTAGAGGGTTGCGGATGCGTCGCCGGAGAACTTGAGCTTTAGGCCGCTGGAGGAGGGCGGTGCTAGATTGGAGACACTCACACTTTACCCATGGATCTGAAGATAGGGGTGGGCAGCGTACAGAGGCTGCACGACGGTGACCAACACTACGGCGGCGCGACAAGCACGGAGACGGATAATAGATTGTCCTCATGCAGAGGGGAGTGCGGGGGCGGCGGCGATGTCCATGGCCAGGACGACACGGCGTCGTCCACGGTGACACGGCGTCTTCCACGGCCAGAACCGCAGCCACGGCGACGCGGCGTCTTTCATGGCCAGGACCGCAACCACGTCGACCGCGAGAGGACGATGAGGGGAGCAGCGGCGGCGAATTTCTCTAGAGAGGGAAGAGAGATTGGTTCGGTAGCGATGGGGGTGGGTGGGGGAGACAAAGGGTGGGACGTGTGTTCGTGGGTTGTGGATCGTGGGTCTTTTTTTTCTTTCTTTGGGACGATTTTTCGAGCGGTGATGGAAGGAGCAGTGCTGGTTTTTCTGATTTTTTTTAATCATGCCTACGAAGGGTGGAGGAAGAGGTGGATCGATAGAAGGGGAGGTTGAACCATCACGACCTTCGATCCCTCTTTAATGTAGGTTTATTTATTTTATTTATTATTTATTAAGGACGTGCTGTTTGTCCATGAGGGTGATAGGGAAACATTATTCCTACCGTAGCAAAAAGTAGAAAAAACGCTATCGTTTTCCCTAAATCACGCCGACAACAAAATCCCCTTTCTATACTGTTCTATCTACTCGGCTGTGAATTGTGTACGGTGGGCAAGGGCGAGCACTGGAGAATGCGTGGTGCTGCTCGACCTCGTCATGGCCAGCAGCTAGCGGCCGTGGCGACGGTGCTTAAGGTTGGTGGCGCGGAGGAGGCGGTGAGTGTGTGACGAAGAGTGCACTGTTTCACATATTTTTCAGACGAATTGGTGCGTGCTGGACATTTCTGACCGAGGTGAACATAGTAGCCAGTAGATGCTCAAAAAATTGTACGTAAGCATATACGTATAACCGTTGATTCTAAATCAAATGGATTCTATAACAGTAATCAACACATTGACCGTCCATGTAATAATTACATTTTTACTTCACAGCCAAGTGATCACACACACATGCAATCAGAAATCGCTAGCTCCCCTCCCCTCCCTTCAGTCGCCCCCTGCGCGAGCGACCGAGGGGCACCAACCCCAGCCACCAGTCCCCCTTCCCCTCCCTCCCAGCCGCCGTCACCGGTGCTCGGCGCCGGGCAAAGCCCGTCCATTCGACGGCGGCGGCAGAGGTACTGCCGCTCCTGTTGGGCCATAGGGTGGCGCGGGACGCCTTAACTCGAGGGTGTGATCCCGATCTAGATCATGGCAGCGCCGATCAGGTCCAAGGCGCCCTGATGGACAACGACGGCGCGGCGGCAAGCCGGCGTCCCAGCGATGGCCTTGGTGGCAAGGCTGGCGTAGCCCTTCCCGATCTGGGGGCGGAGGGCCCTGGATTAGGGGCGGCTGCCCCTAGGATGAACCCCGTGTCTAGTGATACGGTGGGGTGGGTGGGTTGTCGGGGATCAAATCGGGTGACCGGCGATTCACCGGCGGGTTGGAGCCGCGACTTGCTTTCCGGGCGGCCAACGGCATCGAGCTGCTCCTTCCTCCAACCCATGTTGCATGCACCCTGTCTTATATGCTCGTGCTGCTAACCGGTTATCGGGTTGGGATGGAGCGGGAGGTGGGGATCTGGATTGGGATAATTCCCAGGTCGGCTCCTGCCCACCGCGCAGGCAATGACACCCGAGGGTGCCGTTTTTCTTCTTGGAGACGTCGTTCGGGTCCGTCCTACCTTTTCCCACCCCACGGTCTCTCAGGTGAAAACCATAGGGCGGCAACGGCGCTCATGGCGTCGTGTCCTTCTTGAAGGCGACATCGTGAGAGCTATGTGGCGGTGGGCGCTGCTTGGGTGCGTGAGCAGTTGCAGATGGCGTGCCCCTCTTCCTCCAGATAGCACTTGTTCTGGGGGAAACCCTAGATCTGGGTCTCCCAGATCGAATAATGACGGAGACTTTGTGCGTTCTCCCTCCGGGGGGCATCATCTTGGAGCGGAGGTTCACTGGAGAGGCCAAAAAGTTGAGCTGTGTTACATCAACCGCAATGAAGACGGTGGGTCTTGACGTAGTGGAGTAAAGGAGTCTTAGAGTTTGACGCGGTTTGATCGACGCGCGTAGACAGGTGGTGATGTGTGTTGTTGTGATGACGTCGGCAGTTGGCAAGATCTATGCAGTGTTTCCTCCTGAAGACGGGATGTCAGAAGATGGTGGCGGCGGATCCTACAACGTGCGCAGGTGGTGGACGATATGGGGCGCCTAGACTGGATGGTCTTAAGGCCACTGGATTAGATTTGTCTGTTATGTGGATAGCGCACATCTGTATACTTATAGGCAGTGTCATAGCCAGGAAATCGCTACGCCACTGGCCAGCCATGTTGCTACAGTAGGTACTGTGCTCTACTGTAGCTACAGTACACGAAGAGTTTTACCTTCACGCCCCAGGTCACTGCCATGCTAGCCTGGGGCCTGGATACGCCGCTGCTGGTAGGTGTAGCGACTTTGTCCGCCTAATAGGTGGATTTAGGTTGATCCTTGTATTCATTTTGTCAGGCTCGGGTGAACAATTAATAAAAGTGAACGTATGCATCATGCTGATATAAAGGTCGGGGTAATCCTCATTTTCGAAAAAAGAACATATAATCATAAATAGTGATCACGCACGCCTATTTTACATGAAGAATCAGTTAGCCCGGCTACGTGCCTAGGAGAGAGAGAGATCAACGCACCAATTCACATCTAGCCGCATGCCTACATGCGTGCTTCTATTGTGCTCTGCCAAAGTCCCTGATTGCCTTGGCCCCTAGACTGGACATGATCATGCCCCCACCGTCGCGAGCACCACGCACTAGAGCCGAGGCTCAAACGCGGGCGGGCTGGCAGCTAAGCTAACGAGTCAACGCCGCCAGAATGGGTTGAAGAAGCGCGTTAGGAGTTCCATTTGCTACTACAGTTCCTATTTCGGTGTTAGCATTTGTAGCTTGCACCCTCTCTGCACAACGCCATCTTTCAGGTGATTTCGTCCGCCTCGAGTTATTTACGCAAAACCATCACAGTTGAGGCTAGGGTAATAATTTTTGTATCATATTTGGCTCAGGGCATAAAAATCATAAAAAATGGGACCAGCCTATAACGCCGAGCACTGATTGTTTGATAAGCACACAAAAACAACGAAACTGGCAAGTTGACCCCACTTGTCTGGTTGACGTGGCGAAGACTAAAAACTTTTACCGCCTAATGTGACAAATAAGGTGTGAGCCCCACTCATCAATGACCAGAGGGTCATCTTCTTCACAACAATCTATCTATGGGGCATTCCATCGAGCACCTTTCGTGCGTTCATCTTCTGGTCACTAAAAAAGGCCAACACGCAGTGGCACGCCGTCAGACACACGCGTCAGCACTGAAGCCCACCCGACGTGGGTGAGAAGGCACCCTCATCCTAGTTGCGCGAGCTCTTCCTGTCCTCCTACCAAGGTGGTGACCACCTTGTCGAAGCTGGTGTACGCGGCAGCGCGGGCAGTGCGTCGGTCGAGCCAGGCTGTGACCGCGCGAGGAAGGGGTGAGGGGCTCACCTTGAGCATTTATGCGTGCTCGGACGCGACGAGGTAGCACTGGAGCGACGTCCTCATCGGCGGCAGCGGCCAACGGAGCACGGTGAGGCGGGGGAAGACAACTTGAGGACCCGCAGCTTGTCGGAGTTGGCGGCGGAGGCATCAGGAGGACGTGTCGAAGCCCACAGACCAGATTCAAGGCGAGGAGATTCGCTGGAGCGGGAGATTGAGGCACAGTGGTGTGTGGTCGGAGGTGGGATCCATGCCTCCTCTGCCACCACAATTGGTCAATTTTCCACGTCAGCCCGACAGGTGGGCCCTACATGTGGTTTGGCTGTTTTCATGATCAAATCTGAGCATCGGTTCTCCACGTTACAGGTTAGACGCAGTTTTCATGGTCTTTTTGCCGTGACACAAATGTGATATCAAGTTGTTATCCTAACCCAAGTGTGGTGATTTTGTTCCCGTAAATAACTCACCACCTCCCATTTGCCATTTTGCCACCCCTACCCATTCTAAGGGCATGTACAACAGTGTCTACTCAGCTGTCTGCAACACAGTTCACGTAGGAAATTAGATGATGCGAGGGAGAGAGAAGAAAAAAACAGCACAGTCCATCGGTAGAGATAACGACGGTCTATTATTAGCTTGAAAAAATCGTTGTTACCGACAGTCTATTTTCCGTTGTACCGGGAGCGTCGTCGGATGGGATCCCATCTTCCACGGAAACCACCTCTCTCCTTTCCCGTGAAATTTGGTGATTAGCGACCGTCAAATAGACTCCCTGTTGTATAGGCTCTCCGTTGCGATGTCTATAGGTGACGTGGAGAAGTTTTACAGATATCCCGCGTCGGAACGATTGTACATGCCCTAATGAGCCGCCCGCGCATCACCTGCCACCTCGGATGGCAGAAGTGCCGTGATGGTTGAGGGGCCTATCTTGCACGCAGCGAATGTAAAAATGAGAAACTTATGCATGAGCATTGCTACTGGATATGGGTCAACCTGCTCCTCCTTCTAATCATGCATTTGAAGAGAAATTGTGGAAGGAACTCATCCTTCTAAGTCTGCAGCCGCACCGTGGCCCAAGCCCGCATCCACGCCCAACCTTGCAGCATCGCCATGGCCTGCACCGCCCGCAGCATCGCCATGGCCTGCGCCCGCAGCTGAGCTCACCGGCAAGTGCTGCATAGCCGAGGCATGGCCGCCAGCCGCGGACCTCACCGACGAGCCATCTCCAGCCCCGCCTTGGCCGCCGTCCGCCGTGCCTGGGTCGTCGTCCGCCGCGGTGCTTGCTCCGGCGCCCGCAGCCACCCCTTGAGCCATGGCCCCTCAGCTCACGCCGCCGCCACCGCCACCGCCGTACGAGCCAGCAACCCGCTGCCGCCGCCGCTAGGGTTGGGGGTGGGGAATCGAAGAAACAGAGAGACGAGAGGATGGCCAGATCTGGATCGGGCTTGTGGGCTAGCGACTCTGGTCAAAACTCCTTGTGGGCTAGCTACTAACACGGGGGTATTTTGGTCCATTCAAAAACAATTTAACGGAACGGTGTAACAAAACGGACGGCGATGTCATGTAAGGAAGAAAATTTAGACTACATGTCAAATAGGGAAAAAAAATTCTTCAGGGTCAAACAAGGAACCA
The DNA here is from genome assembly GCF_002575655.3 of Aegilops tauschii subsp. strangulata. Lineage (NCBI taxonomy): Eukaryota > Viridiplantae > Streptophyta > Magnoliopsida > Poales > Poaceae > Aegilops > Aegilops tauschii. The sequence goes on from NC_053041.3 coordinate 243,105,865, forward strand.
CATTTTAAGGTAGTGTCAAATAAGGAATTCTCTCTTCCCTATTTGGCCTTGAAGAAATTTTTCTTCCTTGTTTGACACATGCACTAAATTTCATTCCCAATATGACACTCTAGTGCATTTTGTTCACTAACGGTGTTAAAGACAAATGTGAAAATACCTTTTTACCCCTGGTGCATAAAGTGAGCAAAAATCTGTACATGACAATATATACACTTATGTTACATATTTGGTCATGTTAAATGACCAATTGAAACCCCATAACTTGGTCAATGATCTGATTTCAATCAAAAAATTGTCCTCTCATTTTAATTCAAAAAATGAAAATTTGGCAAAACCTCCCGTGTAATTTGATCCCCATGATACTATATATACTACCATATGGTACTATATATATTATTTTATTATTTTAAATATGTTCATATACTATATCTAAAATATTCTAAAGCAAGTTAAATGAAAAAATTGCATATGAGCCCATAGTTTTTGTTATATTTGTGAAATACGTACATATTTATACGTAAAAGAGATCATACTCAAAACATGGTACATACTACCTAAAAAATAGTATATATACTACATAATCATTGTTATATACTACATACTACACGTACATACTCTCGGTTTCGATAGATATTACATACAACATACAAAACGCAAGTGGTGATAACTACCACCGCTTGTAGGAAACATTTATCCTATATATATTCGGATCAAAATAAATATTCGGATCACGGCTCGCCCAGAAGCGCCTGGATGCTAGACCACCCGAATTTACAGCCTTAGAAAAATACCACCCCGCATCCTCAACCTCGCACCCCCGACCCCCACCACCCACCCCAGACGCCACCGCCACCGGCCCACCCTGCGTCGCCGCCGCCACCCGCCCACCCCGCGCCGCCGCCGCCTAACCTCTTCAAAGCCCGCGCGCCGCTGCCCCCAACAACCACGGGCGTCGCCGTCCCCGGCAACCCCGGGCATCGCCGTCCTCGGCAACCACCTGAGCCGCCGCCTCGGCAACCCAAGGGACCGCCGACACCGGCCTTCTCCCGCGATGCCGCCGCCAGCCTCCTCCCGCGGCGCCACCGCCGGCCTCTGCCACTACGTGCAGTCGCGGCCCCCGCCGGCGCGCGATCCGCAATCACGCGACGCGTCGGCCCCAGCCACCGCGCGCGCCGGAAGCTATATCCATCCCCCCTCCACTCCAACCATCGCCTCAACGACTGGCGCAACATTTCCTCTGCTCCGGCACGACCTTCCCCCCATCCGGCGTGACCTTCCCTCCCCACCGGCGTGGACTGCCCTCTGCTCCGGTGTGCCCTCCCGCACCTCCACAGACCCATCCCCATCCTCCCTCGAACATCTTCCTCCCGCCTACAGCCACCTGTGCCAACTCTACCCACTGCATCTTCCTCCTTCCTCCCGCCGTTCAACTACAGCAACTCGCACCGTTCAACTAAATCACCTAATGCCTCCCATCTCTATTTTTCTCCTCAGCCAGCAGCGGAAACGCCGGCAACCGAGCCGTCTCCTCTAGATGCTCTGCGTGCAGCCGCTGGCTTCTCGCACGATGGACTTCCTCCCGCGCAGCCTGTGACCTCCTTACTCCCGGGCGGCTGCTAGCCAGCACTTGCAAAGTTGCAATCTCGCCCACACATTGTCCGATGCCGCTTCAGACCCCTTTGGTACCGTTGCTTGAGAGCCCTGTGGTGTTGCTGCAATTGCTTCAAATTTTGACTTGTGCTACTACATGTCTACTGGTTCCTTCCTCCATCTGATGTCGCTGATGCTGCAGTTGTTCAACATCACGCGGTTGTAGAGGGTACATGGCAGGTCGAGTAGATTTCTCATGGTCGTTCGAATAGAAAATGGCAGCGACATCGCGATGGTCGGCGTCTAGAATGCATGGTCAAAACTAAAGTCTGAGTGTTGCTAGGTACATTCAGAGTAAGACATTTACATTTTTTTTCAGGAAGACATTTGTAAGTCTGAACATAGTATTCCCTTTAAAAAGAACTACATCTCGTCAGACCACTTATATTCTTCTTCAGTAAAACAAGATGAGTGCACTAACATATGTTGGCCTGGGATGCATCCATGTGGAATTGTATGAAAAAAGGAAGGAACTGTCTAGGTGGATGAGAAGTTCAAGTTGAAATCTCCCCTACAGACACTTTGATTTTTATTTCCATGTATTCAGTTTTTAGATGTTCTACAGTCTCTGAACAAAATCTGTTCTTGTTTCATCCACAGAACTTATTTACAGTCCTTGATCAGCAATCACACTTTAAATTTTACTATTTCTGCATTACACAAAAAATGAAGGTGCCCTCCTAGCCATGGTGAAATCTTCCACATCCCTGATGAACAGCGGCAACCTCGATTTACGACTCGCAGGTTTGCAATCGTCCCATGGTAAAGTTTTTGTTCCAAGTTTCTGTTCACATGACATTATTTTTATTGACATTGTGGTAGGGAAAAATAGTATGTTTTTATCGAAAATCCTTGGGCGCTACTGTGGACTTGAGTATCCTACGTAGGCATGATATTCAATATTTACTTTAATTAAAGTTCCAGTTTTAAGAGAAAAACAAGATACCCTGCTCATTTACCTAACTATTACTCCCTCCGTTCCTAAATATAAGTCTTTATAGAGATTTCACTATGAACCACATACGGATGTATATAGATGCATTTTAAGTGTAGATTCACTCATTTTGCTCCGTATGTAGTCCACCTAGTGAAATCTCTACAAAGACTTATATTTAGGAACGGAGGGAGTACATTGAGATACTGAACCACTTCATCCTCAATGCTCGTGCCCGATCCCAACCTGCTGTCCCCAAAGACCGCATATACATTGCAGTGCCCCTGCCCGTGCGCCACTGCCGTAACCTGCACCCTGCAAAAAAAATGCAAGTTCAGATTCAAATAAACAAGAAGTTAAAAAGGTATTGCCTTCACTCATGTTGTTTTGCCAACGATCTTTAGTTTGTTCAGTAGCTCGTAAACAATTGCCAAAAGCTCGTAACTTCAGAATCATAAGTTGATAGTTTGCCAACAGGGACAACCATGCTGATGGTGATTGAATAACGATTCTGAATTATTGTTATTGAGACTGAAGGCCACGTTTTATGCATGATGTGGCAGGATTCCAGGGATTGTTTTGAGGCGGTCGATGGCTTTTGAGAGATGTGTTCATACTTATAAGTTTGAAGGTGTTCAAAGCTCATTTATACAAGGAGGAACGGAAATTTGGTTGCACATCTGTTTGCGAAAAAGAGCACTAAAACTAGATGTACTTTCTATTTCTTTATTTGTAACCCCCTACCTACCTGATAGAGACTATTCAATTAGAGTTAGTTTTGCCTCAATAATGAAGTGGCAAGACATTAGTTTTTAAAAGAAAGACTAGGTGCATCTACTTTGTTGGTGGTAATTCCATCATTTTTGTTTTTCAAAACAAACACAAAAATGATGCTCATAGTTAACAAAAATACCTCTGTCTAGACGTTTAACGTTCTTATTCAACGTGTTGGTAGTTTGTATAAAAAGGCGAAAAATGATGTTAAAAAACAAACCAATGAGCGTTTACCCAAAAAAGAGTCTGCCTAAAACATAAACTATAAAAATTTCACATAACCAAAAAAAACATATTCGTAAGTTAAAAAAATAGACCATAGAAGTTCAAAATTAAAAGCAAAAGAGCGAGCATTTCTTGAAGACAAAAAAATGTGGATGTGAAGTTCATATTCTCTACCGCGGATAGTTCAAAAATATTCGCTTACGGCAAAACACACGCATTGGGTATCCAAAAATAAAGAGGCGAACACACAAAAAAACATGAAGTTCAAATTTTAAAAATAGAGAAGTCCGGAGTTTATTAAAGAAATAAAAACAAATTTTCTTTGTTTCTAATTAAAATAAAAAAGTTAAGATTTGAATAGCAGAGCGGTTGGATGTTTATTAAACCACTCCTAGCAAAAATAAAACCAAGAAGTTCAATTTAAAATAATAGAATAGTTTGGTGTATATTAAAAACTCAGACTTTTCTCGTTATTAAAAGAATAAAAGGAAGAAGTTCAAACTAAAATAACAGTGTAGATCAATGTATATAAAAAATCAGATTTTCCTCATTACAAAAGAACAAACACAAAGAAGTTCAATTTATAATAGTAGAGTGGTTTGATGTTTTTTTTCAAAACTCGGATTTCTCCCCTTACTAAAGAATAAACCAAGAAGTTCAATTTAAAATAACCGAGTAGTTCAACATTTATAAACCAAGAAGAAAACAAGAGTCACCAAGATAATGTTAACTCTGGACTTTAAATTTAACAAATTGGAGAGTTCGAAGAAAATGTTATGAGTGCGAAATAATCTCTCGTGGATTTTTCACGTTCATGAAAAAAGATAACCAAGAAGTTCAAACTAAAATAACTTACTTGTTCAGTATTTGTACAAAAAAAAAATATTTTTCCATGTTTAAAAAACCCCCAAGAAGGTCAAATTAAAATAACAATGAACTTCAAAAAGTATATAAAAAGATTGTCAATGTTTCTATGGAAAAAACTGGAAGCTCAAATTTAAAGAACGAATCAATTGGATGTTTATTTAAAAAATGAGGTTTTTGCTCATTCTAAAGAAATAAAACCAAGAAGTTCGAATTAAAATAACCAAGCAGTTGGATGTATATAAACACTAAGATTTTTCCGGTTGCTATAATAATAAAAGTAAGAAGCTAAGTAGAATAAAAGATCAACTCAATGTTTACTAGAAAAATCAGATTTCCTATTTTTTCAAAATAATACCCAAGGAGTTCGAACAAAAAAGGCAAAATCTAAAAAAATTGTCGCTAGAAGTTCAGGTGCTCGGCCCGGGAAAGTTAAAAAATTCTTGTGAGAGAGGTTCACCATGTATTTACATCTTCAAAAACACACAAAAAATGTTGTATTTGGTGTTTTAAAACAAGTCTCTCATTCCATTTCGAATTTGAAACAAAATGACATGAAAAAAGTTTCTCCTATTTAACAACTTTCCAAGGTTATATTGTATGCTCTATTTCAAAATAAATGGTTAAAAAATCGATCCACGTTGTTCGAAACAAAATTTTAACCGTATTAGATAAAGTTGCATCTTTTCAATAGGTTTCTAAAAAATATATCATTTGTGTAACTCCAATGAATGGGTGATAAATTATGAACAAAAATACGTGATAAAAGTTCAAAGTGAAAACAGCGGGAAGTTCAACTACTACATGTAATGCCTTTAAGATGAGAGTAAAAAAATTAGAGCGGTTCGATGTCTATAAAAAACTCAGATTTTTTCACGTAACCGAGAGAAGTTCAGATTGACAACTGATAGAGGTTCACGTACTACACGGTGTGCATTTTATATGAAAAAAGAATGAAAAAGCAAAGGCTAAAAGTTTTGTTGCTGCAAGTTCAAGTGCTTGGCCCAAGAAAGTTCAAAACTTGTTGTGAGAGAGGTTGAACAAAAATACGTGACAGAAGTTCAAGGGAAAAAACAATGGGAAGTTCAACTACTACACGGAATGCGTTTCTGGTGAGAATAAAAGAATGTAAAACTAAAAGCCTAAAACGTTTGTTGCAAGAAATTCATGTGCTCCTCCCAGTGAAGTTCAAGAACTCTAGTGCGAGACGTCCAGCCTTCAATTACATGTAAAAAAAGGCAAACGTGATGTTGGTTTTTGCCATTTTAAAACTGGTCTGAAACGACAACGAATTTGTAATGTCTATCTACATGAAAAACTTGTTGCTATTCATAAGCTTTCCAACCGTATATTATGTGCTACATTCCGATGAGCGGTTTAAAATTTTAATGTATACCGTTTAAAACATATTTTTTATATATTCAAAAAATTCTTTTGAACCGCCGCGAGTATGAAAAATTGATCAACACACGAAAGTTGTGAGTTTTCAACAGCTTTCCATCGGTATATCATTTGCTCAATTCCGGTAAGTAGCTTGGGAGTTACGGGCAAAAAATAGCACGTCAAAAACAAAGTGAAGTTCAAACAGACATGCCCCAGAAGTTCAACTACTTCACGGAGTGCATTTCCATTCGCGATGAACACAGAAATCCTGATCTCGCCATTTTCTAATTTACTTCGAAACGGCAGGAATATCATTTGCTTTAGTTCAAGTCCTCGGTTGGAGAAAGTAAAAAAATGGGACATTTACATCTATGCCCTTAACTCGAACCCACTACTCAGTTTTGGCCCTAATTTTTAGGTATGCTCAGTTTTGCCCCTCCGCCGTTAGTTTCACTTATAGAAATGCCCTTCTCTGCCGTTACCGTCCGGTCAAAGGTCTTTGACCGTCTTGAAAAAATAGCAAAAAAAAATAAAAAAAATTGAAACTTTGTGGGATCGAAGATACTCATGTCTGCAAGGCGTGTACAAATTTTCATGCCGTTCGGACACCCTGGGAGCTCGTGGCAAAGGAAAACATAAATTTTATACGCATGCGAACAGTAAATTAAAAAAAATAGAAAAAAATCAAGAAAAAAAAGAAATTTCGTGGGACTGAAGATATTCAGGTGCGCAAGATGTGTGCACGTTTTTGTTGTGTTTGGACATCGTAGGAGCTTGTGGAGAAAAAAACAAATTTTAGCTCAAAAAAACTTTGAAAAAATGCACTATTTTTTTCTCTAGAGCGCCTCGTACGTCATTTGATCACCAAAACTTGCAAGCACCTTGTGCACTCAAGCCTCTTTGACGCCAAATAAATTCAATTTTTTTGAACTTTTTTGCTATTTTTTCGAATTTACTGTTCATAGGCATAAATTATTTTTGTTTTCCTTTGCCACGAGCTCCCGGAGTGTCCAACCAACAAAAAAATGTGCATGCGCCTTGCGGACATGACTATCTTCGATCCCACCAAATTTCATATTTTTTGATTTTTTTGCTATTTTTTTCTGGATGGTCAAAGTACTTTGACCGGAAGGTAACGGCGCAAAAGGGCATTTCTATAAGTCACACAAACGGCGGAGGGGCAAAACTGAGCATACCTGAAAATTAGGGGCAAAACTGAGTAGTGGGTTCGAGTTAGGGGCAGAACTGGAATTGGCCCTAAAAAAATATATTGTGAGAAAGGTTTGTAGAAAAGGAATATCATTTCTGTAACACTGAAGAATGGATGAGAAAATTACAAACGAAAATACATCACAGAAGTTCAACGCGAAAACAGCAGAAGTTCAACTACTACAGTCAATGAATTCCAGATGAAAAACTTGTAAAACCGTCGCGAGTATGAAAAAATAATCAACATGAGAAAGTTGCGTGTTTACAGTAGCTTTCCATTGGTATGTCATTTTCTCAATTCCGGTGAGTGGATGGAGAGCTATGAGCAAAAAAAACACGTGAAAAAACAGAGTGAAGTTTAAGTAGACATGTCGAGAAGTTCAGGTTCTTCACGCGGGGCATTTTCGAAGAATCTGTTTCGCGGTAAAGGCAGAACGAATGATCCTGCCGTTTTCGAAATTACTAGAAAACGGCTAGGAACCAGAGAAAACCATCATCATGAAAAAGTTTCGCATTTTCCGTAGCTTTTCACTGGTATATTATTTGCCACATTCAGATAAGGTTTGTAGAAATTACGTCGGAAATACGTTTTTAGCCATTTTCCAAATTGACTTAAAACCGTAAAGAATTTGGAGAAACAATCTATACCAAAAGTTTTGCATTTCCTCAATCTTTCCAACGCCATATCATTTGCTACATTCAGATGTACGGTTCAAACATTAGCTCGAAAATACAAACTCAGTGCAACTTAAACCGTTTTCTAAATTACGTTTAAACCTTTCAAAAATAGAAAAAACTTTAAACATGAAAAAGTAACGTATTTTCATAAGCTTTCCAACGCCATATCATTTTCCTCAATTGGATCAGCCGTTTAGAAATGGCATCAAAAATTCGAACTCGGCTGTTCGGTTTGCGAAATTTTACGATTTTCCAAATTACTCTTTAACAATAAGGAATTAGAGAAAACTTTCAACATGTCGAAGGAGCGGTTTTACAGCAGCTTTCCAACGCCATATTATTTGCCTCATTTCGATAAACGATTTAGAAACGCGATCGAAAATACGATTCACGTTTTTTGTATGAAGAAAAACGGTTTTCAAAACACCTCTTAAACCGCTTACATTTTGCCAAAAAATCTACTTGGGTCATGATACTGGTGTCCATAGCTTTCCAACGGTATATCACAAGCCCCATTTGGACAATTTTGGCGGAAGTTCAACCTAGCACTGGGAGAAGTTCACGTCGAACAACTCAGACAGTAAAATTGCAAGAGAGAAATGTTTCATCACGACCCGAGAGCAAATCCGCCAACGAGTGAGATTCCTATTTAAAACGGGTATTTAGTTGCTAAAAACCGTTTGCAGATTACACTTACATCATATAGAACACAACTAACCAGAATAATTCACGCGGGGAGACACGATTGCGAAGATAGCCCGAAGGTCGGGTTCGTACAGAGGGAAGTTCAGGAGCGTTACTCAGGCAGTTCAGGTTGTGATCAGAATATTATTTAGATCCCGTGATCAGAATAGTGTTTATGTGTACACACACACACACACATAATATGCATCACAACATGAACAACAACCAGAAGCAGCCATGTTCACACATACATCACATTTAGGTTCACATTCACCACATACATCAGTACTAGTTGGCATGCATCACATACTGTTTCACACATGAGGTCACGTCCACAAGTACATCACATGAGCAGCACAAAAGGACATTCAAAAGTAACCATGACATTAAGGAAAACATGAGAATCACAAACTAAGCCGCCTTTTGCTTCTTGTGCTCATTGAAGGGCGTGCAGAGTTAATTTTTTTGCTTCTTGTGCACATTGCTGGGCTGTCTTGTGGCACCATAGGAATCTTTTGAGTGCACTCCTTACTCTTGCCCCTAACCTTCACAGGAACATTTGTTTCATCGCCAGGCATAGGAAACTCGATGGAAATTGGCTCCGGCTGTTTTGAGCCGGTTCTTGATATGCACTTAGGCATGTAAGGCGGCAGTAGTTTTTAGCAATTGAAAACAAAAAAATATTCATAACATGTCAACTAAAAAGAGAAACAATACCTCTTGGATCGACCGATTCAGATTTCCCCCCTTTTCCCTTTTTGTTTGTATTCTCCAAGCTTTTGCTATGGTGAGAAGAAAGCAATAAGAAAACAGAACAAGTTTTAATTTAACTAAATCTCAAAATCTGAACTAGTTGTAATCACCTTTTTGATGCTCCAGCACTAGAGTTAACATGTTTCCCTTTTTTTGTAGTTTCCAAGCTTTTGCTATGGTGAGCAGAAAGGTACTTAGAATTCAAACATTGTTTTCATGTATTTATGAGCACAAGTATTACGAACCTTGGGGGAAAACACATTCTTGTTGGTACTCCATCTTCGCAAGGCACAATGGATAACTCAGCTGTTTTGGTTGTCTTTGTCCTTTTCTTTGGTGGTTCTCTACACACAAGAGATAGGAAAGTATTGAACATGTATAGTTGGAAGAATAATGCAAAAATGAGTAAATCTATACTACCTCACAGCCATCATTGCAGCAATGTCCTCTCGGTTTCCCTTCTTACATTTGTGCCAATGATGCCCATATTCCTTACAAATAGGGCATAAGTGTTGACCACTAAGGAACCACTCTATTGCCAAATATGGTCTGCAACCACTAAGGAACCTCTCTATGCAAGGCTTCATAGCAACAAAAATTCTTCTAAACCTGATTTTACCATTTATTGTGTGATGATCAATCTGCACTATGCTACCGGGGCAACAACTTTCAACTTGTGCCTTAAACCTATATAAATTGTCAAAGTTGATATCCCAATCACCATATAGTTGCTTCAAGGCTAGCAACTTACCCATATATACTCTCTTGTAGTTGATTTTGACCTTGCGGTGTTCTTTAAGCGTCTTTCGCAATTCCTTTGCTCCTAGAGTTGCATCTTCAATGAGCCAGTTCTTCACCTTCTCACAATCCAGTACTTAGTTGCATTCTTCACCTTCTTTTTCCTTCTTGCACTAGAGGAATCATGACCAAAAGGTTTTTTCACCTACAAAAATAAGAACATAATTAGTTAGCTAAAAACTCTCAAACAATCATGCAAGAAATGTTTACAAACGAGCAAAGTTAGACAGTTACCACTACGGTACAAAAATCATCCGTTGTAGAAGCATGTATCCTCCATGGACAATTATCTTCATCTCTTCTTTTACAATAGCCCCTGAACCTACATGGTGCACTCTTCTCTGTGTTATACTCAAATTCATGTTTTATAGCATGTTGAGAAAGGGCCAACTTAAACTCCTTCATATTGGGATATATGAAACCTTCAGTCATAGGAGGGTCATCCTTATCATACTCTATATTTGGGGCATGATTTACCTCGTGCAACTCCTCATCCTCCTCTACTTCAGTCTCGTCCTCGCTCTCATCCTCACTCCCATCCTCACTCTCATCCTCACTCTCACCATCAACAACATAGTCTTGGTCCTTTTCTTTATCAGGAAGAAGAACCACATTTAGAGCTTTAGGTTCTTCCTTCAAATATATATTCTCTTCATCAATCCCAACATGTTCATTCTCCGGTATTGGGTTGCGAAGATAACTATCATCATCTTGGTCTACGTTGTTCTTAGGTTGGATATGCACATCACTATAATACTCAATGATAGGCTCATATGGTTCAGAGGGTTCCCAATATACAATGAACATTTGCACCATCTTTGACTTAGCGTGTTTCTCAAACATATACATCAACTCTTGGTCTGATTTTATTTCTGGAAACGTTTTCAGAACTTCATCATAGTAGTGAACATGCGCAACTTCCAAATAACGTGGCTGGTACTGCACTATAATTGATTCAACCAAATCTTCATAATTTGTCAAGTCGGAATCAATAACCTTCTCGAAATAAAAACACATGGCCTCTTTTCTAGCTTTTTTTGGGTTGCCAAGCAATCTAATTTTCAGCACATAACAAGAATTTGGATCCATCCTGTACATAAAAGAGAAACTTATGCATGAGCATTGCTACTGGATATGGGTCAACCTGCTCCTCGTTCTAATCCTGCATTTGAAGAGAAATTGTGGAAGGAACTCACCCTTCTAAGTCTGCAGCCGCACCGTGGCCCAAGACCGCATCCACGCCCAACCTTGCAGCATCGCCATGGCCTGCACCGGCCGCAGCATCGCCATGGCCTGCGCCCGCAGCTGAGCTCACCGGCAAGTGCTGCATAGCCGCGCCATGGCCGCCAGCAGCGGACCTCACCGATGAGCCATCCCCAGCCCCGCCTTGGTCGCCGTTCGCCGTGCCTGGGTCGCCGTCCGCCGCGGTGCTTGCTCCGGCGCCTGCAGCCGTGCTTGATCCTCCGCCCGCAGCCACCCCTTGAGCCATGGCCCCTCAGCTCACGCCGCCGCCGCCGCCGTACGAGCCAGCAACCCGCTGCCGCCGCCGCTAGGGTTGGGGGTGGGGAATCGAAGAAACAAAGAGACGAGAGGATGGCCAGATCTGGATCGGGCTTGTGGGCTAGCGACTCTGGTCAAAACTCCTTGTGGGCTAGCTACTAACACGGGGGTATTTTGGTCCATTCAAAAACAATTTAACGGAACGGTGTAACAAAACGAACGGCGATGTCACGTAAGGAAGAAAATTTAGACTACATGTCAAATAGGGAAAAAAAATTCTTCAGGGTCAAATAAGGAACCACATTTTAAGGTAGTGTCAAATAAGGAATTCTCTCAAAGATATATAGTTGGCCGTGGTCATCTTCATATCCTGGACCTGATAATGATATCACCTCAATAATGGAAATACTAGGTTGCATCGCCTGTCCCTCCGATTGAGCTTGTTGATAATGGAAGTAAGGCCTATCTTGGTGACGAATGGCGGCCACGCATCCGGCGATTTCGTCCACTCATCCTGATTCGTCTCAATAATGGAAATAGGTTGGGAGAATTGTAAGTTGATGCTACATTTTTTTGGCGAAAAGTTGGAGTTACTTGAAGTTTTCAAGTAGGAGTACTGACCAGCCAGAAAGTAACCACCGAGCTTTCATGCGCAAGTTAGTGGAGACTCGGACTCAGGTCGGCAGAATGAACCAAGTCTCACTAGATAGAGATACCTTTTTTTTTTGTCGGATAATAGGGAGATTATATTCAAGAGCGGCAACACGCAATTGTCCAGGTCCAAGTGCACGCTCGTTTCCTTGGTCTCGACTCCAAACAGAGCGTGCTTGCAGCTGGCGTACGTTCCAATCATGTTAGACAATCTGGGGGATTAGTTTAAGCAATTACGCTTTGTTCATATGCTAATGCGTCCCGGCAGTTGTTTCGGTTGACGTGCACGCATGACCACCGCCAGCTCCACGATCATTGCCACACCGGGGCAGACCATACGCAATGGGCCAGACTAGCGTATTAAGTTGTCTTGAGCAAGAAATGCAAACATGATGACCACGATGTTGGGAATTAGCGTGCGATTAAGTTGATCTACTGGCCACCATGTTAATCATTGCTACACCGGCCACGGCCAGGCCATATGCAATGGCCTAGAGGACTCAAGTTGCTTTGAAAAAGTAGTGTGCAAGTAAGTTAATCTACTACTGCTGCACAAAAGAAGAAAAAAAGTTAATCTACTACACCCCGCAAAAAACAGTCGATCGATTGTAGCAGCACAACGTACAACGACAAGTTCGACCGTGGCTTTGATTGACAACTAAAATCACAATATCTATATGTAAACTGACTGAATTTGCAATTTTGGTAAGTTAACTTTGTGAGAGGAGGAGCGGATAAAGAAGGAAGAAAGCTAGAGGAAGAAGAAAGAAGGGTCGACTTTGTGCCCTTGAATCTTTAATCCAATGACTCAGAAAACTGACTTACCCAAAGTAAATTTTCAGAGGGCTTGCATATAGCCAGTCCCAGCAAAATAGTCAAATACTAGTCATTTAATTGTCCTCTCCCCTTTATTTTCGGGGTTTAGGGTCATTTTCTACCTAACCATATCTCTACTTGTATCTAATGTTTATAATTTAATATGAAGTAGGTTTATGTAAAATTTGAACTATCGTAACGTTACAAAATAATTTTATCAATAATTATATGCACTTGCTTAAGTTTGATTTTTACTAAAGTAACACATGCATTAACTGATTAACATGTTGAGCCTGACTAGGTGAAGAACTTGGGTCAAGTTTGTAGTATTTTTAGCGCGTAACTGTAGCATAAATTCTAACAATTTTCAGCACCCATCTACGACAGATACTATTGCTCCCAATGCAACATAGAAAACAACACAATGGCCGAGTAGGTGTTTTTGCCCACCTTCCAAATCCCAATGCAACAACAAAAACACACATGGGCATCATATTTTCTGTTGGAAAACCCCAATAACAGCATAAGACCCACACAGAAACAAAAGGGTAAACAAATCCCCTTTATTTTGTGTATGATTCATGACTCTTTTTTTAGGGTGTATAATTCATGACTCTAGCTTGTAACCTTTGTGGTGATGTACTCTTGCAAATGTTCAGACCGTTTAAGAGCACCTAAGGAGGATATTCACGATATGTTGTCAGCTATAAAACAAGGACTCCACTACAAATCCGACGTCAGATTTTTTGAGCATAACAAATCAAATGTTTTCATGACAAGTTATATTATTCGAGGATGACAACTTTAGTTGGCGAGCAAGGCAAATTCGCCTCGGTTAAAAAAATCAAAAAATTGTCGATCTTGTAAACTTAATTTGCCAATTTGCTAATATAAATTCACCTGCAAAAAAAAATCGCTAATATAAATTGTCACTAAAAAGTTAGAGTTGTCATGCCTAAAAATTAGCTTTTTTGTAAAACAAACACAAAAATGGGAGATGTCCAACCTTAGACACACGATAAGCCTAAAATTAACTTCTTCCCATCTAAATATGATAGGGTACTCGAATCTCTCGATTACTAGCAAGGATCTCTCTCAAATATGAGTTACAGTGGCGATTACAGACGGAGATACACGAATTTGGTAGCTAGGGTTCGTCGCGAGACGGAAAGGGGGAAGGGGAAAAGAGCTGAGCCGCCGTTCGCCTGATCCACTGGATGCCTCAGTCTGGTCTCGATCCCTCCTCAAGTAGATGCGCAGTCGGGCTTCAGTTTACCCACGCCGGCCCTATGACTCGTGGGTTGGGCTTCTTGGGCTGGACCGATCGCGGAGCAGTGGCGACGTGTCCATCGTAGCTGACTTGTGGGCCTGCCCTGTTAGGGCCGCTGACATCCCCCTCTTCTTGAGTCGAGGCTTGTCCCCAAGCCTCAGCAAGAGGGAATCGCTCCTTGAGACTTGCCTTGTCTTCCCAAGTTTCTCCGAGCACATTGGAATTGGACCAGCGGACGAAAATCTGCTCGCGCATCTTGCCCTTGTCCTGTCTCCACCTTGACGGCAGGACTGCCACAGGGACCGCGAGCTCGTCAGAACACTGAGGAAGATGAGTTTCAACAGTCATACCCGGGTTCAGCGCGCGTCGAAGCAGCGAGACGTGGAAGACTGGATGGATCGTCGCCTGTGGCGGCAGTTGGAGCTTGTATGCAACGTCGTTGATCTTGTCGGTGATCTGGAAAGGGCCGTAGTACTTGTATGCCAACTTATGGTTTGCTCTTGGCGCGACTGAAGTTTGGATGTACGGCCGCAGTTTCAGGTACACCTGATCACCCACTTCGAAAGTTCGGAAAGATCGTTTCTTATCAGCCTGACTTTTCATCAGTTGCTTTGCCCTGTTCAGATGTTGCTGTAGCAGCTCCTGGACCGCATCTCTCTCCTCGATCCATGATTTGAGAGCGGGCACTGAGCAGGTGTTTTCTGCAGTAATCCCCTAGTGCCCTGGTTCGTACCCAAACATTGCTTTGAAAGGGGCCATGCCTATAGCTGAGTGGTGAGAGTTGTTGTACCAGAATTGAGCTAGCGGGATCCAGAAACTCCACCGTCTTGGACACGCTTGAGTGAAACATCTCAGAAAAGTTTCAACGCACTGATTAACTCGTTCCGTTTGACCGTCTGTTTGAGGGTGGTTGGCTGTGCTTAGTCTGAGTTGTGTGCCTGCTGCCTTGAATAGCTCCTGCCAGAAATGGCTTGTGAACACGGGATCTCGATCTGACACAATTGCTCCCGGCAGCCCATGCACCTTGTAGACTTGCTGTATGAAGAGTTGCGCAACTGAAGCCGCAGTGTGCGGATGCGCCAGAGGCAAGAAACACTACTAGGGAAAACCCTAGTAGTAGCGCGGGTTTTGAGGCTATCAGCAGCGCGGGCAGCCGCGCTACCAATAAGGCGCTACAGCTAACTGTTAGTAGTAGCGCGGTCTGTACCCGCGCTACTACTATGGATTGTATCAGCGGCGCTTTTCCGGAATGCGCCACTATTAATTAGCTGTAGCGATTTTCTGGCCCCGCGCTACTGCTATATCTTTCATCATTTCGCCCCGGCTTCCTATCCTGTTTCAGCTTCAATAAACAGCAATTTCCAGATAATAGGTACTACTAGATATCAATTTCATAAAGCATTATAGGTACTAGGTAGTACTCCCTTGGTTCCAAATTACTCGTCGTGGTTTTAGTTCAAAACCACGACGAGTAATTTGGAACGGAGGGAGTACTAGATAATAATTTCATATATATACTCAACATGCATCCTCAAGCAGTACAAGGTGATATCGACGACGATCATCATATGTAGTTCTACATGATATCGACGACGATCATCATATGTAGTTCTAGATGATATAGCCACACACACACATGTAGTTCTAGATGATATCGACGACAATCATCATTCTCAAGCCTGGGCGGTGGGTGTTCCTGATAGTAATTAGGATGGCCTGTCCAACACGAAGATTCTTGCCAACGAGAAATCTCTTCCACCCAACCGAGTTTAAGTGTGTGCGACCGTCTGTGTCCATGCGGTAAGTACAGGTGGTGACGGAGCCCGTTGCGGTAAGGCGTAGTCCAGCTGAGCCTTCTTCATCAGGCTCGATACCACAACTCACAGATAGGTTCTTTGGCAATTTCTGAATAAGAAAAACATATCAATTAATAAATAGCCTCGCACATACTCTTGCAAATATATTTCTATTTAGTCTAGATTTCTACACTATCAAAAGACACGGTACTACGCATTTATACTAACTAATCATGAATTCTACTAATAAGTATATATGGATTATCTACACTATTAATAGTTCCTTGGATTCTACACTAATAAGAGCATGTGATCAGACTCTACACTAAAGCATATCATCGACTAGATTCCACAAAGTATATCACTGGACTCTACACTAAGCATATCATCGGATTCACTAAGCATATCATCGAATAATTTGTATTTGTAAGTATAACAATAAAGCATATATATATATATCATCAAATTACTACAGGCAGTACGTATAACATACCATTTCATGCCGATCGACCATGGTACTTGTCAGGCGGGTCACGAATGGCACCCCGACAAAGTCATCACGTGGCGGAATTATATCCCATAGGTTGCACACCTCCTCCTCGCTCAGCCTCATTCTTTGAGCTATGATGGCTTCATGAAGTGGGTTCTCATCATCTTCATCGAGTGGGTCCTCATTATCTTCATCATCTTCGTCATCTTCCACCAGGTTGAGATAAATGACAGCGCTATTTTTTTAAATAATAAATTTTTTATTAATTTTCATAAATATTACGATGGATAAAAAAATTTCAAAAATAAGACACCGTCGGCCCGCTGCAGGCCGACTGGGCCTAGTCGGCCCACAGCAGGCCCGACTGGCCCCTGTCGGCCCACTGTGGGCTGATTGCGTCCTGTCGGCCCACTGTGGGCCGACTGAAGCTAATTGGCTCGCTGTGGGCTAATTGTTTTTGCAAAAAAAGTAGACATAAAAAAATATATGTTTAAAAAAATGTTAATCATGTAATTAAAAAATATTAAACGTGTATAAAAAATGTTCCTGATGTATACAAAAAATGTACAATATATATGCAAAAAAGTTGACATAAAAAATATGTTTTAAAAAGTGTTAAGCATGTATTTAAAAATTGTTAAATGTGTGTATAAAAAATGTTCCTTATTTATACAAAAAATATAGAATGTGTATGAAAAAAAGTTGACACCAAAAAAATATGTTTGAAAAGTTGACATTTTTTCAAATACATGATTAAAAATTGTTAAATGTGTGTATAAAAAATGTTTCTTATCTATTCAAAAAATATAGAATGTGTATGAAAAAAAGTTTACACCAAAAAAATATGTTTGAAAAAAATGTTCCAGTTCCATACAAAAAGAGCAACCAATCATGCTTAGGTCCGTGATGCTCCCATACCGGATCCGGAGCTGGAACATTTTTTTATACACGTTTAACCTTTCATTCCAATACATGAAACATTTTTGTGTACTCGTTAAACATTTTTTCAAATACATGATTAACATTTTTTTCAAACATAATTTTTTGGTGTCAACTTTTTTCATACACATTCTATATTTTTTGTATAGATAAGGAACATTTTTTCAAATACATGATTAACATCTTTTTCCAAACATATTTTTTTGGTGTCAACTTTTTTTATACACATTCTATATTTTTTGTATAGATAAGGAACATTTTTTATGCACACATTTAACAATTTTTAAATACATGATTAACACTTTTTAAAACATATTTTTAGTCAACTTTTTTGCATATATATTGTACATTTTTTGTATACATCAGGAACATTATTTTATACACGTTTAACATTTTTTAATTACATAATTAATATTTTTTAAACATATATTTTTATGCCTACTTTTTTTGAAAAACAATTAGCCCACAGCGAGCCAATTAGCTCCCCAATCAGCCCACAGTGGGCCGACAGGGGCCAGTCGGCCAGCTGTAGGCCGACTGGAGTCCAATCGGCCTGCTGCGGGCCGACTAGGCCCAGTCGGCCTGCAGCGGGCCGACGGTGTATTATTTTTGAAAAAAATTTACCCAGCGTAATATTTATGAAAATTAATAAAAAATGTATCATTTAAAAAATTAGCAATGACAGCCAGCTTGGCGCACCTTGACTTGCACAGTCGACATAGTGGTGGTGGTGGTGGCACCATTTTCCTAAAGCAATATGAGCAAAGGATTAACGATTCACTTCACAGGAAAGAAAAACAGTAGCATGTGATATTTTTGGTTCTTCCGCGAGAAGCAATTTTATGGACAAAACATTTTGGTGGCACCTATTGCCAAAAAAACTTTTCACAAATATGTACCAAATAAGGGTACCACCTACCAAGACATTTCATCTCATTTGGCCCGTATTGCCTAAGATAATTGATTAAAAAAACAAGTGGCAAATTTAACTAAATTGGCACCTACATTTTGCCAAAAAATATCTTATTACAAAAAAACAAAAGCATCTACCTATCCATGTACAGAAAAAAATAACAATAAAATGGTGCATACTAAATCAACTAAATCAACTAGCCTACTAAATCCACTAGCATACTAAATCAACTAAATCAAAATGTTCTAAATCAACTATATCAACTAGCCTACTAAATCAACTAAATCAAGATGTTCTAAATCAACTAAATCAACTACATACTAAATCAACTAAATCCAACTAGATGGAGGAGGGAGGAGGGAGAAGGAGGGGCGACTCGAGGAGGGAGAAGAGAGTAGGACGGAGGAGGAAGACGGAGCGAGGAGGGGCCAGCCAGCAGCGAGTGGAGGAAGGACGGAGGAGGAAGGCGGAGCGAGGAGGGACCGGCCAACGGCGACTAAAGGGAGGACGGAGGAGGAGGCCGGTACCGAGTCCAGCGAGGAGGAGGAGGTGGCGGCGGCGCAGATCGGAGGAGGGGCGACGGGGGAGGCCCGGCGTGGGGGTTGAGGGCGAGATCGAGTGAGTGTGAGTGTGAGTGGATCGGATAGGTCCGAGAGTGGGGGAGATGGAATGGCTTAGCAGTAGCGCGCTATATCAAAAGGCGCTACTGCTAAACGACCTAGCAGTAGCGCCTTTCACAAAGAGCGCGCTACTTCTATGTGTCAGCATGTAAAAATAGACATCAAAAATACATTCATCATGAACGATCTTTTTGTGTACAATCTGATTTGTCAATATGAGTCCTCACCAGTTTAGGAACTGGTGAAGACTCATATTGCGGCCACAAATTCTACACATAGAGTGCAATGAAGACCAAGTGGTTGTGAAAGTTTGAGAAGTAGTATATTTAAGGTGGTACAAACTCTCTTCACGAAGCAAGGTGGGACTAATTTTTTTAGTAAACTTAGCAGTAGCGGTTATTGTGTAAATGCGCTACTGCTATGGTCCCTAGTAGTAGCGCTCTTCATATTAGCGCGCTGCTGCTAGAACTAGCCTCACTGCGGCATCGTGGCAATTATAGCAGTAGCGCGTCTTAGAGTAGGCGCGCTAGTGATACATTTATTTCAGCAGCGAGGTTTGTGCGAGTGCGCTACTGCTAGTTAGCAGCGCCTTATTTTAAAGCGCACTGCCGGTAAGATTCTGTGTATAGGCTTTTCCCTAGTAGTGAAATAGCTGAACTTAGTTCTCTTATCAACTATCATCAGTAAGCAGTTGAACCGGCTCGATTGTGGAAGGCCATCCACGAAATCCATGGTAATCATGTCCCATGGTTTGGTTGTAATTGGCAGCGGCAATAAGAGTCCTGGTGAGGCCGCTCTGTCTGGCTTGGCTTTCTGACACACTGAGCAGCACTGAACATAGTGTTTAATTTGCATCTTCATCTTGGGCCAAGCAAAAAGGCGTCGAATACGTCTATAAGTAACTGGAAATCCCGAGTGGCCACCTATCGGGCTGTCATGGAAGGCCTGCATGATGCGCTGTTGTATATGAGTTCCTCCACCGAGCCATATCCTTCCCCTGAATCTGATGATGCCCTGCTGCAGTGTGAATCGTCCTTTGGCATCTTCGCACACTGCTAGTTGTTCCAGAAGCTTCTACGCGTGCGGATTGTTGTTGTAACTGTTGACGACGTCTTCCAGCCACCCGGGTTGACATGATGTGACCATGTGAAGTGTCTCAGCTAGGTTAGCTCGCGATAGGGCATCCGCACCGTTGTTCTCAGTCCCCTTCTTGTATTTGATGCGGTACCAGAGCCCCAACAGTTTGGTGAAGGCTTTTTGCTGCCACGGGGTGTTCAGTCGCTGCTCTTCTAGATGAGTGAGGCTTTTTTGATCCATGTAGATGATAAATTCCGTGTGCTGCAGGTACGGACGCCATTGATCCATGGCCACTATGATTGCCAAGTACTCTTTCTCATAGGTCGACAACCCTTGATAGCGTGGACTCAGGGCTTTGCTCATGAAAGCTATCGGGTGTCCCTACTGTTGCAGAATTGCCCCTATGCCACGGTCGCACGCATCGGTCTCAACTGTAAATGGTTGATCAAAATTTGGTAAGGCCAGAACTGGTGCTGTGATAAGTTGCTGCTTCAGAACTTGAAATGCAGTTTCTGTGATCGATGTCCAGAGAAAAGGGACGCCCTTCTTCAGTAAGTTAAAGAGCGGTCGAGCAATCACGCCAAAGTTGCGCACGAAACGCCGATAGTATCCTGCGAGTCCCAAGAAACTCTTGACTCCTTTGACATCTTGCGGAGGGGTCCAGTTGGCTACCGCTGCTATCTTGGTTGGATCTGTTAACAACCCTTGCGCACCGATGACATGGCCCAGGTAAGATATTCTGCTTTGCCCAAAAGTACATTTGCTGAGCTTAACCTTCCAGTGGTCTTTGCGAAGCAGTTCCAGCACTTGTTTCACATGGCACTTGTGTTCTTCCAATGTGGCACTAAAAATGAGAATGTCATCGAAGAAACAGAGGACACAAATGCGTATGACTGGCTTGAGAGTCGTAGTCAGTCCTTCAATGAATGTGGGAGGAGCCCCAGCTAGTCCAAAGGATAAGACCTTGAACTCAAAATGGCCCTGGTGTGTTGAGAAGGCCGTCTTGTGCTCTTCTCCGGGGGCCAGTCTGATCTAGTGATAGCTTGCGCGCAAATATAACTTTGAAAACCATCCTGCTCCATGCAGTTCATCGAGGAGTTCTTCGATTATTGGTACATGAAACTTGCCGACGACTGTGATGAAGGAAATATGCCCTAGAGGCAATAATAAAGTATTATTTATTTCCTTATATCATGATAAATGTTTATTATTCATGCTAGAATTGTATTAACCGGAAACATAATACATGTGTGAATATATAGACAAACAGAGTGTCACTAGTATGCCTCTACTTGACTATCTCGTTAATCAAAGATGATTATGTTTCCTAGCCATAGACATAAAGTTGTCATTTGATTAACGAGATCACCTCATTAGGAGAATGACGTGATTGACTTGACCCATTCCGTTAGCTTAGCACTCAATCGTTTAGTATGTTGCTATTGCTTTCTTCATGACTTATACATGTTCCTATGACTATGAGATTATGCAACTCCTGTTTACCGGAGGAACACTTTGTGTGCTACCAAACGTCACAACGTAAATGGGTGATTATAAAGGTACTCTACAGGTGTCTCCAAAGGTACTTGTTGGGTTGGCGTATTTCGAGATTAGGATTTGTCACTCCAATTGTCGGAGAGGTATCTCTGGGCCCACTCGGCAATGCACATCACTATAAGCCTTGCAAGCATTGTGACTAATGAGTTAGTTGCGGGATGATGTGTTACGGAACAAGTAAAGAGACTTGCCGGTAACGACATTGAACTAGGTATCGAGATACCGACGATCAAATCTCGGGCAAGTAACATACCGGTGACAAAGGGAACAACGTATGTTGTTATGCGGTCTGACCGATAAAGATCTTCGTAGAATATGTGGGAGCCAATATGGGCATCCAGGTCCCGCTATTGGTTATTGACCGGAGACGTGTCTCGGTCATGTCTACATAGTTCTCGAACCCGTAGGGTCCGCACGCTTAACGTTACGATGACAGTTTTATTGAGTTTTGATGTACCGAAGGAGTTCGGAGTCCCGGATGAGATCGGGGACATGACGAGGAGTCTCGAAATGGTCGAGACGTAAAGATCGATATATTGGACGACTATATTCGGACTTCGGAAAGGTTCCGAGTGATTCGGGTATTTTTCGGAGTACCAGAGAGTTACGGGAATACGTATTGGGCCTTATTGGGCCATACGGGAAAGAAGAAAAAGGGCCTCAAGGGTGGCCGCACCCCTCCCCTGGGTCTAGTCCGAATTGGACTAGGGAAGGGGGGCGCACCCTTCCTTCTTTCTCCTTCCCCCTTCCCTTCTCCTACTCCCAAAAGGAAAGGAGGAGTCCTACTCCCGGTGGGAGTAGGACTCCCCCCTATGGCGCGTCTCTCCCCTTGGCCGGCGGCCTCCCCCTTGCTCCTTTATATACGGGGGCAGGGGGGCACCCCAAAGACACAACAATTGATTCTTGAGATCTCTTAGCCGTGTGCGTGCCCCCCTCCACCATATTACACCTCGATAATACCGTTGCGGAGCTTAGGCGAAGCCCTGCGTCGGTGGAACATCATCATCGTCACCACGCCGTCGTGCTGACGAAACTCTCCCTCAACACTCGGCTGGATCGGAGTTCGAGGGACGTCATCGAGCTGAACGTGTGTAGAACTCGGAGGTGCCGTACGTTCGGTACTTGATCGGTCGGATCGTGAAGACGTACGACTACATCAACCGCGTTGTGATAACGCTTCCGCTTTCGGTCTACGAGGGTACGTGGACAACACTCTCCCCCCTCGTTGCTATGCATCACCATGATCTTGCGTGTACGTAGGATTTTTTTTGAAATTACTACGTTCCCCAACAGTGGCATCCGTGCCAGGTTTTATGCGTTGATGCTACGCACGAGTAGAACACAAGTTAGTTGTGGGCGATATAAGTCATACTGCTTACCAGCATGTCATACTTTGGTTCAGCGGTATTGTGAGATGAAGCGGCCCGGACCGACATTACGCGTACGCTTACGCGAGACTGGTTTCACCGTTGCGAGCACTCGTTGCTTAAAGGTGACTGGCGGGTGTCTGTCTCTCTCACTTTAGTTGAACCGAGTGTGGCTACGCCCGGTCCTTGCGAAGGTTAAAAAAGCACCAACTTGACAAACTATCGTTGTGGTTTTGATGCGTAGGTAACAATGGTTCTTGCTAAGCCCGTAGTAGCCACGTAAAACTTGCAACAACAAAGTAGAGGACGTCTAACTTGTTTTTGCAGGGCATGTTGTGAGTTAATCTTCCGGATGATAGCGTTATTGACAGAATTCTTCAATCACTGCCACCATGCTACAAGAGCTTCGTGATGAACTATAATATGCAAGGGATGAGTAAGACAATTCCCGAGCTCTTCGCAATGCTAAAGGCTGCGGAGGTAGAAATCAAAAAGGAGCATCAAGTGTTGATGGTCAATAAGACCACCAGTTTCAAAAAAAAGGGTAAAGGGAAGAAGAAAGGGAACTTCAAGAAGAACAACAAACAAGTTGCTGCTCAGGAGAAGAAACCCAAGTCTGGACCTAAGCCTGAAACTGAGTGCTTCTACTGCAAGCAAACTGGTCACTGGAAGCGGAACTGCCCAAAGTATTTGGCGGATAAGAAGGATGGCAAGGTGAACAAAGGTATATGTGATATACATGTTATTGGTGTGTACGTTACTAATGTTCGCAGTAGCACCTGGGTATTTGATACTGGTTCTGTTGCTAATATTTGCAACTCGAAACAGGGGCTACGGATTAAGCGAAGATTGGCTAAGGACGAGGTGACGATGCGCGTGGGAAATGGTTCCAAAGTCGATGTGATCACGGTCGGCACGCTACCTCTACATCTACCTTCGGGATTAGTTTTAGACCTAAATAATTATTATTTGGTGCCAGCGTTGAGCATGAACATTATATCTGGATCTTGTTTGATGCGAGACGGTTATTCATTTAAATCAGAGAATAATGGTTGTTCTATTTATATGAGTAATATCTTTTATGGTCATGCACCCTTGAAGAGTGGTCTATTTTTGTTGAATCTCGATAGTAGTGATACACATATTCATAATATTGAAACCAAAAGATGCAGAGTTGATAATGATAGTGCAACTTATTTGTGGCACTGCCGTTTAGGTCATATCGGTGTAAAGCGCATGAAGAAACTCCATACCGATGGACTTTTAGAACCACTTGATTATGAATCACTTGGTACTTGCGAACCGTGCCTCATGGGCAAGATGACTAAAACACCGTTCTCCGGAACCATGGAGAGAGCAACAGATTTGTTGGAAATCATACATACAGATATATGTGGTCCGATGAATGTTGAGGCTCGTGGCGGATATCGTTATTTTCTCACCTTCACAGATGATTTAAGCAGATATGGGTACATCTACTTAATGAAACATAAGTCTGAAACATTTGAAAAGTTCAAAGAATTTCAGAGTGAAGTTGAAAATCATCGTAACAAGAAAATAAAGTTTCTACGATCAGATCGTGGAGGAGAATATTTGAGTTACGAGTTTGGTCTACATTTGAAACAATGCGGAATAGTTTCGCAACTCACGCCACCCGGAACACCACAGCGTAATGGTGTGTCTGAACGTCGTAATCGCACTTCACTAGATATGGTGCGATCTATGATATCTCTTACTGATTTACCGCTATCGTTTTGGGGTTATGCTTTAGAGACGGCTGCATTCACGTTAAATAGGGCACCATCAAAATCCGTTGAGACGACGCCTTATGAACTGTGGTTTGGCAAGAAACCAAAGTTGTCGTTTCTTAAAGTTTGTGGCTGTGATGCTTATGTGACGAAACTTCAACCTGATAAGCTCGAACCCAAATCGGAGAAATGTGTCTTCATAGGATACCCAAAGGAGACTGTTGGGTATACCTTCTATCACAGATCCGAAAGCAAAACTTTTGTTGCTAAATTCGGAAATTTTCTAGAGAAGGAGTTTCTCTCGAAAGAAGTGAGTGGGAGGAAAGTAGAACTTGATGTGGTAACTATACCTGCTCCCTTATTGAAAAGTAGTTCATCACAGAAACCAGTTTCTGAGACACCTACACCAATTAGTGAGGAAGTTAATGATGATGATCATGAAACTTCAGATCAAGTTATTACTGAACCTCGTAGATCAACCAGAGTAAGATCCGCACCAGAGTGGTACGGTAATCCTGTTCTGGAAGTTATGTTACTAGACCATGACGAACCTACGAACTATGAAGAAGCGATGGTGAGCCCAGATTCCGCAAAATGGCTTGAGGCCATGAAATCTGAGATGGGATCCATGTATGAGAACAAAGTATGGACTTTGGTTGACTTGCCCAATGATCGGCAAGCCATTGAAAATAAATGGATCTTCAAGAAGAAGACTGACGCTGATGGTAATGTTACTGTCTATAAAGCTCGACTTGTTGCGAAAGGTTTTCGACAAGTTCAAGGGATTGACTACGATGAGACCTTCTCACCCGTAGCGATGCTTAAGTCTGTCCGAATCATGTTAGCAACTGCCGCATTTTATGATTATGAAATTTGGCAAATGGATGTCAAAACTGCATTCCTGAATGGATTTCTGGAAGAAGAGTTGTATATGATGCAACCAGAAGGTTTTGTTGATCCAAAGGGAGCTAACAAAGTGTGCAAGCTCCAGCGATCCATTTACGGACTGGTGCAAGCCTCTCGGAGTTGGAATAAACGCTTTGATAGTGTGATCAAAGCATTTGGTTTTATACAGACTTTTGGAGAAGCCTGTATTTACAAAAAAGTGAGTGGGAGCTCTGTAGCATTTCTGATATTATATGTGGATGACATATTACTGATTGGAAATGATGTAGAATTTCTGGATAGCATAAAGGGATACTTGAATAAGAGTTTTTCAATGAAAGACCTCGGTGAAGCTGCGTATATATTGGGCATCAAGATCTATAGAGATAGACCAAGACGCTTAATTGGACTTTCACAAAGCACATACCTTGACAAAGTTTTGAAGAAGTTCAAAATGGATCAAGCAAAGAAAGGATTCTTGCCTGTATTGCAAGGTGTGAAGTTGAGTAAGACTCAATGCCCGACCACTGCAGAAGATAGAGAGAAGATGAAAGATGTGCCCTATGCTTCAGCCATAGGCTCTATCATGTATGCAATGCTGTGTACCAGACCTGATGTATGCCTTGCTATAAGTCTAGCAGGAAGGTACCAAAGTAATCCAGGAGTGGATCACTGGACAGCGGTCAAGAACATCCTGAAATACCTGAAAAGGACTAAGGATATGTTTCTCGTATATGGAGGTGACAAAGAGCTCATCGTAAATGGTTACGTTGATGCAAGCTTTGACACTGATCCGGACGATTCTAAATCGCAAACCGGATACGTATTTACATTGAACGGTGGAGCTGTTAGTTGGTGCAGTTCTAAACAAAGCGTCGTGGCGGGATCTACATGTGAAGCAGAGTACATAGCTGCTTCGGAAGCAGCAAATGAAGGAGTCTGGATGAAGGAGTTCATATCCGATCTAGGTGTCATACCTAGTGCATCGGGTCCTATGAAAATCTTTTGTGATAATACTGGTGCAATTGCCTTGGCAAAGGAATCCAGATTTCACAAGAGAACCAAGCATATCAAAAGACGCTTCAATTCCATCCGGGATTTAGTCCAGGTGGGAGACATAGAAATTTGCAAGATACATACGGATCTGAATGTTGCAGACCCGTTGACTAAGCCTCTTCCACGAGCAAAACATGGTCAGCACCAAGGCTCCATGGGTGTAAGAATCATTACTGTGTAATCTAGATTATTGACTCTAGTGCAAGTGGGAGACTGAAGGAAATATGCCCTAGAGGCAATAATAAAGTATTATTTATTTCCTTATATCATGATAAATGTTTATTATTCATGCTAGAATTGTATTAACCGGAAACATAATACATGTGTGAATATATAGACAAACAGAGTGTCACTAGTATGCCTCTACTTGACTATCTCGTTAATCAAAGATGATTATGTTTCCTAGCCATAGACATAAAGTTGTCATTTGATTAACGAGATCACCTCATTAGGAGAATGACGTGATTGACTTGACCCATTCCGTTAGCTTAGCACTCGATCGTTTAGTATGTTGCTATTGCTTTCTTCATGACTTATACATGTTCCTATGACTATGAGATTATGCAACTCCCGTTTACCGGAGGAACACTTTGTGTGCTACCAAACGTCACAACGTAAATGGGTGATTATAAAGGTACTCTACAGGTGTCTCCAAAGGTACTTGTTGGGTTGGCGTATTTCGAGATTAGGATTTGTCACTCCAATTGTCGGAGAGGTATCTCTGGGCCCACTCAGTAATGCACATCACTATAAGCCTTGCAAGCATTGTGACTAATGAGTTAGTTGCGGGATGATGTGTTACGGAACGAGTAAAGAGACTTGCCGGTAACGACATTGAACTAGGTATCGAGATACCGACGATCAAATCTAGGGCAAGTAACATACCGGTGACAAAGGGAACAACGTATGTTGTTATGCGGTCTGATCGATAAAGATCTTCGTAGAATATGTGGGAGCCAATATGGGCATCCAGGTCCCGCTATTGGTTATTGACCGGAGACGTGTCTCGGTCATGTCTACATAGTTCTCAAACCCGTAGGATCCGCACGCTTAACGTTACGATGACAGTTTTATTGAGTTTTGATGTACCGAAGGAGTTCGGAGTCCCGGATGAGATCGGGGACATGACGAGGAGTCTCGAAATGGTCGAGACATAAAGATCGATATATTGGACGACTATATTCGGACTTCGGAAAGGTTCCGAGTGATTCGGGTATTTTTCGGAATACCAGAGAGTTACGGGAATACGTATTGTGCCTTATTGGGCCATACGGGAAAGAAGAAAAAGGGCCTCAAGGGTGGCCGCACCCCTCCCCTTGGTCTGGTCCGAATTGGACTAGGGAAGGGGGGCGCACCATTCCTTCTTTCTCCTTCCCCCTTCCCTTCTCCTACTCCCACAAGGAAAGGAGGAGTCCTACTCCCGGTGGGAGTAGGACTCCCCCCTATGGCGCGCCTCTCCCCTTGGCCGGCGGCCTCCCCCTTGCTACTTTATATACGGGGGCAGGGGGGCACCCCAAAGACACAACAATTGATCCTTGAGATCTCTTAGCCGTGTGCGGTGCCCCCCTCCACCATATTACACCTCGATAATACCGTTGCGGAGCTTAGGCGAAGCCCTACGTCGGTGGAACATCATCATCGTCACCACGCCGTCGTGCTGACGAAACTCTCCCTCAACACTCGGCTGGATCGGAGTTCGAGGGACGTCATCGAGCTGAACGTGTGTAGAACTCGGAGGTGCCGTACGTTCGGTACTTGATCGGTCGGATCGTGAAGACGTACGACTACATCAACCGCGTTGTGATAACGCTTCCGCTTTCGGTCTACGAGGGTACGTGGACAACACTCTCCCCTCTCGTTGCTATGCATCACCATGATCTTGCGTGTGCGTAGGAAATTTTTTGAAATTACTACGTTCCCCAACATGTGATAGCATTTAATTGTCTGTAATCAATACAGAGGCGCCAGGTGTCGTCTTTTTTCTTCACCAAGATGATTGGGGATGAAAATGGGTTGTTGCTGCGCTGAATGACTCCTGATTTCAACAGTGCCTCGACCTGAGCTTCTATCTCTGTTTTCTGCTCAGGTTTGTAACGATACTGCCTGACATTGACTGGTCGCGCTCCCGGAATCAGAGGTATGCGATGATCACATGCCCTCCTAGGTGGGAGCCCCTTTGGTTCCTCGAACACGTCTGGGAATTGGTCCAAAACTTCTTGGATGCAGGCTGGTGTATGTTCTAAATCTTCAGGCTGAGGTGCTACCACACAGAGGTGTATGACATGTGTGATAGATCCTTTGCTGCATAGGTTTTGCAGTTGTAAGTTGTTGATGGTCTGGCAAGTTGTCGAGGCCGCGTCGTGTCCCACGAGACGCAACGGACCCGCTGGAGTAGGTATTTCAATGAAACGGGCGCGCCAGTCAACCTGCATCGGGCTGTGTTCTTCGAGTCAGTCCATGCCCAGGATGACATCGTA
This sequence comes from Aegilops tauschii subsp. strangulata, assembly GCF_002575655.3. NCBI lineage: Eukaryota > Viridiplantae > Streptophyta > Magnoliopsida > Poales > Poaceae > Aegilops > Aegilops tauschii. The sequence continues at coordinate 243,134,979 of NC_053041.3, forward strand.
CGTGCCCAAGGCCAACACTTTCAAATCTGTGTAGAATTCGTGCCGTTGTGAGTACCATGCGCACTGTGTGGCTACCTGTGTGCAGAGTAGCTCTCCTCCATCTGCGACTCGAACATGGCTGGGATTGGAGAGAGGTTGAACTCCTAAAAGTTGCTTTGCGAGGTGCTCATTGATGAAAGAGTTGGAGCTGCCTGAATCCACTAACATGAGAACTTCACGGCCTTGAAGCCACGCTCCGAGCTGGAAAGCTTTGGCCGAAACTCCTCCTGTAACAGCAGATACAGAGATGGCCATGGTTGTGTCTTGGGATGGTTCATCATAACCCAGCTGTGTGTCGATGAAGCTATCGAGGCCGAAGACGTCCAGCAGTTCTTCCACAACGTGAAGCTGGACGGTGGTGGGGCACACATGGTCGTGCCCCCACTTCTCTCCGCACTTGAAACACAGACCCCGGGCCCGTCGATAGTCCCGGAGCGACTTGAGCTTGGACGCGTCAGCGCGGGCTACGTCTGTGCCGCGGCAATCTGCTGCTGGCGCCACTGGCACCGAGCGCACCGGAGGAGGAGAAGCGGCATGGGAGTGCCTCCTCGTGGTGGTGGCTCCGGCGGGCGTGAAAGGCTGCCGAACGCGCCATCGGCCACCTCCTCTTGAAGCAGGGCGAGCGCGCACGCCGTATCCAGGTTCGGTGGTCGTTGCACGAGGACCACCGCCCGAATATCCCTCCGCAGCCCCTCGACGAAACGAGTCAAGAAATAAAAGGGATGGATCGAGTCAGAATATGACGATAAGTGATTGATTATCAATTCAAACTTCTCGATGTAATGTGCTACAAAAGACGTTTGGCGAACAGTGTAAAACTGCCTGATCAGCGTCTGGTGCCGATCGCGCCCAAAACGAGTGCAAAGTAATGAGGTAAATGTTTCCCAGTCGAACTCTGCGAGTCGCTTCTGTATGGATTGCAGCCACACAGCGGCGGACCCGGAGAAATTCAGGGCCGCCATGGGCACCCAAAACGACGGTAAAATGCCGAACATCTGAAAGTACTGCTTGCACATTGTTTTCCACAGATTCGGGTTGTCGCTCGTGAATTGTGGAGACGCAATAGATGGGTGGGTTTGGCCCAGCCCTGACAGCAGCTGACTCGCGTGTGCGAACGGTGAAGACAGGGTGGTGGTTGCTGCTAGGGAGGAGGACGGACCTGTTGCCAGGGGTGGCGGCGGCGTCTGGAAGGACGCCGCCACGTTCCCCCGTGGTAAGTTGAAGATGCCGTGGCCATTGGGCCCTTGGAGATCATTGCCCGCGCCGCCACCGGCCCCAGGGAGGATGCCGGTCGTCGCAGAAGGGCCTTGTTTCGGATTTGTGCCTTGTGGCTCCTCGCTCGTCCTGGTCGGCGGTGGCTGCGCCAACTAGAGCGCCGCCACCGCGTCGCCCAGATCCGCCACCCGCTTCTCCAGATCTGGTCGCCAGTTGACGAGGTCGTCGATCTTGGCCGTGGAGGCCTGGATCTCCGCGATTGCCTTGTTCTGGGCCTTGAGGGTGTTGTCGAGCCGGTCGAGGAAGGCCTCGATCGCCGGATCCATGGCGACAAGGTGCGCGCGAGCTTGTCGAAGGCCCGTGGTTTCGATGATCTGCGCCAGGGTGGCGCGGTGATGGGGAAGATGCTGGTCTCTGATACATGATAGGGTACTCGAATCTCTTGATTACTAGCAAGGATCTCTCTCAAATATGAGTTACGGTGGCGATTACAGACGGAGATACACGAATTTGGTAGCTAGGGTTTGTCGCGACACGGAAAGGGGGAAGGGGAAAAGAGCCGAGCCGCCGTTCGCCTGATCCACTGGATGCCTCAGTCTGGTCTCGATCCCTCCTCAAGTAGATGCGCAGCCGGGCTTCCGTTTACCCACGCTGGCCCGATGACTCGTGGGTTGGGCTTCTTGGGCCGGACCGCTCGCGGAGCAGTGGCGACGTGTCCATCGTCGCTGATTTGTGGGCCTGCCCTGTCAAGGCCGCTGACAAAATATTTCCTTTTTGTCACCACGTGACACATGTGGTAAGCAATCCAAACAATTAAAAAAATATTTTCTTTTTGTCGTCATTTTTTTCAATCTTCTGAAGCTCGTTATATTAACCCATTTGCTTATTGATAAGTTGGCCGAGTTTTGACATACACTATACCCACGTAACTTCTCCAACTCAATGGTTTTTAATCTCCTCCCACTTAACACGCATCGTCGGCAATCTTGAAATAAATTCAAAAATTCAGAATAAATACAAGTACCAGGACTTGACCCTGATGAGCTGGGATATCACTATCCTACTAATTATCCAATTACATGTTGATTCGCTCCCTTACTCAATGTTGATATGCGAAGAATGACCAAACGGAAATGCGTCATTTGCGTGTTGAGGAGGAGGAGACTTCGGAGCCGGCGCACCACCGCACAGGCATGTGAAGTGCGGCGTGGCGCCGCGGTCTCTATTATTTTTCCACCGGCCACGACCACCGCACCATATCGCGCCACCGCCGCGCACCGGAAAACGTTGCTCATATCGCGGGCGCCACCGTTTCATTCCGCGGTGATGCGGTGTCGGCTCACGGCTACGAGAGAAACCAGAACGAATCACTCGAGCCCAAGTCCAGCTACGTGTCACGACCTAGCTGAGCCCTCCCTCGACGGTTATCACTTATCACCACACATCGCGCAGGTTCTCCTTTGCTGTCGACTGATACACGTCGGCGCACACGCGGGCTCCAATCATTCAGGCAGTATTTCTATCCCTGCCTGCCGACCAGCGGACCAGGTACCACCCGACCCGAGTATCCTCATCCAACCGTATTACACAGTTGGAGATCTATTTATAGCCCATCCATCCCTTCTAATCTTAGCATTACATTACATTCCATCTACATCCACCGTCATCTTGTCTGAAAATTCGTAGCAGTGCTGCTTCTTCCTCTGATAGTCCGATTCCCTCGACTCGGTCAGTATTGAGAGCGTACGTGCCAACAAGAAGAATAATATGGCAATCCTCAAGAGTTGTTCCGTCGACAGCGACGCGAGTGCCAGGGGCTTTGTTCCGGAAGAGATCGACCTGGGCGACGACGTGCTCGCCGAGATCATCCTGCGCCTGCCCCTGGAGTCCGTCGCGCGCTCCAGGTGCGTCTCCAAGAACTGGTGCGCCGCCATCGCGGACGGCTACCTCCGCTGCCGGCTCCCCCTGCACATGTCCATGATCTGCTTCCCCGACGACGACGGCGCGCTTGGCGGCGGCGGCAGGCCCGTGTACGCGTGCGCCGGCGAGGGCCGCCGGCTCGAGGTCCGGGACCTTAGCTTCTTCGCGCTGCACGACAGCGTCATCTTCTGCGACGGGTGCAACGGCCTGCTCCTCTGCCGCGCCCCCGGCTCGCCGGAGTTCTACGTCGTGAGCCCGGTGACCAGGAGCTGGGTGGCGCTCCCGAGGCCGGCCAAGGACGCGCGGCTCTCCGTGCTGGCGTTCGACCCGCTCGGCGGGCAGCACTACCACGTGATCAACTTCACCGGGTGGCGCGACCGTGGAGCGGCGGTGGAGGTGTTCTCGTCGGAGACGCGGGCGTGGGCCGCGCGCGACGTGGAGTTCGGCGGCGTCCTCGCGGGCTCCCTCTCCGGCTCGGTGCACTGCCACGGCGGCGCTGTGTACTTCCTCGCCTCCGACCCGGACTGCGTCGTCCGCATGGACCTCGCCGCCGGGGCCGGGCTCGCGTGCACGGTCATCGACCTCCCCGAGCCGGCGGACGGCGACGGCCGCGTCGCGCACTCCGGCGGCAGGCTGCACTACTTCTGCAGCGACGGCGGGCTGCTCAAAGTCTGGTCCCTCGAGGACGACCGCGCGCGCCAGTGGTGGCGTCTGAAGCACGCCGTGAGAGTCAGCGACGTCGTGGACGGCGGCGGTGGCGAGGTGAGGTTCCTGGCGATGCACCCGGAGAATCAGGCGGTGGTCTACATATGGTCGCCGTGGAAGGTCGTCGAGTACGACCTGGGCAAGCGAGAGATCACCGGCGCGGCGTGGGAGTTCGGCAAGGGCGCGAGGAACCGTGTCGTCAAGACGTGGCTCGTCCCGTCCTCGTGCTACCTTTCGGATTGCTTTGCGGACGATGGTCCGGTACTGGCGCGCTAAATTGAGGTGGGTATGGAGCGGTGAGGTCTGAGCCGTGCCTAACCCATCGAACCGAGATTGAATGAATCGCTCCGTGGGTTAATGCACACTGGACGCAGCGATCCGATGGTCAACGTGGCTCCATCCATTTCCTCCCCTATTTTTCTTATTTGTAAATATATTTTACTTAATGTAAATATATTTTATATTAGATGGAACACTTTTCTTACACACTACAATCAAAATTGCTCCATACACTTTCCTCTATAAGGGCGTGTTTGGTTGCCGTGTGCAACAGTGTCTGCATCGCATACACTTCTTTACTCAGTCTGGCTATACAAATGCAGCCTCAAATGCACCATATGCATGTTGTTTGGTTGCCTGCATGCCCTCTTACCTGCATGGGCTGAACTACACTGCCTGGTGTTTGGTTGCCTGCATGTTAGTCCACAAACCCAAGGCATGGAGTTTGATTGTATGCAAGGCCTGATGTATGGTGACCTCTTTGGCTAGTTGGTGAGGTTATCACCACACTTCGGCAGCACACATCATAAGCACAACAGACCATAAATATAGCATCAACTAGTATAATTTAGATATAACAGTACCACAGATATAACAGTTCAACGCATAAACCATCAACTTGCATAATTCGATAGTACGCTCGAAAGAGGTGGCCCGGCCCTACTCCTTGGCGGCGAAGGCGTCGTCGTGCTTCCCGCACTTGTTGACGACCTCAATGCCATCGTCGTCGAAGATGATGACCTTGAGGGTGTCAGGAGTGAGGAGCTTGAACGTTATCATATAGCCGATCTTGATCTAATGAACGGCTGCGTAGGTGGCCCAACCCTGATCCAGGGTCACCATGCCGTTCATCAGCTTGACCGTCACCTTTCAGGAGCAACCGATGTTGTTCCTAAGCTTGAACTCCGTCGGCACCGCGACGAAGTGCTTGGTGAAGTCCAGGGGCATGGGGATGCACTCAAGCTTCGGTGCAAGGATGACCTTGCATAAGTGAGTTGGGCCATCCTCCTGATGGTAGTGGCCGTAGTTGCGGCGCTTGTTGCTTGGGGCTCCTCCATGCCCTCGTCGTCGCCACCCTCAGGCGTCTTCGGGTCTTCCTCGGCGGTGGGCGGCAGCTCAACCTCGTCGGGCATTGGGTGAAGGGGCCGCTTGCCCTTGCTGTCAACGGCCGGGAGCACCTCCGTGTCCTCGATCTGCACGCAAGTCATGGAGTCAGGCATTGCACAGAGTTCATGGCTAATTCAAGAGCTTGTAGTTAAAACGGCATGACTGTCACTCTTCTCCTCCTCTCCATCCCCTATATTTATTCACCCTGCCCATCACTATTTACCCACCCCCTCTCTTCTCTCACTGTCAACCTTCCTCCTCCCCATCGCCATGAGCTCTAGCTCCAGCTCCAGCTCCAATGCCAACCCCTTCCCTTGGGGTATTGGCTGGAGGGCCTTCTTCCTCAGGTGGACGGCTGGTGACCGGACTAAGTTCGAGAACACCATGGAGGTGTGCTCGAACTTCGGCTCCATGGCTGACATGTAGAACGAATCGAATGCCGTGGTCATGAAGGCCACTAAAGAAGAAATGAAGACGCTGATTCCTGACCCAGCGAAGGGCGCGATGGCAGTTGACATCATTCGCTGGGCCATGAATCAGGCCGTCTCCGACGACCCTAAACAGAGAAAGAAGTGGTGCAAGTATAAGACCTACTGGGCTCCTAATGACCGCCGTGCCGCAGTGTACTGGGAGACGGCTATCGCGCCGCCGACGGTCATCGGCGGGGATGTTGGGGAACGTAGTAATTTCAAAAAAATTCTACGCACACGCAAGATCATGGTGATGCATAGCAACGAGAGGGGAGAGTGTTGTCCACGTACCCTCGTAGACCGATAGCGGAAGCGTTAACACAACGCGGTTGATGTAGTCGTACGTCTTCACGATCCGACCGATCAAGTACCGAACGCACGGCACCTCCGAGTTCAGCACACGTTCAGCTCGATGACGTCCCTCGAACTCCGATCCAGCCGAGTGTTGAGGGAGAGTTTCGTCAGCACGACGGCGTGATGACGATGATGATGTTCTACCGACGCAGGGCTTCGCCTAAGCACCGCTACGATATTATCGAGGTGTAATATGGTGGAGGGGGCACCGCACACGGCTAAAAGATCAATAGATCAATTGTTGTGTCTATGGGGTGCCCCCTGCCCCCGTATATAAAGGAGCAAGGGGGAGGCCGCCGGCCTAGGAGGAGGGCGCGCCAAGGGTGGAGTCCTACTCCCACCGGGAGTAGGACTCCTCCTTTCCTTGTTGGAGTAGGAAAAGGGAAGGGAGAAGGAGAAAGAAGGAAGGGGGCGCCCCCCTCCCTAGTCCAATTCGGACTAGTCCATGGGGAGGGGTGCGGCCACCCTTTGGGGCCTTTCTCTCCTTTCCCGTATGGCCCATTAAGGCCCAATACGAATTTCCGTAACTCTCCGGTACTCCGAAAAATACCCGAATCACTCGGAACCTTTCCGATGTCCGAATATAGTCGTCCAATATATCGATCTTTACGTCTCGACCATTTCGAGACTCCTCGTCAAGTCCCTGATCTCATCTGGGACTCCGAACTCCTTCGGTACATCAAAACATATAAACTCATAATATAACTGTCATCATAACGTTAAGCGTGCGGACCCTACGGGTTCGAGAACTATGTAGACATGACCGAGACACCTCTCCGGTCAATAACCAATAGCGGAACCTGGATGCTCATATTGGCTCCCACATATTCTACGAAGATCTTTATCGGTCAAACCGTATAACAACATACGTGTAACGCCCGGATAATCATGCTACAGTAATCTCACGTTAATGATGGCACGTCACCTCTGTCACTGTAATTAATCTCGGGTTAATTCAAAACCGTTTCAAATTTAAATCCTAAATAAGTCAAACGACAAAAGTTTTCAAATATTAAAATAAAAATATTCGGGCCATGTCAATTATTGCATCGGTAATTATGGTGAAGTAAACACATTTTTATAAAATGCCTAAATGCTTTTAAATGAATTAAAACAGAAAAGAAAATAAATAAATAAAAAGAAAATACAAAAGGGGAGAAACAAACAAAAAAAAGAGAAGAAGAGAACCCCCCCCATGGACCCTGGCCCAACTGGGCCGACCCCAGGCCCTGCCGGACTGGCCCACCTCGCTCGGCCGTGCCCTCCCCTTCCCTGTTCCCCCGACCGGGGTCGGAACAGGGGCAGGTCCCCGCCGCACCCCCTCGCCGGCGACGGGGGAGGATAAGGCCGCCACGCCCCGCCTCCTCGATCGCGCCTCCCACTCGCCCCCACTCTCGCCCTCGGTTCCTGCGCCTCTCCCTCCTCCCTCAACTCCACCTCGTTCCCCACCGCAACCGAGCGCCGCCGTCGCCATGGCTGCGCCATAGCCGCGGCCACCGAGCCCCGTTCTCCTCCCTGACGTGTCCACGAGCTCCGCCGCGTCGAGCCCGTCCTCCCCGACCACCTGCTCGAGCCGGGACCCCCTACATCACCCCCAACGCCGTCGCCTTCTTCCTCGGGTCGCCGCCGTCTTCTTCGACTCCGGCGACTGCTGCTGCTACTAAGCCTCTCACCGGCCTCCGTGTGCCGCGCGGTGAGCTCCTCTACCTCCTACCCTTCTCCGTTTGCTCTCGCGCGAACCTTAGCTAGCTCTCACAACGAGTCCGAACGCGTCGCCGCAGAGCTCGTTGCCGACGCGTCCCCGGTGACGGTTTGGTCACAGGCTCGTACCCATTGGACTCGCCGCACCACGTAGATCCTCCCCAGCCTCCTCTTTTGCTCAATAGCGTGCTGCCTCGCCGTTTCCGTCTTCGACCGAAGCCGCTCCGCCATTGGCCTCGACGCCGGCGCCGATTCCAGCCAACTCCGGCGACGCCACCACCGCTGTTCGACGCGCGTTGCTGCGCTCGTTCGAACGCGCCCTCGCGCGCGCGAAACGTTTGCCCGTAGGCGAAATCCGACGAGGTCCGAAGCCCTCCGCCGTGTTTGGCGTCACCGGCGACGTGCCGCCGGCCGCCGCTGACGTGGCACACCTGGGGCCACCCCGGGTCATTGCCAGTGGGCCCCGCGGGCCCCGTTGACTGGGTTGACCCAGTCAACGTGCTGACTGGGCGTCTCTGTGACGCTGACATGCGGGCCCCGCCGCATAAGTAAACTAAATAAAATGTTTTTATAAAATAAAACTAATTAATTAATCTAAATAGGCACTGACAGGTGGGGCCTACCTGCTAATAACCTTGTTTAAGTTAGTTATAAAACTCTATTAGTGCCCTGTCAATGACATGTGGGTCCCACTGGACCCACCTGTCTGGTTTGACTGGTCAGCCGACCTGTTGACCTGCTGACGTCAGTGTTACCTCATGCTGACGTCATAATTCATTTTTGCTAAATTCAAATAATTCCAGAAATTCAAATAATCTTTGAAAATTCATATCTTTTAAACCGTAACTCGGATGAAAATGTTTTCTACATGAAAGTTGCTCAGAACGACGAGACGAATCCGGATAAGCAGTCCGTTCGTCCACCACACCTCCCTAACCTATCGAACTCGCAACTTTCCCCCTCCGGTCCATCTGTCTGAAAACGCAAAACATCGGGAATAGTTTCCCGGATGTTCCCCCCCTTCGCCGGTACCACCTACTGTCGCGTTAGGACACACCTAGCATTGCTCATTGTCATGTCACGCATCGTCATGCTTATGTTTGCATTGTATTCACTGTTTCTTCCCCCTCTTCTCTCCGGTAGACTATGAGACCGACACTGCTGCTGCCCAGTTCGACTACGGAGTTGATGACCCCTCCTACTTGCCAGAGCAACCAGGCAAGCCCCCCCTTGATCACCAGATATCGCCTATTGTTCTCTATACTGCTTGCATTAGAGTAGTGTAGCATGTTACTGCTTTCCGTTAATCCTATACTGATGCATAGCCTGCCCTTGCTACTACTGTTGCTACCTTTACCTGCAATCCTACATGCTTAGTATAGGATGCTAGTTTTCCATCAGTGGCCCTACATTCTTGTCCGTCTGCTGTGCTATACTATCGGGCCGTGATCACCTGGGCGGTGATCACGGGTATATACTTATGTACTATACACATGACACATGTGATGACTAAAGTCGGGTCGGCTCGTAGGAGTACCCGCAAGTGGATCTTTGTGGCGGAGCGACAGGGCAGGTTGAGACCGCCTAGGTGAGAGGTGGCCTGGCCCTGGTCGGCGTTCGCGGATACTTAACACGCTTAACGAGATCTTGGTATTTAATCTGAGTCTGGCCATTTGGTCTATACGCACTAGCCATCTACGCGGGAGTAGTTATGGGTATCCCGGCGTCGTGGTATCAGCCGAAGCTCTTTTGACGTCAGCGACGGAGTGACGCGCGCCGGATTGGACTGGAACGCCACTAGGCTAGGTCTGCTTCCGGCCGCCCTCGCAACGTGCAGGTGTGCATAGGGCGATGGGCCCAGACCCCTGCGCGCATAGGGTTAGACCGGCGTGTTGACCTCTCGGTTGAGCCTAGGTGGGGCTGCGACGCGTTGATCTTACGAGGCCGGGCATGACCCAGAAAAGTGTGTCCGGCCAAATGGGATCGAGCATGTTGGGTTATGTGGTGCACCCCTGCAGGGAAGTTTATCTATTCGAATAGCCGTGTCCCTCGGTAAAAGGACGACCCGGAGTTGTACCTTGACCTTATGACAACTAGAACTGGATACTGAATAAAATACACCCTTCCAAGTGCCAGATACAACCCGGTGATCGCTCTCTAACAGGGCGACGAGGAGGGGATCGCCGGGTAGGATTATGCTATGCGATGCTACTTGGAGGACTTCAATCTACTCTCTTCTACATGCTGCAAGATGGAGATGACCAAAAGCGTAGTCTTCGACAGGACTAGCTATCCCCCTTTTATTCTGGCATTCTGCAGTTCAGTCCACTGATATGCCCCTTTACACATATACCCATGCATATGTAGTGTAGCTCCTTGCTTGCGAGTACTTTGGATGAGTACTCACGGTTGCTTCTCTCCCTCTTTTCCCCTTTTCCTTTCTATCTGGTTGTCGCAACCAGATGCTGGAGTCCAGGAGCCAGACGCCACCGTCGACGACGACACCTACGACACTGGAGGTGCCTACTACTACGTGCAGGCCGCTGACGACGACCAGGAGTAGTTAGGAGGATCCCAGGCAGGAGGCCTGCGCCTCGTTCGATCTGTATCCCAGTTTGTGCTAGCCTTCTTAAGGCAAACTTGTTTAACTTATGTCTGTACTCAGATATTGTTGCTTCCGCTGATTCGTTTGTGATCGAACACTTGTATTCGAGCCCACGAGGCCCCCTGGCTTGTATTATGATGCTTGTATGACTTATTTATGTTGTGATATCTTCCCGTGAGTCCCTGATCTTGATCGTACACATTTGCATGCATGATTAGTGTACGGTCAAATCAGGGGCGTCACAAGTTGGTATCAGAGCCGACTGCCTGTAGGAATCCCCCTTTCCACACTCCTTGGCCGAAGTCGAGTCTAGACATTACAAAAACTTTTACTAACATGGCTGTGTGTCTTACGGGCCCACGTCGCCATTGGGTGGTACTAGGATCTTTTACTCCTCGACCTTTACTCTGGGACTCTGAACTCTCTTCTACTCGGGTTAAACGAATTTACTAACTCTAACACTAGGATCCCGTGACCGCATTCACCCCAAAGTTGGATAAGCCATAGTTGTTTCTTAGAATAGTATTTTGAACAATTCACACACTGTCATTTGACTCCTTTGAAACGTCTTTGCTTTCAGATGGAACCCACGAGGCAGGTCGTGCGCCACACGACGACCATTGGTGCCTCGGGATCACCTGCTGTGCTAGCTGAGATGATGACCTATCTGGGTTATCGCTGGCACCCTGAGTACACTGTCTACGAGGAGTACCAGGAGTTTAACCAGGAGCAGTACCGTGCCATCGTCCACCTCTACTCGCGGGAGTATGACTCCACTACTGTGCTGCACACCGCACATGGTGTTGGTGTGACCATCGATATTGCTGTCCACGATGCTGCCTATGTTGCTCTGACACGTCTTCGTGGAGAGTATCGGGAGTTGGACACCTCCCCTTTCAGGCACATTGCTATCGCATCTGATGTTGGTGCGGAGGGATACTATACTGCTGCCTACTCCACTGTCACCCAAGAGCCCTTCTACCATCAGAACCTGGTTCTGCATGCTGATGGGCTGGATCGAGCTAACCGAGCTCTTCGCCACGAGATGTACACCACCCGTCAGCACCTTTACCGTGCTTTGACGCTGCTGCACCCCTTTGTACGATCTGGACAGCTACCGCGTACTGCGATCTACCCAGCCAGGACCGTGATGCCCCACGGTGTCGGTTGGGCAGAGGTGGGAGGCTACTCTCCCGCACTTGGTCCTCTTCTGCCACCTGAGCGTCGGGCTCTACACCTGAGTATCCGTAGCACCCAGTCTGCTGACGTGGAGGGCTATCCGTTGCCTCACTACCAGCTGTCGGGTTACGATTACCTCCACAGTACCTCTTGGGACTGATGTAGGCTTGCTTGTAGTGTTAGAGGCATTCGCCGCGAGCCTGTTGTTGGGAATCGTAGCATAATTTAAAATTTTCCTACGCTCACCAAGATGCATCTATGGAGTCTACTAGCAACGAGGGGAAAGGAGTGCATCTACATACCCTTGTAGATCGCGAGCGGAAGCGTTCCAATGAACGTGGATGACGGAGTCGTACTCGCCGTGATCCAAATCACCGATGACCGAGTGCCGAACGGACGGCACCTCCGCGTTCAACACACGTACGGTGCAGCGACGTCTCCTCCTTCTTGATCCAGCAAGGGGGAAGGAGAGGTTGATGGAGATCCAGCAGCACGACGGCGTGGTGGTGGATGCAGCGGGTCTCCGGCAGGGCTTCGCCAAGCTTCTGCGAGAGAGAGAGAGGTGTTGCAGGGGAGGAGGGAGGCGCCCAAGGCTGTAGGTTACTGCCCTCCCTCCCCCCCCACTATTTATAGGACCCCTGGGGGGGCGCCAGCCCTTGGGAGATCAGATCTCCAAGGGGGGCGGCGGCCAAGTGGGGGGGAAGGGGTGCCTTGCCCCCCAAGGCAAGGGGGAAGCTCCCCCTAGGGTTCCCAACCCTAGGCGCATGGGGGGAGGCCCAAGGGGGGCGCCCCAGCCCACTAAGGGCTGGTTCCCTTCCACTTTCAGCCCACGGGGCCCTCCGGGGTAGGTGGCCCCACCCGGTGGACCCCCGGGACCCTTCCGGTGGTCCCGGTACAATACCGGTAACCCCCGAAACTTTCCCGGTGGCCGAAACTTGACTTCCTATATATAATTCTTCACCTACGGACCATTCCGGAACCTCTCGTGACGTCCAGGATCTCATCCGGGACTCCGAACAACTTTCGGGTTTCCGCATACATATATCTCTACAACCCTAGCGTCACCGGACCTTAAGTGTGTAGACCCTACGGGTTCGGGAGACATGCAGACATGACCGAGATGCCTCTCCGGTCAATAACCAACAGCGGGATCTGGATACCCATGTTGGCTCCCACATGTTCCACGATGATCTCATCGGATGAACCACGATGTCGAGGATTCAGTCAATCCCGTATGCAATTCCCTTTGTCAATCGGTATGTTACTTGCCCGAGATTCGATCGTCGGTATCCCAATACCTTGTTCAATCTCGTTACCGGCAAGTCTCTTTACTCGTACCGCAATGCATGATCCCGTGACTAACGCCTTAGTCACATTGAGCTCATTATGATGATGCATTACCGAGTGGGCCCAGAGATACCTCTCCGTCACACGGAGTGACAAATCCCAGTCTCGATCCGTGCCAACCCAACAGACACTTTCGGAGATACCCGTAGTGCACCTTTATAGTCACCCAGTTACGTTGTGACGTTTGGCACACCCAAAGCACTCCTACGGTATCCGGGAGTTGCACGATCTCATGGTCTAAGGAAAAGATACTTGACATTGGAAAAGCTCTAGCAAACGAAACTACACGATCTTTTATGCTATGCTTAGGATTGGGTCTTGTCCATCACATCATTCTCCTAATGATGTGATCCTGTTATCAATGACATCCAATGTCCATAGTCAGGAAACCATGACTATCTGTTGATCAACGAGCTAGTCAACTAGAGGCTTACTAGGGACAGGTTGTGGTCTATGTATTCACACATGTATTACGATTTCCGGACAATACAATTATAGCATGAATAATAGACAATTACCATGGATAAAGAAATATAATAATAACCATTTATTATTGCCTCTAGGGCATATTTCCAACAGTCTCCCACTTGCACTAGAGTCAATAATCTAGTTCACATCACCATGTGATTAACACTCACTGGTCACATCACCATGTGACCAACATCTAAAGAGTTTACTAGAGTCAACAATCTAGTTCACATCACTATGTGATTATCACTCAATGTGTTCTGGTTTGGTCATGTTATGCTTGTGAGAGAGGTTATTAGTCAACGGGTCTGAACCTTTCAGAACCGTGTGCTTTACGAATATCTATGTCATCTTTGTGGATGCTACCACGCGCTATTTGGAGCCATTTCAAATAATTGCTCTACTATACGAATCCGGTTTACTACTCAGAGTCATCTGGATTAGTGTCAAAGTTCGCATCGACGTAACCCTTTACGACGAACTCCTTTCCACCTCCATAATCGAGAAAATTCCTTAATCCACTAGGTACTAAGGATAAGTTCGACCGCTGTCATGAGATCCTTTCCCGGATCACCATTGTACCCTCTTGACCAACTCATGGCAAGGCACACTACATGTGCGGTACACAGCATAGCATACTATAGAGCCTATGTCTAAAGCATAGGGGACGACCTTCGTCCTTTCTCTATCTTCCGCTGTGGTCAGGTCTTGAGTCTCACTCAATACTCACACCTTGTAACACAGCCAAGAACTCCTTCTTTGCTGATCTATTTTGAACTCTTTCAAAATCATGTCAAGGTGTGCTGTCTTTTTAAAGTATCATCAGGCGTCTTGATCTATCTCTATGGATCTTGATGCCCAATATGTAAGCAGCTTTATCCAGGTCTTCCTTTGAAAAACTCCTTTCAAACAACCCTTTATGCTTTCCAGAAATTTTACATCATTTCGGATCAACAATATGTCATTCACATATACTTATCAGAAATGTTGTAGCGCTCCCACTCACTTTATTGTAAATACAAGTTTCTAACAAACTTTGTATAAACCCAAAAACTTTGATCACCCCATCAAAGCGTATATTCTGACTCCGAGATGCTTGCTCTAATCCATGGAAGGATCGCTGGAGCTAGCATACCTTTTAGCATCCTTAGGATCGACAAAACCTTTCTGATTGTATCACATACAACCTTTCCTCACGAAAAACTGGGAAGGAAACTTGTTTTGACATCCATCTGCCAGATTTCATAAATGTAGCTAATGCTAACATGATTCCGACGGACCTAAGCATCGCTACGGATGAGAAAAACTCATCGTAGTCAACTCCTTGAACTTGTGAAAATACTCTTTGCCACAAGTCGAGCTTCATAAACGGTAACATTACCGTCCATGTCCGTCTTCTTCTTAAAGATCCATTTATCTCAATGGCTTGCCGATCATCGGGCAAGTTCACCAAAGTCCATGCTTTGTTCTGATACATGGATTCTATCTCGGATTTCATGGCCTCGATCCATTCGTCGGAATATGGGCCCACCATCGCTTCTCCATAGCTCGTAGGTTCATAGTTTTCTAGCAACATGACTTCCAAGGCAGGATCACGCATTACTCTGAAGTAGTGCGCATCCTCGTCGTCCTACGAGGTTTGGTAGTGACTTGATCCGAAGTTTCATGATCACCATCATAAGCTTCCACTTCAATTGGTGTAGGTGCCACAGGAACAACTTCCTGTGCCCTGCTACATACTAGTTGAAGCGACGGTTCAATAACCTTATCAAGTCTCCACCATCCTCCCACTGAATTCTTTCGAGAGAAACTTTTCCTCGAGAAAGGACTCGTTTCTAGAAGCAATTACTTTTGCTTCCAGATCTGAAATAGGAGGTATACCCAACTGTTTTTGGGTATTCTATGAAGATACATTTATCCGCTTTGGGTTCGAGCTTATTAGCCTGAAACTTTTTCACATAAGCATCGCAGCCCCAAACTTTTAAGAAACGACAACTTAGGTTTCTATAAATGGTGTCGTCTCAACGGAATTGCGTGGTGCCCCTTTTAAAGTGAATGCGGTTGTCTCTAATGCCTAACCCATAAATGATAGTGGTAATTTGATAAGAAACATCATGGTATGCACCATATCCAATAGGGTGCAGTTATGATGTTCGGACACACCATCACACTATGGTGTTCCAGGCGGTATTAATTGTGAAACACTTTCCACAATGTCTCAATTGTGTGCCAAACTCGTATCTCAGATACTCATCTCTATTATCATATCACAGACATTTTATCCTCTTGTCACGACGATCTTCAACTTCACTCTGAAATTACTTGAACCTTTCAATA
The DNA here is from genome assembly GCF_002575655.3 of Aegilops tauschii subsp. strangulata. Taxonomy (NCBI): domain Eukaryota; kingdom Viridiplantae; phylum Streptophyta; class Magnoliopsida; order Poales; family Poaceae; genus Aegilops; species Aegilops tauschii. The sequence goes on from NC_053041.3 coordinate 243,150,705, forward strand.
ATTCAGACTAGTGTTTCATCAAGTAAATACACTCAGCATCTACTCAAATCATCTGTGAAGTAAGAACATAACGATATCCACTGCATGCCTCAACACTCATTGGACTGCGTACATCAAAATGTATTACTTCCAATAAGTTGCTCTCTTGTTCCATCTCACTGAAAACGAGGACTTTCAATCATTTTTCCCATGTGGTATGATTTGCATGTCTCAAGTGATTCATAATCAAGTGAGTCCAAACGATCCATCTGTATGGAGTTTCTTCATGCATATATACCAATAGACATGGTTCGCATGTCTCAATCTTTTCAAAAATGAGTGAGTCCAAAGATCCACCTACATGGAGCTTCTTCATGCGTTCTACACCAATATGACTCAAGTGGCAGTGCCACAAGTATGTGGTACTATCATTACTATCTTATATCTTTTTGGCATGAACATGTGTATCACTACGATCGAGATTCATTTTAGGTGCAAGACCATTGAAGGTATTATTCAAATAAACAGAGTAACCATTATTCTCCTTAAATGAATAACCGTTTTGTGGTAAACATAATCCAATCATGTTCAACGCAAACACCAAATCTCGATGGTAGAGGGAGCATGCGATGCTTGATCACATCAACCTTGGAAACACTTCCAACACATATCGTCATCTCACCTTTAGCTAGTCTCCATTTATTCCGCAGCTTTTATTTCGAGTTACTAACACTTAGCAACCGAACCAGTATCTAATACCCTGGTGCTGCTAGGAGTACTAGTAAAGTACACATTCATATAACGTATATCCAATATACTTCTGTCGACCTTGCCTGCCTTCTCATCTACCAAGTATTCTAGGGTAGTACTGCTTCAGTGACCGTTCCTCTCATTACAGAAGCACTTAGTCTCAGGTTTGGGTTCAACCTTGGGATTCTTCACTAGAGCAGCAAACGACTTGCTGTTTCATGAAGTATCCCTTTTGCCCTTGCCCTTCTTAAACTAGTGGTTTTACTAACCATCAACAATTGATGCTCCTTCTTGATTTCTACTCTCGCGGTGTCAAACATCGCGAATAGCTCAAGGATCATCATAATTATCCTTGATATGTTATAGTTCATCACGAAGCTCTACTAGCTTGGTGGCAGTGACTATGGAGAACTATCACTATCTCATCTGGGAGATTAACTCCCACTCGATTCAAGCGATTGTGGCACTCAGACAATCTGAGCACACGCTCAACGATTGAGCTTTTCCCCCTTAGTTTGCAGGCTTAAGAAACTTGTCAGAGGTCTCATACCTCTTGATGTGGGCACTAGTCTGAAATCCCAATTTCAGTCTTCGGAACATCTCACATGTTCTGCGACGTTTCAAAAAACGTCTTTGGTGCCACAATTCTAAACCGCACGGAACTATCACGTAGTCATCAAAACGTGTATGTCAGATGTTTCGTAACATCTACAGACGACGCTGAGGTTCAGCACACCGAGCGGTGCATTAAGGACATAAGCCTTCTGTGTAGCAATGAGGACAATCCTCAGTTTACAGACCCAGCCCGCATAATTGCTACTACCAACTTTCAACTAAATTTTCTCTAGGAACATATCTTAACCAGCAGAACTAAAGCGCAAGCTATGACATAATTTGCAAATACCTTTTTGACTATGTTCATGATAATGAAGTTCATCTGATTATGAACTCCCACTCAGATAGACATCCCTCTAGTCATCTAAGTGAAACATGATCCGAGTTTAACTAGGCCGTGTCCGATCATCACGTGAGACGGACTAGTCAAGATCGGTGAACATCTCCATGTTGATCGTATCTTCTATACGACTCATGCTCGACATTTCGGTCCTCCGTGTTTCGAGGCCATGTCTGTACATGCTAGGCTCGTCAAGTCAACCTAAGTGTATTGCGTGTGTTCCGAGGCCATGTCTGTACATGCTAGGCTCGTCAACACCCGTTGTATTCGAACGTTAGAATCTATCACACCCGATCATCACGTGGTGCTTCGAAACAACGAACCTTCGCAACGGTGCACAGTTAGGGTGAACACTTTCTTGAAATTATTATAAGGGATCATCTTACTTACTACCGTCATTCTAAGCAAATAAGATGCAAAAACATGATAAACATCACATGCAATCAAGTAGTGACATGATATGGCCAATATCATCATGCTCCTTTGATCTCCATCTTCGGGGCACCATGATCATCTTTGTCACCGGCATGACACCATGATCTCCATCATCATGATCTCCATCATTGTGTCTTCATGAAGTCGTCACGCCAACGATTACTTCTACTTCTATGGCTAACGCGTTTAGCAACAAAGTAAAGTAATTTACATGGCGTTATTCAATGACACGCAGGTCATGCAAAATAATAAAGACAACTCCTATGGCTCCTGCCGGTTGTCACACTCATCGACATGCAAGTCGTGATTCCTATTACAAGAATATGATCAATCTCACACATCACATATATCATTCATCACATCTTCTGGCCATATAACATCACATAGCACTTGCTGCAAAAACAAGTTAGACATCCTCTAATTGTTGTTGCAAGTTTTTACGTGGTTTGTAGGTTTCTAGCAAGAACGTTTCTTACCTACGTATGACCACAACGTGATTTGCCAATTTCTATTTACCCTTCATAAGGACCCTTTTCATCGAATCCGTTCCGACTAAAGTAGGAGAGACAGACACCCGCTAGCCACCTTATGCAACTTGTGCATGTCAGTCGGTGGAACCTGTCTCACGTAAGTGTACGTGTAAGGTCGGTCCGGGCCGCTTCATCCTACAATGCCGCCGAAACAAGAAAAGACTAGTAGCGGCAAGAAGAATTGGCAAACTCAACGCCCACAACTGCTTTGTGTTCTACTCGTGCATAGTAACTACGCATAGACCTGGCTCATGATGCCACTGTTGGGAATCGTAGCATAATTTAAAATTTTCCTGCGCTCACCAAGATGCATCTATGGAGTCTATAGCAACGAGGGGAAAGGAGTGCATCTACATACCCTTGTAGATCGCGAGCGGAAGCGTTCCAATGAACGTGGATGACGGAGTCGTACTCGCCGTGATCCAAATCACCGATGACCGAGTGCCGAACGGACGGCACCTCCGCGTTCAACACACGTACGGTGCAGCGACATCTCCTCCTTCTTGATCCAGCAAGGGGGAAGGAGAGGTTGATGGAGATCCAGCAGCACGACGGCGTGGTGGTGGATGCAGCGGGTCTCCGGCAGGGCTTCGCCAAGCTTCTGCGAGAGAGAGAGAGAGGTGTTGCAGGGAGGAGGGAGGCGCCCAAGGCTGTAGGTTGCTGCCCTCCCTCCCCCCACTATTTATAGGACCCCTGGGGGGGCGCCAGCCCTTGGGAGATCAGATCTCCAAGGGGGGCGGCGGCCAAGTGGGGGGGAAGGGGTGCCTTGCCCCCCAAGGCAAGGGGGAAGCTCCCCCCTAGGGTTCCCAACCCTAGGCGCATGGGGGGAGGCCCAAGGGGGGCGCCCCAGCCCACTAAGGGCTGGTTCCCTTCCACTTTCAGCCCACGGGGCCCTCCGGGGTAGGTGGCCCCACCCGGTGGACCCCCGGGACCCTTCCGGTGGTCCCGGTACAATACCGGTAACCCCCGAAACTTTCCCGGTGGCCGAAACTTGACTTCCTATATATAATTCTTCACCTACGGACCATTCCGGAACCTCTCGTGACGTCCAGGATCTCATCCGGGACTCCGAACAACTTTCGGGTTTCCGCATACATATATCTCTACAACCCTAGCGTCACCGGACCTTAAGTGTGTAGACCCTACGGGTTCGGGAGACATGCAGACATGACCGAGACGCCTCTCCGGTCAATAACCAACAGCGGGATCTGGATACCCATGTTGGCTCCCACATGTTCCACGATGATCTCATCGGATGAACCACGATGTCGAGGATTCAGTCAATCCCGTATGCAATTCCCTTTGTCAATCGGTATGTTACTTGCCCGAGATTCGATCGTCGGTATCCCAATACCTTGTTCAATCTCGTTACCGGCAAGTCTCTTTACTCGTACCGCAATGCATGATCCCGTGACTAACGCCTTAGTCACATTGAGCTCATTATGATGATGCATTACCGAGTGGGCCCAGAGATACCTCTCCGTCACACGGAGTGACAAATCCCAGTCTCGATCCGTGCCAACCCAACAGACACTTTCGGAGATACCCGTAGTGCACCTTTATAGTCACCCAGTTACGTTGTGACGTTTGGCACACCCAAAGCACTCCTACGGTATCCGGGAGTTGCACGATCTCATGGTCTAAGGAAAAGATACTTGACATTGGAAAAGCTCTAGCAAACGAAACTACACGATCTTTTATGCTATGCTTAGGATCGGGTCTTGTCCATCACATCATTCTCCTAATGATGTGATCCCGTTATCAATGACATCCAATGTCCATAGTCAGGAAACCATGACTATCTGTTGATCAACGAGCTAGTCAACTAGAGGCTTACTAGGGACAGGTTGTGGTCTATGTATTCACACATGTATTACGATTTCCGGACAATACAATTATAGCATGAATAATAGACAATTACCATGAACAAAGAAATATAATAATAACCATTTATTATTCCCTCTAGGGCATATTTCCAACACCTGTGTGCCGCCTATGTTGTTTTAGTCTATGTACTGAACTCTATGTACTGAACTCTATGCATGACCCCTTTTGTAAGTTATGCCGACTACTATGTAGTAGCTATCGTGCTCCTTTCATTATGCATGTTTCATCATGAATGATTCTTGTCTTTGCAAATTTCTCAATGCTGAACTACCCCTGTTATATATTAGCAGGATGGTTAGGCCAGGTGGTCGTGGTCGTGGTGGCGATGCCCCACCACCACCTAAGTACATGGCTGGTATGATCCAACAGTTTGAACTGAACCGCCAATTCATGGAAAATATGATGGCTCAGTTTCCTCGCCCCAATATGGACCAGCAACCAACCCCAGTAACTCTGCAGGATTTGATGCGCCTGAATCCAACTGTGTACCGCAGGTCAACTCAGCCTCTGGATGCTGATGACTGGCTCCGTGACATCACCTATGAGATGGAGTCTGCCGATGTAGCCCCTGCCAGCTATGTCAACTTTGCTTCCTTCTTTCTGAAGGGACCCGCAGCTCAATGGTGGGACAGCCACAGGCGTACTCTGCCAGCTGGAACAATCATCACCTGGCCAGACTTCCAAGCTGCTTTCCGTGCCCGCTTCATTCCTCAAGGAGTCATGGACCGGAAGAAGCGTGAGTTCCGCAACCTCACCCAAGGCAACAAAACTATTGAAGCTTATCAGCGGGAGTTTCTGGACTTGTCTCGCTATGCTGAGGAGGACATTGCAACTGATGCACGCAGACAGGAGAAGTTCCGTGATGGCCTCCAAGCTGACATCAAGCTCGCACTTCTAGTGCATGACTTTGCTGATTTCGCCACCTTGGTGAACAAGGCCATCAATGTCGAAACTGGTCTGCAGGAATACCAGAGCTCTCACAGGCGCAACCGTGACACGGGCTCATCTTCGGGCTCGCCCTCACAGAAGCGTAAGATATGGATCCCGAACAGCATGTATCGTCCAAATGCATCTGCCCCAAGGCAGACCTATGTTGCACCGCGTCTGCCTCCTCCACCATCTAGGCAGTCAAAGCTACCAGCTCCCCCACCTGGGGCTCTTGTTCCCACTCCCAATAATGGCTTGTGCTTCAGGTGTGGTCAACCAGGACACCGTGCTAGAGAATGCAACCAGAACTAGAATCAACTGGCCCTTCCAGCAACTGGCCGTGGTAACAACCAGCCCCGCAACAACAATGCTAAGTCTTATGGTCGTGCTCATGCCAACCACGTTGATCTCAACGAAGCTCAAGACCAGCCTGCTACTGTGATGGGTACACTCCTCGTAAATTCAGTACCAGCATCCGTTTTATTTGATATAGGTGCATCACATTCATTCATGTTAGAAGACTTTGCATTCATGCATGGCATTAGAAGCGAAGACATGAATGCTTCACTATTAGTACACACCCCTGCGGGCCAATGTCGAACCTCCATGATTTGCAACGACGTCCCCGTTGAAATCGAAGGACTGGAATTTCTTGTCTCTCCCATCGTACTGAAGTCCTGTAGCATTGATCTCATTCTGGGAATGAATTGGTTAAAAGCGCATACTGCTTCAATCGTTTACACCACTAAGACCGTCCATCTGCTACAACCTTCAGATGAGATAGTTACTTACCAAGCCCATCTGGTGCAAAATGCCGAGGCAAGGCTCTATGCATTGAATGCATTGAACGCTGCACCACTCGAGGGCATTGAAAACATTCCCGTCGTGCGTGAATTCCTCGACGTCTTCCCTGAAGAACTTCCAGGGATTCCCCCTGCTAGAGCTGTCGAATTCATCATCGACTTGAAACCAGGCACCACTCCTATAGCCAAGCGACCCTACAAAATGCCGCCGCATGAACTCCTTGAGCTTAAGGAGGAAATCAAAAAATCTCTTCGCAAAGGATTCATTCGCCCAAGTTGCTCTCCTTGGGGAGCACCTTCTCTCTTTGTCAAGAAGAAGGATGGGACAAACCGATTAGTTCAAGACTACCGTCCTATAAACCAAGCTACCATTCAGAATAAATATCCTCTTCCTCGGATCAATGATCTGTATGATGAACTGGCGGGTTCGTCAGTGTTCTCTAAGCTCGACTTGAGGTTGGGTTACCACCAGATCCGTGTTCGCGAAGAGGATATCCCAAAGACCGCCTTCGTGACTCGCTATGGTTCATACGAGTACACCGTCATGTCTTTCGGTTTAACCAATGCTCCAGCCACCTTCTCTCGTCTGATGAACTATATATTCATGGATTACCTCGACAAGTTCGTTGTGGTTTATCTGGATGATATCCTGGTATTTTCCAAGAACGAAGAAGAACATGTTGAACATCTTCGACTTGTGCTGGAGAAGCTACGAGAGCATCAACTATATGCCAAGTTCTCCAAATGTGAATTCTGGCTACCGGAAGTAACCTATCTTGGGCATGTCATCTCTAAGGATGGTATTGCCGTCAACCCTGAACGAGTCCAGGCTATCCTTGATTGGACTCCTCCCAAGAACGTTAAACAAGTCAGAAGTTTTCTCGGTCTCGCCAGCTATTGCCGTCGATTCGTCGAGAACTTCTCCAAGATCGCCAGGCCTCTGACTAATCTGTTGCATAAGGGCGTCAAGTTCCAATGGACAGACAAATGTCAGGAAAGTTTCCAGGCACTCAAAGACAAGTTGACTTCTGCCCCAGTTCTAGCTCCACCTGATACTAAGAAGGACTTCGTCATTTACTGCGACGCTTCCCGTCAAGGATTAGGCTGTGTCCTAATGCAAGACCGCAAAGTGATTGCTTATGCCTCTCGGCAATTGCGCCCTCACGAAGAGAACTACCCAGTTCATGACCTCGAACTTGCTGCTGTCATTCATGCGCTGAAGCAGTGGCGACATTACCTTCTTGGTAATCGTTGTGAGATCTTCACTGACCACCAAAGTCTGAAGTATCTGTTTACTCAGCCAGACCTGAACCTCCGTCAGCAGAGATGGATGGAGCTTGTTGCAGACTTTGACTTGGGTATTTCTTATACGCCAGGCAAGGCTAATGTAATGGCTGATGCCTTGAGCCGCAAGTCCTACTGCAACCACCTCCAGGTTCACAAAGTTTAGCCCTCGCTTGTTGAAGAATTCAGGAAGCTGAACCTCCATATTGTTCCTCCGGGTGCACTCGCTCCCCCTCCTAAGGAGTTTGGCAAGGTGAACCTCCATGTTGTTACCCAGGGTTCCCTCAATACCCTAGTTGCTAAGCCAGATCTCGTGGACAGCATCAAAAGGCTACAGAAGTATGACTCTGAAGCCCACAAGATTAAGCGCTACCTCGTAGAAGGAAAGCCCTCATTCTTCACTAATGCTGAAGATGGCACCTTATACTTCAAGGGCCGCCTAGTGGTGCCATGTGCAGAGAAAAACCTGGATATGACACAGGAGGTTATGAAAGAAGCTCATGATACGCCTCTATGTATCCACCCTGGTAGTACAAAGATGTACCAAGACATCCGTCAGAGATTCTGGTGGTCTAATATGAAGCAAGACATTGCTCGTTATGTCGCTGAGTGTGACGTTTGCCGTCGTATCAAAGCAGAACATCAAAGGCCTGCTGGAACTCTGCAACCTATCTCTATTCCTGAATGGAAATGGGACCATGTTGAGATGGACTTCGTCACTGGATTTCCCAAATCACAGAAAGGTAATGATGCTATTCTTGTCGTCATTGACCGGCTTTCCAAAGTTGCACATTTTCTGGCGGTCAAAGAAACGATCACTGCTAGTCAGTTGGCAACGCTCTATATGTCCAGGATTGTTTCACTCCACGGTATTCCATTGGTTATCAGCTCAGACCGTGGTAGCTTATTCACTTCAAGATTCTGGGCAAGTTTCCAAGAAGCTATGGGAACTCATCTGTCATTCAGTACTGCATTTCATCCTCAGTCGCAAGGGCAGGTTGAACGCGTCAACCAAGTTCTCGAAGACATGCTTCGAGCTTGTGTTATTTCCTTCGGCAAGAAATGGGAGGAATCTCTCCCGTATGCTGAGTTCTCTTATAATAATAGCTATCAAGCTAGTCTGAAGATGGCCCCCTTCGAAGTGTTATATGGACGAAAGTGCCGAACCCCTCTGAACTGGTCAGAAACTGGGGAACGTCCACTCTTTGGTCCAGATATTATCCAAGATGCCGAAGAACAAGTCCGCATTATCCGTGAGAATCTCAAGACTGCTCAGTCACGTCAGAAGAGTCAGTATGACCGTCATCATAAAGACATGGTCTATCAACCTGGCGAAAAGGCTTATCTTCGAGTCACACCTATGAAGGGTGCTCACCGCTTCGGGATCAAGGGCAAACTAGCTCCTCGCTATATTGGCCCATTCACTATTCTGGAAAGGCGTGGAAAAGTGGCATACCAACTGGAGCTACCGCCGAACCTTTCTCAGGTTCACTATGTGTTCCATGTGTCACAGCTCCGCCGTTGCTTCAAGGACCCAATCCGAGCAGTGGATCATGAAGTGCTCGAATCGCAGCAGGACCTCTCCTATAAGGAGCATCCGGTCCGCATTCTCGACCAAGCTGAACGCCGCACACGTCAGAAGGCGATCAAGTTCCTCAAAGTCCAGTGGTCGCACCATTCTGAAGATGAAGCCACTTGGGAACGAGAGGATCGTCTGCGCGAAGAATACCCCGCATTGTTTCCTTCTACCTCCTAAATCTCGGGACGAGATTTCTTGTAGTGGAGGAGATTTGTAACGCCCGGATAATCATGCTACAGTAATCTCACGTTAATGATGGCACGTCACCTCTGTCACTGTAATTAATCTCGGGTTAATTCAAAACCGTTTCAAATTTAAATCCTAAATAAGTCAAACGACAAAAGTTTTCAAATATTAAAATAAAAATGTTCGGGCCATGTCAATTATTGCATTGGTAATTATGGTGAAGTAAACACATTTTTATAAAATGCCTAAATGCTTTTAAATGAATTAAAACAGAAAAGAAAATAAATAAATAAAAAGAAAATACAAAAGGGGAGAAACAAACAAAAAAAAGAGAAGAAGAGAAACCCCCCCCACTGGACCCTGGCCCAACTGGGCCGACCCCTGGCCCAGCCGGCCTGGCCCACCTCGCTCGGCCGTGCCCTCCCCTTCCCTGTTCCCCCGACCGGGGTCGGAACAGGGGCAGGTCCCCGCCGCACCCCCTCGCCGGCGACGGGGGAGGATAAGGCCGCCACGCCCCGCCTCCTTGATCGCGCCTCCCACTCGCCCCAACTCTCGCCCTCGGTTCCTGCGCCTCTCCCTCCTCCCTCAGCTCCACCTCGTTCCCCACCGCAACCGAGCGCCGTCGTCGCCATGGCTGCGCCATAGCCGCGGCCACCGAGCCCCGTTCTCCTCCCCGACGTGTCCACGAGCTCCGCCGCGTCGAGCCCGTCCTCCCCGACCACCTGCTCGAGCCGGGACCCCCTACATCACCCCCAACGCCGTCGCCTTCTTCCTCGGGTCGCCGTCGTCTTCTTCGACTCCGGCGACTGCTGCTGCTACTAAGCCTCTCACCGGCCTCCGCGTGCCGCGCGGTGAGCTCCTCTACCTCCTACCCTTCTCCGTTTGCTCTCGCGCGAACCTTAGCTAGCTCTCACAACGAGGCCGAACGCGTCGCCGCGGAGCTCGTCGCCGACGCGTCTCCGGTGACGGTTTGGTCACGGGCTCGTACCCATTGGACTCGCCGCACCACGTAGATCCTCCCCAGCCTCCTCTTTTGCTCAATAGCGTGTTGCCTCGCCGTTTCCGTCTTCGATCGAAGCCGCTCCGCCGCTGGCCTCGACGCCGGCGCCGATTCCAGCCAACTCCGGCGACGCCACCACCGCTGTTCGACGCGCGTTGCACCGCTCGTTCGAACGCGCCCTCGCGCGCGCGAAACGGTTGTCCGTAGGCGAAATCCGACGAGGTCCGAAGCCCTCCGCCGTGTTTGGCGTCACCGGCGACGTGCCGCCGGCCGCTGCTGACGTGGCACACCTGGGGCCACCCGGGTCACTGCCAGCGGGCCCCGCGGGCCCCGTTGACTGGGTTGACCCAGTCAACGTGCTGACTGGGCGTCTCTGTGACGCTGACATGCGGGCCCCGCCGCATAAGTAAACTAAATAAAATGTTTTTATAAAATAAAACTAATTAATTAATCTAAATAGGCACTGACAGGTGGGGCCTACCTGCTAATAACCTTGTTTAAGTTAGTTATAAAACTCTGTTAGTGCCCTGTCAATGACATGTGGGTCCCACTGGACCCACCTGTCTGGTTTGACTGGTCAGCCGACCTGTTGACCTGCTGACGTCAGCGTTACCTCATGCTGACGTCATAATTCATTTTTGCTAAATTCAAATAATTCCAGAAATTCAAATAATCTTTGAAAATTCATATCTTTTAAACCGTAACTCGGATGAAAATGTTTTCTACATGAAAGTTGCTCAGAACGACGAGACGAATCCGGATACGCAGTCCGTTCGTCCACCACACCTCCCTAACCTATCGAACTCGCAACTTTCCCCCTCCGGTCCATCTGTCCGAAAACGCAAAACATCGGGAATACTTTCCCGGATGTCCCCCCCCCTTCGCCGGTACCACCTACTGTCGCGTTAGGACACACCTAGCACTGCTCATTGTCATGTCACGCATCGTCATGCTTATGTTTGCATTGTATTCACTGTTTCTTCCCCTTCTTCTCTCCGGTAGACTACGAGACCGACACTGCTGCTGCCCAGTTCGACTACGGAGTTGACGACCCCTCCTACTTGCCAGAGCAACCAGGCAAGCCCCCCCTTGATCACCAGATATCGCCTATTCTTCTCTATACTGCTTGCATTAGAGTAGTGTAGCATGTTACTGCTTTCCGTTAATCCTATACTGATGCATAGCCTGCCCTTGCTACTACTGTTGCTACCTTTACCTGCAATCCTACATGCTTAGTATAGGATGCTAGTTTTCCATCAGTGGCCCTACATTCTTGTCCGTCTGCTGTGCTATACTATTGGGCCGTGATCACCTGGGCGGTGATCACGGGTATATACTTATGTACTATACACATGACACATGTGATGACTAAAGTCGGGTCGGCTCGTAGGAGTACCCGCAAGTGGATCTTTGTGGCGGAGCGACAGGGCAGGTTGAGACCGCCTAGGTGAGAGGTGGCCTGGCCCTGGTCGGCGTTCGCGGATACTTAACACGCTTAACGAGATCTTGGTATTTAATCTGAGTCTGGCCATTTGGTCTATACGCACTAGCCATCTACGCGGGAGTAGTTATGGGTATCCCGGCGTCGTGGTATCAGCCGAAGCTCTTTTGACGTCAGCGACGGAGTGGCGCGCGCCGGATTGGACTGGAACGCCACTAGGCTAGGTCTGCTTCCGGCCGCCCTCGCAACGTGCAGGTGTGCATAGGGCGATGGGCCCAGACCCCTGCGCGCATAGGGTTAGACCGGCGTGTTGACCTCTCGGTTGAGCCTAGGTGGGGCTGCGACGCGTTGATCTTACGAGGCCGGGCATGACCCAGAAAAGTGTGTCCGGCCAAATGGGATCGAGCGTGTTGGGTTATGTGGTGCACCCCTGCAGGGAAGTTTATCTATTCGAATAGCCGTGTCCCTCGGTAAAAGGACGACCCGGAGTTGTACCTTGACCTTATGACAACTAGAACTGGATACTGAATAAAATACACCCTTCCAAGTGCCAGATACAACCCGGTGATCGCTCTCTAACAGGGCGACGAGGAGGGGATCGCCGGGTAGGATTATGCTATGCGATGCTACTTGGAGGACTTCAATCTACTCTCTTCTACATGCTGCAAGATGGAGATGACCAGAAGCGTAGTCTTCGACAGGACTAGCTATCCTCCTTTTATTCTGGCATTCTGCAATTCAGTCCACTGATATGCCCCTTTACACATATACCCATGCATATGTAGTGTAGCTCCTTGCTTGCGAGTACTTTGGATGAGTACTCACGGTTGCTTCTCTCCCTCTTTTCCCCTTTTCCTTTCTATCTGGTTGTCGCAACCAGATGCTGGAGTCCAGGAGCCAGACGCCACCGTCGACGACGACACCTACGACACTGGAGGTGCCTACTACTACGTGCAGGCCGCTGACGATGACCAGGAGTAGTTAGGAGGATCCCAGGCAGGAGGCCTGCGCCTCGTTCGATCTGTATCCCAGTTTGTGCTAGCCTTCTTAAGGCAAACTTGTTTAACTTATGTCTGTACTCAGATATTGTTGCTTCCACTGACTCGTCTGTGATCGAGCACTTGTATTCGAGCCCACGAGGCCCCCTGGCTTGTATTATGATGCTTGTATGACTTATTTATGTTGTAGAGCTGTGTTGTGATATCTTCCCGTGAGTCCCTGATCTTGATCGTACACATTTGCGTGCATGATTAGTGTATGGTCAAATCGGGGGCGTCACAATACGTTGTTCCCTTTATCATCGGTATGTTACTTGCCCGAGATTCGATCGTCGGTATCTCAATACCTAGTTCAATCTCGTTACCGGCAAGTCTCTTTACTCGTCCCGTAATACATCATCCCGCAACAAACTCATTAGTTGCAATGCTTGCAAGGCTTAAGTGATGTGCACTACCGAGAGGGCCCAGAGATACCTCTCCGACAATCGGAGTGACAAATCCCAATCTCGAAATACGCCAACCCAACAAGTACCTTCGGAGACACCTGTAGAGCACCTTTATAATCACCCAGTTACGTTGTGACGTTTGGTAGCACACAAAGTGTTCCTCCGGTAAACGGGAGTTGCATAATCTCATAGTCATAGGAACATGTATAAGTCATGAAGAAAGCAATAGCAACATACTAAACGATCGAGTGCTAAGCTAACGGAATGGGTCAAGTCAATCACATCATTCTCCTAATGATGTGATCCCGTTAATCAAATGACAACTCATGTCTATGGCTAGGAAACATAACCATCTTTGATCAACGAGCTAGTCAAGTAGAGGCATACTAGTGACACTCTGTTTGTCTATGTATTCACACATGTATCAAGTTTTCGGTTAATACAATTCTAGCATGAATAATAAACATTTATCATGATACAATGAAATAAATAATAACTTTATTATTGCCTCTAGGGCATATTTCCTTCAGTCTCCCACTTGCACTAGAGTCAATAATCTAGTTCACATTGCCATGTGATTTAACATCAATTGTTCACATCACCATGTGATTAACACCCATAGTTCACATCGTCATGTGACCAACACCCAACGGGTTTACTAGAGTCAGTAATCTAGTTCACATCGCTTATGTGATTAACACCCAAAGAGTACTAAGTCGTGATCATGTTTTGCTTGTGAGATAATTTTAGTCAACGGGTCTGTCACATTCAGATCCGTAAGTATTTTGTAAATTTCTATGTCTACAATGCTCTGCACGGAGCTACTCTAGCTAATTGCTCCCTCTTTCAATATGTATCTAGACCGAGACTTAGAGTCATCTAGATTAGTGTCAAAACTTGCATCGACGTAAGCCTTTACGACGAACCTTTTGTCACTTCCATAATCGAGAAACATATCCTTATTCCAGTAAGGATAATTTTGACCGCAGTCCAGTGATCTACTCCTAGATCACTATTGTTCTCCCTTGCCAAAATCAGTGTAGGGTATACAATAGATCTGGTACACAGCATGGCATACTTTATAGAACCTATGGCCAAGGCATAGGGAATGACTTTCATTCTCTTTCTATCTTCTGCCGTGGTCGGGCTTTGAGTCTTACTCAATTTCACACCTTGTAACACAGGCAAGAACTCTTTCTTTGACTGATCTATTTTGAACTACTTCAAAATCTTGTTAAGGTATGTACTCATTGAAAAAACTTATCAAGCGTCTTGATTTATCTCTATAGATCTTGAAGCTCAATATGTAAGCAGCTTCACCGAGGTCTTTCTTTGAAAAACTCCTTTCAAACACTCCTTTATGCTTTGCAGAATAATTCTACATTATTTCCGATCAACAATATGTCATTCACATATACTTATCAGAAATGCTGTAGTGCTCCCAGTCACTTTCTTGTAAATACAGGCTTCACCGCTGTCACAGCCCCAGATCAGCCCTTGCTTGATTTTTCTTGCCTCCATGCATCATGTTTAAACTCAAATGAAATTTGAATTGAGGAATTTTCAAAGCCTCAGAAACCTTTTAAAAATGATCAACATTAAAATCTTCTCAAAGAAGCCTAAGAAAATGTTCCTGTTAAACCTTGAAAAATATTGGCAAGAATAAAATTCAAACCAATATTTTTGGAAGGTTTAACATATTTATTTTGGGCCTTTGAATTAATCCAATAAATATTTGAATTGGATCTATATTTGTTATATAATAAATATATGTTCAATAATTCTGGAAATTGTTGTGTAGCTTTGGATAAGTCCATTTGGTTTACACAATTATTTTCATGAATTTTGAAAATGGTTTGGTCTTTGAACTAAATCAAAACATACTGAAAAAAATAGGAAAACTGAAAACAGAAATAAAAGAGAGAGAGAAGGACTACCTGGCCCACCTACCTGTGGCCGGCCCAGCTCGCTGGCCCAGCCCACCTCCCCTGTCGTCTTCCTCCCCGGCCACCTCCTGCTTGCCGCTCTCCCTCGACGCCCTGGCCTTCTCTGGTGACGCCACGCAGTCGCTTCGACCCCTCTCACTCTCCATGTGCTCCTCCCCCCCTGTTTCTTTCTCCCGCGAACGCCCGAGCGCGTCGTCGCCGCCGACGAGCACCACCGCGCCCAGAGCCACTGCCTCGCCTCGTCGATGTGCTCCGAAGCTTCGCCTCGACCCCCTCTTCCTCCCCACCGAGTCACGCCCCGCCAAACGCCCCGAAGCGTCGCCCCCGACCTCGTCTCCGTCGTTCGGCCGCCGAGATCGCCGGTGACCTCCCGTCTTCATCAGCTCCTCCCCGACCTCGCCGACCCGCTCGTCGTGACCGTGGTGAGCTGCTGGCCGTTTCCCCCCTCTCCGTTCTCTTCCTCGCATGCCGTAGCGACCGCACCCGCCGCCGCTGGCGCCCGCCGCCGACGCGGCCCCGGCAACCAAACAGCCCGGGCGTCGTGTCCAACATGCTCGCCGCCTCGCGTAGTTGCTGTAGGTGCCATGAACGCGCTGCCACGGCCACTGCAGCCCCGTAGCCACAAACACCCGAACGCCAGCGCCGCCCCGAGCTCGTTTCCGGCGAGCTCCGTCCGTCCCCGCTGCTGCCGCATGCCGCTCTGGATGCGGGCGAGCCCCAGCTCCCCGCGCGTGCCCTCCTCTGCTTGATTGGGCGCCGGAGGAGCAATCCCGAGCCCTTCCGCCGCATCTGATGCCGCCGGCGGCTAAACGCCGCTGATTTAGCCCCGGTTGACCAGGGATTTGACCCCCCTGGGTCATTGACATGTGGGCCCTGGCCCCACTGACATTTTGGTTAGGTTTAACTTAAGGCTAATTAACTATATTAATTAGCTGAGTCGATGACATATGGGTCCCACTGTCAGGTTTGACCCGGACCAGCCCCTGTTGACTTGCTGACGTCACAGTGACGCAATGCTGACACAGTATTACATTTTCTAGATTTATTTTTAATCAGGAAATTCCAGAAAATGTAGCAAACTTCTAAAAATCATAGAAAATAATCTATAACTCAGATTGAAAAGATTTATATATGAAAAATTATCAGAAAAATGCAATCTATCCATCTGTATCATTTTCATGCATGTAAAACTAAGTTATACCTGCTGTATAGGTGAAAACATGATAATGACATTATAAATGCTAAATATGGAGTTTGCATATGAACCCTTAGTTCATATGGACCTCATTTAAATTGTTGCTAGATGCATTAGTGTAAATCATAACATTCTTGACATGTCATGACCATGCATCATATTGTCGCATTGCATTGATTGTGTCCTTCTCTGTTTGCCGGTAACCGTCCCCTCTCAGTAGCCGATGCTCCGATGACGTGCTCGATGACACTGATGAAGAGCTATATGATCTTCGGAAGTGCCAGGCAAGCAAACCCCCTTGTTCATTCCGATACAATCCCACTCTCTCGCTCCTGCTCTCTTTTACTGCATTAGGACAACAACGATTCATCTGTTACATGCCGCGGTAGCTGAACCCCTTATCCTCTGCATGACCTGTCATTCCACAGTAAATAGATGAAACCCACTAGCATGAGTAGGAGTTGTTTGAGCCCTGATGTGCCTACTCATTCATGCTTGTTTGTCATGCCTGCTACTGCTTAGAGTTGAGTCGGGTCTGATTCATCGGGGATGAGTTGGAATGGTGATGAACATGTCCTACTGTGTGTGAGCTAAGTGTGTGAACACGATTTGGTAAAGGTAGCGGTGAGAGGCCATGTAGGAGTACATGGTGGGTTGTCTCATTGAAGCCGTCCTCAGGAACTGAGTTCTGTGTTTGTGATCCATGATACAGTTACTACCACGCATTGGGCCCGAAACCAATGGACCCTCTCGGCTTCTTAATCACCCTTGTCCTCTGTCCAGGAGTTGCAAGTAGTTTCTGGTGTTTGTAGTATGCTGGAGGCCGTGGGCAGCGCTGACCGGAGGGGTGGGCTGTGATGCGGTAGGCACGTGGCACGGTGTACCGGGTGCCCGTTTGGTGTCTCGGGAACCCTGCACACATCGTTCGGGTCCGTATGTGGAAACCTCGGCCGGACTCCCTGCGGATGGAACCTGAATAGGTGATAAACTTGGACTAGAGACTTGAGTGTTTAGGTAGGCTGTGGCCGACACCCACGTTGGGCTTCCGCTTGAAGGTTGCCGAGTACAGGTCGTGTAAACGACGGTAAGTGGTGAGAGCGTGTGTGTCGAAGTACACCCCTACAGGGTTAATATGATCTATTCAAATAGCCGTGTCCGCGGTAAAGGACTTCTGGGTTGCCTATAATAGTTCATAGACAAGTGAAAGTGTCTAAAATGCGCAAGATAAGCGTGAGTGCTATGGATGGCGTTCTCGTAGGGAGACGAGAGCGGATCCATAGTGGAGTATTGATATGGTGAATATGTGGACTCGTGTGCGCCACCTCAAAAGAGTTACTTGCAGTCGTAGTTAGGATAGCCACCGAGTCAAAGCTGGCTTGCTGCAGTTAAACTCCACCACCCCCTTTGTTGATACCGATGCATATGTAGATAGTTCTGATGTAAGTCTTGCTGGGTACATTTGTACTCACGTTTGCTTATTTTATGTTTTGCAGAGAGACGTCAGTCTCGCTAGTAGTTCCGTGTGGACTTCGACGTTTAGCTTGTTACCTCAGCTACGATCTTGTGCCCTCGGCAGGATCTAGTAGATAGTCAGGCTTCTCAGCCTTTTTCATTTATAGTTGTCTGTACTCAGATATGTTAAGCTTCCGCATGTGTTTGACTTGTATGCTCTGAATGCTGGGTCGAGAGACCCATGTTTGTAATATCTCACTCCTCGGAGCCTAATGAATAAATACTTGAGTCGTAGAGTTATGTTGTGATGCCATGTTGTATTTACACATATCGAGCATATTGCGTGTATGATTGAAATGCTTGGTATGTGTGGGATCTGACAACCTAGTTGTTTATCCTTGGTAGCCTCTCTTATGGGGAAATGTAGTCTTGTGCTTCCATGAGCCATAGTAGTCCGCTACAGCCCGGTTCACCGGAGTCCTGCTAGCCCAGCACTACTGCTCCGGAACACTTGACTGGCCGGCATGTGTTTCACTTCGTTCCTGTGTCTGTCCCTTCGGGGAAATGACACGCGGTGACATCCGGAGTCCTGCCTAGCCTGCTACAGCTCGGGTTCCCGGAGTCCTGTTAGCCCAGTGCTACAGCCCGGATTCGCACGCTGCTGACCGACATGCTCGATGTTGATTCACGTATGCCTGTCCCCGTAAGTTAGTGCCACTTTGGGTTCACGACTAGTCATGTCGGCCCGGGTTCTCTGTCATATGGATGCTAGCGACACTATCATATACGTGAGCCAAAAGGCGCAAACGGTCCCGGGCCATGGTAAGGCGACACCCGTGGGAATACCGTGCGTGAGGCCGCAAAGTGATATGAGGTGTTACAGGCTAGATCGGTGTGACTTAGAATCGGGGTCCTGACAACCGCAAGTCTGTATAAAACTATATCCTTTGATCAACTTATCAAAGCGTATATTCCAACTCTGAGATACTTGCACCAGTCCATAGATGGATCGCTGGAGCTTGCATATTTTGTTAGCACCTTTAGGATTGACAAAACCTTCTGGTTGCATCATATACAACTCTTCTTTAATAAATCCATTAAGGAATGCAGTTTTGTTTATCCATTTGCCAGATTTCATAAAATGCGGCAATTGCTAATATGATTCGGACAGACTTAAGCATAGATACAAGTGAGAAACTCTCATCGTAGTCAACACCTTAAACTTGTCGAAAACCTTTTGCGACAATTCTAGCTTTGTAGATAGTAACACTACTATCAGCGTCCGTCTTCCTCTTTGAAGATCCATTTAATCTCAATGGCTCGCCGATCATTGGGCAAGTCAATCAAAGTCCATACTTTGTTCTCATACATGGATCTCATCTCAGATTTCATGGCCTCAAGCCATTTTGCGGAATCTGGGCTCACCATCGATTCTTCATAGTTCGTAGGTTCGTCATGGTCAAATAACATGACCTCCAAAACAGGATTACCGTACCACTCTGGTGTGGATCTCACTCTGGTTTACCTACGAGGTTTGGTAGTAACTTGATCTGAAGTTACATGATCATCATCATTAACTTCCTCACTAATTGGTGTAGGAGTCACAGGAACAGATTTCTGTGATGAACTACTTTCCAATAAGGGAGCAGGTACAATTACCTCATCAAGTTCTACTTTCCTCCCACTCACTTCTTTCGAGAGAAACTCCTTCTCTAGAAAGGATCCATATTTAGCAACGAATGTCTTGCCTTCGGATCTGTGAAAGAAGACCCAACTGTCTCCTTTGGGTATCCTATGAAGACACATTTCTCCGACTTGGGTTTGAGCTTATCAGGATGAAACTTTTTCACATAAGCATCGCAACCCCAAACTTTAAGAAACGACAACTTTGGTTTCTTGCCAAACCACAGTTCATAAGATGTCGTCTCAACGGATTTAGATGGTACCCTATTTAATGTGAATGTAGCTGCCTCTAATGCATAACCCCAAAACGATAGTGGTAGACCGGTAAGAGACATCATATATTGCACCATATCTAATAAAGTACGGTTACGATGTTCGGACACACCATTACACTGTGGTGTTCCAGGTGGCGTGAGTAGTGAAACTATTTCACATTGTTTTAACTCAAGGCCAAATCGTAACTCAAATACTCTTCTCCACGATCAGATCGTAGAAACTTTATTTTCTTGTTACGATGATTTTCCACTTCACTCTGAAATTATATGAACTTTTCAAATGTTTCAGACTTATGTTTCATTAAGTAGATATACCCATATCTGCTCAAATCATCTGTGAAGGTGAGAAAATAACGATATCTGCCACGAGCTTCAATATTCATTGGACCACATACATCTGTATGTATGACTTCCAACAAATCTGTTGCTCTCTCCATAGTTCCGGAGAACGGCGTTTTAGTCATCTTGCCCATGAGGCATGGTTCGCAAGCATCAAGTGATTCCAAAATCCCATCAGTATGGAGTTTCTTCATGCGCTTTACACCAATATGACCTAAACGGCAGTGCCACAAATAAGTTGCACTATCATTATTAACTTTGCATCTTTTGGCTTCATTATTATGAAGATGTGTATCACTACGATCGAGATCCAACAAACCATTTTATTGGGTGTATGACCATAGAAGGTTTTATTCATGTAAACAGAACAACAATTATTCTCTAATTTAAATGAATAACCGTATTGCAACAAACATGATCAAATCATATTCATGCTTAACGCAAACACCAAATAACACTTATTTAGTTTCAACACTAATCCCGAAAGTATAGGGAGTGTGCGATGATGATCATATCAATCTTGGAACTACTTCCAACACACATCGTCACCTCGCCTTTTACTAGTCTCTGTTTATTCTGCAACTCCCGTTTCGAGTTACTACTCTTAGCAACTGAACCAGTATCAAATACCGAGGGGTTGCTATAAACACTAGTAAAGTACACATCAATAACATGTATATCCAATATACCTTTGTTCACTTTGCCATCCTTCTTATCCACCAAATAGTTGGGGTAGTTCCGCTTCCAGTGACCAGTCCCTTTGCAGTAGAAGCACTTAGTCTCAGGCTTAGGTCCAGACTTGGGCTTCTTCACTTGAGCAGCAACTTGCTTGCCGTTCTTCTTGAAGTTCCCCTTCTATCCCTTTGCCCTTTTCTTGAAACTAGTGGTCTTGTTAACCATCAACACTTGATGTTTTTCTTGATTTCTACCTTCGTCGATTTCAGCATCACGAAGAGCTCGGGAATTACTTTCGTCATCCCTTGCATACTATAGTTCATCACGAAGTTCTACTAACTTGGTGATGGTGACTAGAGAATTCTGTCAATCACTATTTTATCTGGAAGATTAACTCCCACTTGATTCAAGCAATTGTAGTACCCAGACAATCTGAGCACATGCTCACTGCTTGAGCTATTCTCCTCCATCTTTTAGCTATAGAACTTGTTGGAGACTTCATATCTCTCAACTCGGGTATTTGCTTGAAATATTAACTTCAACTCCTGGAACATCTCATATGGTCCATGACGTTCAAAAACGTCTTTGAAGTCCCGATTCTAAGCCGTTAAGCATGGTGCACTAAACTATCAAGTAGTCATCATATTGAGCTAGCCAAACGTTCATAACGTCTGCATCTGCTCCTGCAATAGGTCTGTCACCTAGCGGTGCATCAAGGACATAATTCTTCCGTGCAGCAATGAGGATAATCCTCAGATCACGGATCCAATCCGCATCATTGCTACTAACATCTTTCAACATAATTTTTCTCTAGGAACATGTCAAAAACACAGGGAAGCAACAACGCGAGCTATTGATCTACAACATAATTTGCAAAATACTACCAGGACTAAGTTCATGATAAATTTAAGTTCAATTAATCAAATTACTTAAGAACTCCCACTTAGATAGACATCCCTCTAATCATCTAAGTGATTACGTGATCCAAATCAACTAAACCATAACCGATCATCTCGTGAAATGGAGTAGTTTTCAATGGTGAACATCACTATGTTGTTCATATCTACTATATGATTCATGCTCGACCTTTCGGTCTCAGTGTTCCGAGGCCATATCTGCATATGCTAGGCTCGTCAAGTTTAACCTGAGTATTCCGCGTGTGCAACTGTTTTGCACCCGTTGTATTTAAACGTAGAGCCTATCACACCCGATCATCACGTGGTGTCTCAGCACGAAAAACTTCCGCAACGGTGCATACTCAGGGAGAACACTTTTATCTTGAAATTTTTAGTGAGAGATCATCTTATAATGCTACCGTCAATCAAAGCAAGATAAGATGCATAAAAGATTAACATCACATGCAATTAATATAAGTGATATGATATGGCCATCATCATCTTGTGCTTGTGATCTCCATCTCCGAAGCACCGTCATGATCACCATCGTCACCGGCGCGACACCTTGATCTCCATCGTAGCATCGTTGTCGTCTCGCCAACTATTGCTTTTACGACTATCGCTACCGCTTAGTGATAAAGTAAAACAATTACATGGCGATTGCATTTCATACAATAAAGCGACAACCATATGGCTCCTGCCAGTTGCCGATAACTCGGTTACAAAACATGATCATCTCATACAATAAAATATAGCATCATGTCTTGACCATATCACATCACAACATGCCCTGCAAAAACAAGTTAGACGTCCTCTACTTTGTTGTTGCAAGTTTTACGTGGCTGCTACGGGCTGAGCAAGAACCGTTCTTACCTACGCATCAAAACCACAACGATAGTTTGTCAAGTTGGTGCTGTTTTAACCTTCGCAAGGACCGGGCGTAGCCACACTCGGTTCAACTAAAGTGAGAGAGACAGACACCCGCCGGTCACCTTTAAGCAACGAGTGCTCGCAACGGTGAAACCAGTCTCGCGTAAGCGTACGCGTAATGTCGGTCCGGGCCGCTTCATCTCACAATACCGTCGAACCAAAGTATGACATGCTGGTAAGCAGTATGACTTATATCGCCCACAACTCACTTGTGTTCTACTCGTGCATAACATCAATGCATAAAACCAGGCTCGGATGCCACTGTTGGGGAACGTAGTAATTTCAAAAAATTCTACGCACACGCAAGATCATGGTGATGCATAGCAACGAGAGGGGAGAGTGTTGTCCACATACCCTCGTAGACCGATAGCGGAAGCGTTAACACAACGCGGTTGATGTAGTCGTACGTCTTCACGATCCGACCGATCAAGTACCGAACGCACGGCACCTCCGAGTTCAGCACACGTTCAGCTCGATGACGTCCCTCGAACTCCGATCCAGCCGAGTGTTGAGGGAGAGTTTCGTCAGCACGACGGCGTGGTGACGATGATGATGTTCTACCGACGCAGGGCTTCGCCTAAGCACCGCTACGATATTATCGAGGTGTAATATGGTGGAGGGGGGCACCGCACACGGCTAAAAGATCAATAGATCAATTGTTGTGTCTATGGGGTGCCCCTGCCCCCGTATATAAAGGAGCAAGGGGGGAGGCCGCCGGCCTAGGAGGAGGGCGCGCCAAGGGGGAGTCCTACTCCCACCGGGAGTAGGACTCCTCCTTTCCTTGTTGGAGTAGGAAAAGGGAAGGGAGAAGGAGAAAGAAGGAAGGGGGCGCCCCCCCTCCCTAGTCCAATTCGGACTAGTCCATGGGGAGGGGTGCGGCCACCCTTTGGGGCCTTTCTCTCCTTTCCCGTATGGCCCATTAAGGCCCAATACGAATTCCCGTAACTCTCCGGTACTCCGAAAAATACCCGAATCACTCGGAACCTTTCCGATGTCCGAATATAGTCGTCCAATATATCGATCTTTACGTCTCGACCATTTAGAGACTCCTCGTCAAGTCCCTGATCTCATCTGGGACTCCGAACTCCTTCGGTACATCAAAACATATAAACTCATAATATAACTGTCATCGTAACGTTAAGCGTGCGGACCCTACGGGTTCGAGAACTATGTAGACATGACCGAGACACCTCTCCGGTCAATAACCAATAGCGGAACCTGGATGCTCATATTGGCTCCCACATATTCTACGAAGATCTTTATCGGTCAAACCGCATAACAACATACGTTGTTCCCTTTGTCATCGGTATGTTACTTGCCCGAGATTCGATCGCCAGTATCTCAATACCTAGTTCAATCTCGTTACCGGCAAGTCTCTTTACTCGTTCCGTAATACATCATCCCGCAACAACTCATTAGTTGCAATGCTTGCAAGGCTTAAGTGATGTGCATTACCGAGAGGGCCCAGAGATACCTCTCCGACAATCGGAGTGACAAATCCTAATCTCGAAATACGCCAACCCAACAAGTACATTCGGAGACACCTGTAGAGCACCTTTATAATCACCCAGTTACGTTGTGACGTTTGGTAGCACACAAAGTGTTCCTCCGGTAAACGGGAGTTGCATAATCTCATAGTCATAGGAACATGTATAAGTCATGAAGAAAGCAATAGCAACATACTAAACGATCGAGTGCTAAGCTAACGGAATGGGTCAAGTCAATCACATCATTCTCCTAATGATGTGATCCCGTTAATCAAATGACAACTCATGTCTATGGCTAGGAAACATAACCATCTTTGATCAACGAGCTAGTCAAGTAGAGGCATACTAGTGACACTCTGTTTGTCTATGTATTCACACATGTATCAAGTTTCCGGTTAATACAATTCTAGCATGAATAATAAACATTTATCATGATATAAGGAAATAAATAATAACTTTATTATTGCCTCTAGGGCATATTTCCTTCAGGGGAGCCTAAGGAGGAGGAAGAAGAGGCGGTGCACATGCCAGCTAGGGCGTCGGAGCCAGTCCGTCCTACCTGGCAGATCGACCTCGACTCTGCCGAGGACGACCCGCCGGCCCGCACGGCGATGAAGAAGAAGATGAAGGCCGGCGGCTCAACCAGCCGCTCCGCACGCCGGTGACGGCCGCCGTGGTCAGCCGGTGTCCGTTGTGTACCCCCTTTCCCCCTATTCCCCTATCCCCCAATCCCGAAATCTACCTTATGCATTCCGATCTTGCATGTATGAACTGCTAAGAACTAGTATGAACTACCCCTATGCTTATCTACCTCTATTCCCCATTCCCCTCCGCCGTGGATCGAATCTAGCGTGCATGTCGAAGAGAGAGAAGTGCTTACCGCCATTGATGGAGTTCGGTGGTCTTCTTCGTCTGCTCCGATCCGCCGCCGCCGCTGATGGAGTCCGGTGGTCTTCTTCCTTTGCTCC
This sequence comes from Aegilops tauschii subsp. strangulata, assembly GCF_002575655.3. Classification (NCBI taxonomy): domain Eukaryota; kingdom Viridiplantae; phylum Streptophyta; class Magnoliopsida; order Poales; family Poaceae; genus Aegilops; species Aegilops tauschii. The sequence goes on from NC_053041.3 coordinate 243,175,751, forward strand.
GATCCGCCGCCGCCGGTGAGAGTTGGGAGAGGGGGGAAGAGTGGGGAGAGGGAGCGGTGAGGCTAATAACTGCCGGCGCTTCGGGAAGCAACGCGGCTTCTCGAGGGTGGCCGCGCGCGTGCAGCCGCGCCCGCCCACGTGCACCGCTCGGGCCTGGCCATGGAGAAACTGCCGATTCGTGCGTTTCCAGCGAGGCAGGCCCAGAGCTGCTTTAAACATCGTGCTATGCAGGCCCAATAGTAAAACTAGGCAACCAAACAGCCCACACTCACCCGGCGCGGGTCTGGTTGGGCTTGATGCGGGCAACCAAACACGCCCTTACCCTAGAACCACCTCCGAACCGGCATAGCATCTTAAGATTTAGTTATTACAGGCATCTCCGAAACATAACATAAACTTCGAGCAAGAGCAAAGGCTCTGGGGCTCTTCTTCGTGTCGCCTGCCGCAAAGGAACCCTCTTCGTGTCACCTGCCGCAAAGGAGAACCCCAGAGCCTTTGCTCTGGCTATAAGTTTATGTTATGGTTTTTGTCGTTGCATAGAAACTTATGTTAGAGTTGTTATCTTCACAAGTGTGGCATTTGAACGGATGATGGTGCCTTTTTCCAGTTTATCTTTCGGGCTTTGAGTTTCCAAATGAGGCATAGGATGGAATGGATCCGCTTCAACCATCATCCTTGCCCATTGTTCATTCTGTCTTTTATCTCATTTGCTGAGGAGTTTCGAGCTTATTATGTCTTACTGTTGGGGAGTTTCGAGCTCAAGATATATGTAGAAAAGAGAAATTAGCAAAGTTAGGCAAGGAATGGGCATAACAACGAGCTAATGCTCCCAGGTTGATGCAATGTATTCCAGTGTTTCCACCGACTCTAGTCAACTGAAAGTGAGAAGTTACCAATTATCATAGGGACATCAACCAAAATGACTGCCGGATTCAATACAAGGATCCATAGTTAGTTGTCCATATTGCTTGATTTTCTTTCTCCTCTGTATGCTCGTGAAAATCGTCTAAAGAAACTACTCGCTAACAAGAAGACTTCTTCCTTCGGGCAATGCTGCTCACCTAAATCGGTATTAATAATTTCTATTGTACCTCTACCGCTCATTGAAATGGTAAGGTTGGCTACAACAAATTAATAAGTTTCTCTTCCTTTCCTTCCGCTTCCATTGATAAATATAGCATGAAAAAAAGGCTCAAATGGTGTGATTTCTCAGTCATCCGATCCTCCTCGAGTTCGTTCATCTGAATATAGTCGAGAGAGCTTTGATTCTTGTAGTTTCCCTCATTGTGCGAGATGATAACATTTGATGTCAATTGTTTTAGATTTATTCAAGGGTTCAACGACAACGACCGCGGCCCAATCTTCTCTAATTTTGGTTTTTTAAACGAAAAAGGAATCAGAAAAAAAAATCTGATCTAACCAGGCTCTATAACTTGAACCAGTTTTGCGCATTGTTCAGGCATTATATCCCTCATACGAAGTCTGGTTCGGCTCTCCACTCAAATCGAATGCTTCGGCTCCACGGCCACTCAAATCGAAGGTGCCGCGAGTTGTGTCTAAGAATCCAACAACATTGACTCTCAAAATTGGCCTTTAAGTGGGACATTTTGCTTTCTAAAGTTTCATAACACCACTCGCCATATTTTTTCAGATCGCATACAAAATTTATTGACCCCTCATCCAATATTGTTGTAGCCTGAGAGGTACATTTTCCCGTCATTTTTTTCCATTCTTTATGTTAACCAATACGCTGACTTTTGTCAACGGAAAGTTTAAAAATCTGACATCAGATTTTTAAACATGACAAATCAAATATTTTTCATGGCAATTTATGTTGGTGCAATGATGGCAAATTTAGTTTGCAAGCACGACAATTTTCTGGACTGGAGCAAATTTGCCATGGTCATCAACTAAACTTGTCATCTTCAGCAAACATAATTTGCCATGAAAAACGTTCGATTTTCCATGCCTAAAAATCTGACGTCCCCTAAATATCCAGGTCCTTTTGTCAATACAAAGTGCCTAGGTCCTACAAACCGATGGGCATCCTTTTGTTTATCTCCTCCAAAACGGCACTCAATGCAATGATAAGTACCGCCTCCGTTCACTGTTATAAGATGTTCTAACTTTTTTTTTCAAAATCGGATATATATAGACTCATTTCACTCTGTATATAGTACTCCCTCCGTCCCATAAAATAAGACACTTTTTGACACTACACTAGTGTTAAAAAACGTCTTACATTATGGAACGGAGGAAGTACATATGAAAATATCCAAAGCATATTATAATAGTGAGTGGAAGTAAGTTTCAGGAGCCTTTTGTTACATTTCTGATTTCTCTGTACAAGAGTGTCAGCTTGTGCAATTGTCATGCTTCTCAAGTAGTAACACAAAGGGATCTTGCTACATGGTCAACTGATTTCTCAGCAAACAAAAATGTTGGGAGTGCAGTTTCAAAAAAGCAATTCTAGTTTTAAAAATATGGAAGGAGTGAGGTGTATGGAGATAAATGCTAGTCAGTTTTGCCAAAGATTTTGTGTGCCTGTGGGCCCAAGCCCAGTCTACAGGGAGGAGGTTGGCTATTTTGGGGGGCAAAGAATCTTGTCCAGTCAGACACTTGGATAAGAAGGTCAACTTTGTTTTTGCACAACCAAAAAGAGACTAGTGAATTAGTCGTTATTCTGCTTCGAAATTGATCATGGCTAAAATCATTAGCGTCTTGGGACCGTTGCTACGTCAGGCCATTGGAAAAAAATGAAAAAAAAAAACTACTCCGACTAAAAATAAAACCTTGTACATTGGTAGCATTCCTGTCTTGATAATATTCTCAGCCAAACATATTGGGAAGAGGTCTCGCAGCCATGAAGGCGTCAACCATCTGCACAAGCAGGAAATCGTTAAATAGACAAGAAATATATGTTCTATGCATATTGCTGAGATGAGCATTTCGTTGAGAAACTATAGCCATGCTGTCGGCCGTGCTTGCATATACATGCTCGCTACTGTGCAAAATATGCATAATATAATTACGTGTGAGCACAGTGGATACGAAATACGTATCATTTTTACCCAAAGATACTAAATATTATTGCGCCATGCTCATTGTGTACTTAAGAATGTACAGAAGTGTGCAAGATGACAGATCTAATGAATTGCATTACCTCCTGTCACTTGAGCTCTAGCTCTCGTATGTCTTTTAACCAGCTCAGATAGAACGTCACCAAGAAGATTCTTCACTTTACCAGTTAGCAGGTTTCCATCCCCGTAACCCTGACGTTGAGATTCAGAACATACATTTAGTTGAGGAAAATAGGTAGAAGAAACGTATCGAATAAACTGATCCCATATATGTAGCATAACTTGAAATATTACCTTCTTTATCTGCTCGAGATCATCGTCGTCTTCAAGGAAGAAGTTCAGGTACTTAACCGGGACATCCACCTGAACACCACAATTATAATTCACTGATTGGTTTTGTCTTGCCCAAGGAACCCAGTACACAACAAGAATATTGCAGGAATGAAACAAGAACAAGACGAGGTGCGAATGATGCTTTGTCACGATGACGTTCATTTCAGATTGTAGGCCAGCACATGCAAGATCACTAGCAGGTATAGTACTCCCTCCGTAAATAAATACTCCCTCCGTTTCTAAATATTTGTCTTTTTAGAGATTTCAAATGGACTACCACATACGGATGTATGTAGACATATTTTAGTGTAGATTCACTCATTTTGCTCCGTATGTAGTCACTTGTTGAAATCTCTAGAAAGACAAATATTTAGGAACGGAGGGAGTATAAGACGTTTTAACTCTTTTCTGATTCAGATGTATATAGACGCATTTTAGTGTATTGTTCATTCATTTCAGTCCGTATGTAATCCATATTGAAATATCTAAAATGCCTTATACTGCCTCCGTTCCAAAGTAAGTGCCGTCGTTTTAGTTCAAATTTGGACTTATTTGAACTAAAACCACGACACTTATTTTGGGACGGAGTGAGTATTTGTTTACGGAGGGAGTACCAAATAAATCATATGCACATCGCTTCCCAACTGCAGATTCTGTAGGACTGAAAGTTTTTCGGGATATATACTCAAACTATTTATTTAGTGTAAGTTTTGCATCTCAAGCAATATATCTCAGAAAGTGGTGTACAATACAGGCAATCGGAGAAGCAAAAAAGGCTTGCTATCTGCACTAATTTGTTGTCCAATAAAAAGTGCTCAAGAGCAGGACAAGGGCTTACCTCAAGGTTAGCTCCAAGCTCTCTTTGGAGTTCCGCTGAGTCTTGGCCACCTGAGAAAGCATATTTGTTCACCTGGAAAACGAATAACAATAATGATAAGCCTGTGAAATAATAGAACAATCCCACAGTCCACAGTTTCATCTTTGGCTCAAGCTAGCAACCATTTCACACACAAAAAAGGACTAGCTCAAGATATGTAATTGTCGGCAAATATTTCTCAGGCCAAAGTTATGCTCACAACAAACCTTCTTTATTTCTTCTTCACTATCTGTCACATATATCGCAGAATTTGGATCACTAGCTGACATTTTCGTGCTCTCCCCCTGTAAAATAGAAATAAGCAACTGGTAAAGTAGTGTCTTAAAAATTCATCGCATCCAAGATATCCTCCGTTTAAAATTGTAGAATGTTATAGTTTCAACCTAAATCGAACTTCTTTATGTTTGACCAAGTTTATAGGATTTTTGTACCAAAAACAGTAGGGAAAACTCCTACTGTGAGTCTTTTTCATTTATAATTAGCAATGGTAATGTACAATGGTCTGTAACATAACAGCATGTTACAAGTTCATAGGAAATGTATCAGCATTTACAATACCAAATAAATATACTATGAAAATCTATTTCATGGCAGATTTAGTGAAATTTTGGTGCTGTAGATGGTGCTATATTTTTCTATAAATTTGGTCAAACTTAAAGAAGTTTGACTCAGGAGGGAATCCAACCCGCAACCCCAAGGTTATGAGTCTTATAAGCTACCAATACCAAACTAAGCAATTTCAAAAGGAAAAGCTACCAAACTAAAACATGTTATAATTTGGAACTGAGGGAGTATGAAGTAAAAAAGAAATGCTGAACAAAAGACATGGTACATGGACTCCATAAATAGAAGTCAAAAGTCTTGTACAGTTCAAAAAGGCCAATTTGAGAAAATAGCAAGTTCAACAACTAACTAGTAGCAGTTAAACTGGGCTTGTATTTATCATAATAATACAAGCTTGTGGGCAATTTGATAATCGCAATCTTACAGTATGTGCATCATGAGATTTGTTTGTTTCCAGGGAACCCTCAGGCCAACGTCAACACCACAACACCGATGTGTAGACAGGTTCAGGCCCCCAGATTGGGTAATAGCCTACGTCCTGTGCGTATCGATTATATGATGAACAAGAGTACAACAATGACTCTAGGCGGACTGGGAAGCAACCCAACAAATTCTAGGGTTTATGTGGGGTATTGAGGCGGTGGAAATGATTTTTATGCGGGGCCCTCTCCACCCTTTATGTAGGGGTATTGAGGCGGTGGAAACCCTTCTACATCCGGCTTCTGCCTTGCCTTGCAAGCTACTCCCTCCGGTCCCGAAAACAAGGCATCCAATTTTTCCCATCTTTCTCCAAAAGGAAGGCGTATCTCCAATCAGGAGTTGAGCTGGGGGTGTGAATATTCATATGACTGGTGCGCTCTGGTTTGTGTTGGTCTGCGTGCAACCACATGCACGCCATCTTTTTGAAAACGGAGGGAGTAGCTTAGGGATAAGCCTGCCTTGTTTATACCTTGGATATCCGCATGTGATTTCTAGTACCCGTGACTTACCCAAACTAAATCAGATTACCCGTGTGGGCCCTAAGGCATAGTATACATACGCATAGACCTGCACAAGGTATTTTGGTACAGCCATACCGTGGGTATAATTATCCCTCGGTAAAAGCTATTGCATTTATCTCATAAAGAAAGGTTAGTTACATTTGTTAGTCTTGGTTAACATATGCATAAATATGGGATGCACTTGTAACTTCACAATTAGGAATTCTAGGAACAAGCTTGAATACTTCCAATTGAAACATTTCATCTGTAAGATATCACTTTGCTATACAATCCTAACTGGCTGGCATTGTATGGATAATCCCATACCATCAAAGATCTCCATTGTGCATCCATGCATAAACTCATGTCTCATTGCCACTAGCTAAATACCCGTGCATTGCTACGGAAGTTAAATGTTCAAGCATTTGCTACAGAAGTTCTTTTTTATTGCACGAGTTGTTTAAACGCTCGTGTCATAGTAATCTCTAGCTTTGTGCAAATAAAAATATATTTCAAAATATATATCAACGGATCAACTAATAAAAATATTGTCATACATTTATCTACTACATAGAATGCATGATAATTATGGTAATTGATTTTTTGCAATTTAAGAGGTAATCTCTAAGGGTGAATGGACTGCCACCAACTCAGACTTTTATAAGAGTAAAGACAAAGATTTTCGAACTTCTGTGCAGTGAAGATATTAATTTCTGGATTCATATTCCTGAGAAAAATAAATGTACCTGAAGAGCAGGGAAAAATCTGGATTCAGTCAGTGATGGCTTTTGACAACCAATTCTAGGGGCAACGTCACGGGTCATCCTGAAATAAGGATCCTGGCAGAATAGAAAATGAATTGATTGACAAACAGATGCTTGTTAAAAAAATATAAACATCTACCAACAGATCAGCATCTATGACGAAATTATTCAGACATGCTTTCGGCCCAGATCTTTTGGCAGCTTATGGCATAAGCCATACCTTCCCCAGTTTATTTTAGAAGCCGCCCCCATACTATGCATTGAGGTTAAACCAGTTAACCAAATAAGCTGGGGAGGGGGTAGCTTATTTAGAAGCCGCCAACAGAACTGAGCCTCCATGATATTTGCATAGGAATAAAGACATCCATTTTTTTTTCGGGGTAAAGACATCCATATTGATAGGATATAAAACCAATCATGTTAGATAAGATGATTATACAAAAAGTTATGTTTATACCTGGTCTATTGCACATGGGATCAGGCAACGTAGTTGTTCCATGCCAGAGAAGAGATGGGGAAATGAAGAAGGGAATGACGGAACTGCTTGCACAGGAGGAAAGCTAATCTTTCGTATGTGATCCTCTTGACTGAATCCAAATATTCCTACAACCTGTCATTCAAGAGTAAACTATATTGGTGAAAGATAATGCTTGAAGGCAAGCGACTCGATTTTGGAATGTACTCCCTCCGTCACATAATATAAGATCTTATTACATCCAATATATGAGTATATTGGATGTAATAATATCTTATATTATGGGACGGAGGGAGTAAACATTCTCCTTTTCAACCGAAGAGGCCTCACCTTATTATATGTCACACATCTGGCAACTTTAACCATGTTTTCATAAAAGGCACTGCAAGGAAAGGAAAGAAGACTTAATTTGTCATCTAGTAAGCAAAGCTGTGATGAACAGCATACACTTCACTTGCTTAGCGGCAGTTATCTGAACAGAAACAAGATGTGCCACAAGGTCAAAAATTAATCAGAACTACAATTAAAATGAGTAACCTTACCCTCCAACAAAATTAAAATCAGAGAACATGAAAGTCTTTTCAACATCAAAACCACATGCTATGATGTCTTTTGCATTTTCACGTGCAAGCCTTTTGCTTTCGTTAACAGTCAAATTCTTCCACAGGAACTTCTCATCATCAGTGAGCTGTATTACCAGTGGCACCTTAAAAGCATCCTGCAAATATCTGAACAAAAAACTTGATGGTTAATCAACATTGTCCATGGTTACTTACAAAATAAAAAATGGGAGTCAGGACCCCAGTGCAAGAATTAAATGACCATTTAGTTAGTATAGATGCTACATAAAGGCTAGGGAGTATAGTATGCATTTTGGGCTGTATTGTATTTATGGTCTACTTAAACATGAAAGATAAATGGTAAGCATCCTCATCATGCCACCTAGCATTTTTTTCAAATAAGGTAATTGATGGTATGCCATCTTTTACTTGACAAATGGCCTCATTATTGTTCTTCCATACTGCATATATGCCAAATTCACATAAAAATCTTAATTTCCCATGGACACATAAAGCAACTCAAGCACAGATCCAGATAACAGAAAAAGAAACGCACCCACGCACCCAGACAGGCCCTTGCCAAAATGAAAAATAATCCTCTATTTTGAACCGAGGCGGTTATCACGGCAGAGCCATAAACCACCGAAGCAGACTATGATAGCGTGGTGGCCCCTTCTGTTATGCTAGTTTGTATGGGTGGGATGTTAAGTTACTTAAGCTTGATGATTATGGATAATGCAGTAATATTATGTCAGTTTGTTGTCTTTGACAATACCATAAACAGGCATGAATTTCCTGGTCTGAGTCTTTGCATTATGCTCTCTGCATGTGTGTAGCTAGTAGAAGAAAAGAAAGTTGAGGTTTTTGTAGTGTGCATTTGTGCATGTATAATTGTGCGCAAGTGTAGTTCGTAGAAGGAAAAGTTGTGACGGTGTTTCCAGGTGAGTAACTGGTTGCTCATATAACTTTAAGAAAACTGAAGACCCAAAACCCCAATGAAAGTATATTGATCACACAAACTATTGTGCTGACTCCATAAATTATTCCACTATCCCTCTTAACTCAACACATAAAGTGCTACAGGCATGAAGGATGACTTCAGCATCAGAAAACATACAGGTTTCACTAGATTCTAGATCTGGAAACAAATTGGGAACAACTTCACACCTCATCACATCACAGGCTATTCTAGCGAAAAATATGGCCCCGCTACCTCGCTGTGACAGCAGCATTGCCCAGTTACACAGCACAGTGAATCAACAAAGAGGAGCTGAAGCTTCAGGCCTGCTTACTTGGTGAACATGAAGGGGACGAGGTGGCCGAGGTGCAGGGACTCCGACGAGGGGCCCCTCCCCGTGTATAGGTAGAACTTCTCGCCTTTCTCGTACAGGTCAAGGATCTCGTTGAAATCCCTGCCCATACAAAAAAGATCGTCAGCGATTCTTCCTACCTCACCGGAAAAGGAAAGAAGCGAACATGATGATTTTGCAACGGTACCGGTGGGCGAAGAAGAGACCGCGGCGGAGGAAGCGATGCGGGGGGCGACCAGTGAGGCGCGCGACGCGGTCGATGGTCGCTGCGTCCAGGCGCTGGCAGCCGAACTGGTCGACAAGCTTGTCGTAGCCGATGCCGCCCTTACCGGCCGACACCTCCCACGGGTTCACCACCTGCTCCTCCTCCTTCTCGACCTTCGGCGCCACCGCCGTCATAGGCAGCGGGCTGCGGGAGGCGGAGGAAAACCAGCGGGGTTAGCGCCGGACCGGTTCGCGGGCGGCGCGGTGGGCGGTAGTAAGCAGGTGGCGGCGGGTGGGGGTCGCGGGAGGCGAGGGGTTAGGGGTTTCGATCGCGGTATCAATGAGATGGCTAATCGCTATCAGGCTATGGTCGTTTTTCTTTTTCTTTTTTTTTGCACGGGGGCTATGGTTGTTCATACCTTCTTATGTTAAGGGGTGGCTTGTATTCGTATAGGATACGTGGTTCGTACTTATAGGATGCGAACCGGGCGTGATTGCATCTGGGGTCCACCAAGTCACGAAACGCTAAGGCGATAGGAGGCGATTGCGTTCTAAGCTAGGATAAGGGTTTCGAAGCACCTGGGTGGCTGGATTTCAGCTGGGATCGGGATGGCGATGGCGTCTTCCCGGACCAAGGTCGACGAGGCTGTGTTTCCCCGTCTTGGAGCGGTGTTGATGGCGGGGAAAGCAGGAGGAAAAGGATGCGGCCACGGCAAAAAAAAACGCCATCTAACTCAGCTGCGGCAGCGGTCACGCCACCAACGCGGAAGGACGGTGGATCTGCTAGTGGGGGGACGGGAAAGTCCCCTGCGGAGAGCATGACGCCGGATCCGGCGGCAATCCTTTCAGCGAGGTTGGGAGGCATGGTGCTCATGGACGAGGAAGTAGAAGACTTCATTTTTGAAAATCCAAATCCTCAAGTCCGTAAAGAGCACCGTTGGTCAGCAGTAGGCAAAGTTTGTTCTCCCGGGCCAATGAAAATGTCAGTGATTGAGAAAACCATGCCTATGGCTTGGGGTCTGCATAGAGAAGCGAAATTTGCAAAGATCGGTCCCAGTATTTTTGGAGACTATAGGCATGTGTTACATAATGGGCCATGGCAATATGATTTCAATGTTCTCATCATGAAGGAGTTCGAGGGCGATAAGAGACCTTCAGAGATGGTGTTTGAAAAGATTGATGCTTGGGTGAGGGTCACGGACTTACCACCGGACAAGAGGACAAAAGCTTTTGGCAGAGCATCAGGGAATTGGCTTGGGGAGATTGTTAAGGTTGATGTGGATAAAGAGGGTTTTGCAAGGGGACAGAATTTGAGAGTCATAGCAAAAATCTCAGTTTTTGAGCCACTGGTCAAAGGTTTCTATTTAAGAAAGAAGAAGGATGATGAAGAGAAGACTTGGTTTGACTTCTACTATGAAAAGATCCCACACTTCTGCTTTAATTGTGGTAGACTTGTGCATGTAGGGGGGGGGGTGAACCCCCTGCCGACTCGACACTACAATGGGCTGGCTGGCTACGAGCCTCTCCGGGGAGGAATAATTCAGGCAAAGATGGGTCCATGACTGGGGCTAGTAGCAACAATTTTAGCTAGGGTAGTTCTCACACTGGTGAGGCTGCAAACAAGAACTTTGAGCATCCTAGGGTTCGGGATATGCCAACGAAGAGGAACTTGCACACTGAATTTTCTCGTACCTCGGATGGCCGCACTGGCGACCATCCTAGGCATCCAGGGGGAGGTGTCTAGTCCAAACAAAGCAAGGGACAAGTATGACACGCCTCGCGGCCATGATCTCAAAGAAAGACTGGAAGTGCGAAGGGAAAAGGACCTAAGGGATAAACTGATGGATAATCATTCCACTCGCCAGAGAGATGGTCCGAGAGAGACAGATGGAGACTGGAAGCAGAAGGAGAGGAACAACTACTCGGGTTGGTAACATATCACTAGTAGAAAAAGGGCCTAATGTGAAGCACATTAGTCCCGGTTTGTAACTGAACCGGCACTAATGTGACCATTAGTGCCGATTCCAACGGCTAGGCAGGCGGAGCTCATTAGTACCAGTTCGTGGCGAACCTTTAGTAGCGGTTCGTGCCACGAACCGGTACTAAAGAGGTTGTGGCAGGCTGTGGTTAGGCTGGGGCCCCACCAACACCTTTAGTACCCGTTCATGCCATAAACCGGTACTAGAGGTTTTTAGTTGATTCTTTCTGCAACGGTTTTTAGGCCTACCTTGCTCCGCTAACAGGGTTTTTACCACCTTAAATATGTTACTTCTCAAACTATCACAACCACTTGGTCTTCACTGAACTCTATGTGTAGAATTTGTGGCCACAATATGAGTCTTCTCCGGTTTCTAAACCGGTGAGGACTCATATTGACAATTCAGATTATACACAAAAAGATCATTGATGATCAATGTATTTTTGATGTATTCCTCTGTAAAGAAATATAAGAGCATTTAGATGACTATTTTAGTAATCTAAATGCTCTTATATTTCTTTACAGAGGGGGTATATTTTTACATCTTTACATAGCAGTAGCGCGTTTTGGCTGAAAGGCGGTATTGATCAATGTATTTTTTATGTATATTTTTACATGTTTACATAGTCTCTTCCAAAGTATCAGGGTATCAGACGAAAACTCATCTGTTACAAAGGCATTTCATTTAGGACCGGTTCTAAGGCTGGGGCCCCACGAGCACCTTTAGTACCGGTTCGTGGCATGAACCGGTACTAGAGTTTTTTAGTTGATTCTTTCTGCAGCTGTTTTTTAGTCCCACCTCGCCAAGCGAGAGGCACTCGCAGCGGTTTATAAGCCTTGAGTGTAGAGACGATGAAGGAGAGGCGCAATGCTCACCTGCACGTTGCTTAGCTTCAGGCATTGAAATGCCTGAAGCTAAGCAACGTGCAGGTGAGCATTGCGCCTCTCTTTTATTTTTAATAACTTATTTTAACTCCAGACTTTTTGTGCGTTCATTATGCACCATTCAAAGCCACATCATCAATGTTCAACACTTTTCTGCCTTCATTTGCTATTTTTCATGCATTTACTGATTTGTTTTGAGCTAAATGACCCTGAAATTGAAAAGCGCTACAAATGGACTCTGAAAAGGTTGAAACTTGGCATGGTATCATCATTTCACCCACATAGCATGTGCAAAAAAGTAGAGAGGGTTACGGCAAAAAATGGATGCACTTCGTGTACAAACTGGACAATCTCTTTCGAAGTATCAGGGTTTCGGACAAAAACTCATTTGTTACACCGGCACTTTATTTTTTTAAACTTATTACAGCTCCAGACTTTTTTTGCATTCAGTATGCACCATTCAAAGCCACGTCATCAACTTTCAACCCTTTCTGACATCATTTGCTATTTTTCATTCATTTACTGATTTGTTTTGAGAGATAAATGACCGTGAAATTGAAAAGCACTACAAAATGAACTCTGAAAAGGTTGAAAGTTGGCATGGTATCATCATTTCACCCACATAGCATGTGCAAAAGAAGTAGAGAGGGTTACGACAAAAACTGGACGCACTTCGTGTACAAACTGGACAATCTCTTTCGAAGTATCAGGGTTTCGGACGAAAACTCATCTGTTACACCGGCACTTCATTTTTTAGAACTTATTACAACTCCAGATGTATTACCAATTTGAATATAATGATAAAACACACTAATATTAAACATAAGAAAAAAGAATCACTGGAAAATCTATTTTTAAAGTTAAGTTATTCACAAACTAGTGATTCACACAAATTTTAAATAATTCAAATTTAAACTATTCAAATTTGAAAACTACTGGCACTAACAGAAAGTTTGTAATTTTTTGTACCTAAAGCAAAAATATTCACAAAGAAACTCTAAATACAGCAAAAAAACTACTCAGAAATAAATAGAAGAAAATAAATAAAGCAGAAATAAAAAAAACTATATAAAAAACATATTTGCGCGCTGCCCAGTGGGCCTGCTTGGCCTTGGGCGTGGATATGCAAGCCCATAAGGCCCAGCAGTCTCATAGGGCAATGCGGCAAAGTTAGGCTCAGAAGCCTCCTTTAGAGAGGGGCTCGAAGGAGCAGCCGGCGCTAGGTTCATAAACCAGTGCGGCTGCTCTTCGCTTGGCGAGGTGGGACTAAACTTTGTGCACCGCGGGATGGGAGCGCACCCCCTTTAGTACCGGTTCGTGGCTCCAACCGGTACTAAAGGGGGCCTTCAGTACCGGTTGGAGCCACCACCCGGTACTAAAGGGGGTCGCTTCCCGCCGCTTCGCCTGGCCAAATTTGACCTTTAGTATCAGTTGGTGGCTCCAACCGGTACTAAAGGTCACTCCTATATATACAACCCTTACGAAAATTTCAGTTAGTTTCTTCTTCATCTGCTTCTTCGTCGCGCCCGTCCCCGTCGTCGTCGCCGCACCCGTCGCGCGCGCCCATCCCCGCCATCGTCGCCGCGCGCGCCCGTCCCCGTCGTACATCGACCGCGCGCACGCCGCCGGCGGCTCCCGGCCCGTTCCCGGCCGTACGTCGCCGCCCCAGCCCGTCGCCGCCCCCCGTCACCTCGCATTGCCGACCGTCGCCCCGCTGTAAGATCGACCGCCCCAGCCCTGCCGCGCCATGGCCGGCGGCCTCACACACACACAGTACACACACACAAAAAGAGACTGATTTTTCTTAATGATTTTTTCTGTTTTCTTTTTTTTTTATTTTTTATACTTTTAGTTTATATAAATGTTAGATTAATGTCAATTGTTAGATGATTATATATATATATATATATATATATAGAAATGTTAGATATTAATGTCAAATGTTAGATGAATTAGATAGAAATATATGTTAGATATTAATGTCAAATGTTAGATGAATTAGCTAGATATTAATGTTAGATGAGTTAGTTTTTTATACTTTTAGTTATAGATGAATTAGATATATTAATGTTAGATGAATTAGATATATTAAATTTAGGTATATGAGATTTGATCATCTAATTAAAATTTTACTATATAGAACTAGCTACTTTATTTTTAGTAAGAAAATTAATAGAACTAGTTTATTTTTAGTAAGTGCTTAGTTGAATTAGTTGAATTAATAGAACTAGTAAGTGTTTATAAATTAATGTTTCAACTATGAACATAGGAAATGTCGTCTGACGACGAAAACAATTTCAGTATGTGCGAATACTGCGAAGACGAGCGCGGCCTGTGTGACAGAAATTTCCTAGTTGATGATAGGCGCTTCAGCATCAAGCTGGATGAGACTATCGAAGTGGATACAGTAAGTCACAACGAGAAGTCTTTTTTCGTAATTAAGCATGACTTATGCTTCATTTGCTTCAACTTATAATTTTAAATTTTTACTATTCTACTAGCGTATCCCCTGTCATGCAAGAATTTTTGTCTTGGATAAGATAGGTTTCAGTCCTAACAAAACTATGGAGGTAAAGAGAGTTTACTTGAAGACCGAGCATGGTTATACCTTCGACATCAAATTATACAATGCAGACACCCACACCTATTTTGAATGCAAAAATTGGCAAGCACTATGCAAGGCTTATGCATTTGAGCCTGATATGGTTATCACCTTTGATATTCGTCCCGAAGATGATATTGAAGGTAATAGAGACATTTGGGTCGATGTGTAGACGCCTCCAGTTCTACCATTATGTGAGTTTCTCAACCATATTTATGTCTTTGATATTGTTTATTCAAAAATAGTTGACAACTAATTTCTATTGACAGCTTATTTCCATTCAAGCAAACATGTCCGGCGCTTGGTAGACAGAACCGTCCACTGTCCCCGGGCTGAACTAAACTGCGAGGAGATAAGTCATTATGTTTCATGGCTTGAGGATCTTGATGTTGTCAAGAGAAATTATTTTCCTGAACTTGAAAATCTTAGTACTCAAAACGTGCGATCAATAGTGTTCGTATTGAACTACGGTCACATCTATTTAGGCAAGATGGTAAGATTTTTACTATTTGTCCTCAGTGCATCTTTTGCATACATTATTTTTAAGCTAAACTTCATTGCTAAGTAGGTTACTATACGATATTCTTCAACAGGTACTCCCGATGATAGTTGTGCCTTGGTGGATTGAGACTAAAGGTCGCATGTCAATGGTTAGATTACGGCCAAGACATCCTACAGCGCACATGAGTGCATTCAGGATTTCTAAAACTGAGGAATGCTTAATAGTGAAAGACTGGAGCAAAATTGTGAAGGATCGCAGAGAAGTACTAGGGGGCAGCAATGAGAAGCGCAACCCACGATTAGGAGACAGGTTCATCTGCATGCTCAATATAATGAATCAAGAGAGCTACACATGTTCTATGCCATTTTTCCTGTGAGAGAGCAGCAGGAGTGATTAGCTAGTTCATGTTCTTAGTACTTGTCCTCTCATGTCCGTGTTCTTCGTCCTGAACTTAATCTCAAAGTGATTTTACTTTTGTGGTCTTATGAACGCTTATAATCTCATGACCATGTTGAACTCGATGATATCTTTGGTTCTGGTACAAGTGAATGTTTCTTCTTTAAGCTAGTGTTGGTGGTGATTAGATAGCGGTAATGACTATGATGATTAAATAGTGGTAATGACATCTATGATGATTATTAGCTAGCTAGTGTTGTTGGTGATGATATGATGCAAGAGTTTTTATATTAATATGATGATGATGATGATGAGTTATTATATCATTTTTGAAAGAAAACCACGGATTAGTTTCAACTGGATGGATCCTAGCTAAGTGATCAAGTAATATGCCATATCCATATTACTTGATCACTTAGGACGATCCATATCCACTTCAAACTAATCCGCGGTACTTTCACCTAGTGATTTAACAACTCATTATAATGTAAAAACAATCTCTAAATTAAATGGAAAACACAAAATTAAAGGGAAAATAAAAAATAAAACCAAAACCCCCCTACCTTTAGTACCGCAACCTGTACTAAAGGTCTCCACGCCCCCGGCCCTGGCTCGTGCCACGTGGTGGCCCTTTAGTGGCGGTTCATGCTGAACCGGTACTAGAGGGGGGGGCCTTTAGTCCCCACCCTTTAGTGCCGGTTACAGAACCGGCACTAAAGGCCCTTACGAACCGGTGCTAAAGCCTGGTTCTGCACTAGTGTATGTGGATGGGCCATAACAGGCAGCATGCAGAGGCGGTCGGGGTAACCCACTAGGGGGACTCGACATGCATGGCACCCCGGGGAAGACGAAAGGGTCACTATGTGAAAATAATAGAAGGGAGAATGAGGAGGCACATCATTCGGGCACTCATGTTGGGAGAGAGCATGGCAGCAGGAAGAGGGGGCCGAGGCAGATATGGGTGGCAAAGGGGGATTCAGACAAACATGGAGGTGAGGATGAGTTCATTCGCGATACGAGGCAAAAAAAATCCTCGATTTTGACCGCATCCAAGAGAAAGATGACAAAGCGGTGGACCCTGGCGCCCAGGGCCGCCGAGACCAATGAATCTCCTAGCCTGGAACTGTCGAGGCTTGGGGTTGGACTCGACAGTGGGCGAACTTCGGGACCTGATACGGTCACACAACCCATCGGTGGTCTTTCTTTGTGAATCAAAAAAGTCAGCAAAAGCTATGGAGAGATTAAAATGGAGTTTGGATTTCAGGACTGGAGTTGCGGTGGATTGCAATGGAAGGAGTGGTGGTTTAGCTCTATCATGGAGGGAGCAGATCCAGGTCACTGTGAGGCCTTGGTGCCAATACTTTCTTGATGCGGAGGTAGCGTGAGATGGCAAACTCTGTCGAATCACTGGATTCTATGGAGAGCCATGAACGGAACTACGCAAAAAATCGTGGGATGCTATTCAGTATCTCCGAGCACAAGCCAACCTTCCTTGGATGTGTGTTGGTGATTTCAACGAAGCATTGTTCCATACGGATCAGATCGGAGGAAACCAGTGAAGCTTCACACAGGTGGAGTCCTTTCGGGACTGCCTAGCCGACTGCGGTTTGGCTGACCTGGGATTTTTGGGGTACCCATTCACATGGGATAACAAGAGAGATGGACAAGATAATATTCAGGTTCGCTTGGACAGAGCCACATGCAATGACAACTTTCTAAGCATGTTTCCAGAAACATCTGTTGATCATATATTAATCGAGGAATCAGATCACCAGGCTCTCCTCGTACGTGTACTGGAGATGGCTCCATGTCTCACGGGGGCGGGACCTAGGCCTTTTAGTTTTGAGGAGGCATGGACATGACATGAACAATATGAAGCAATGATTGTTGGGTAACGTAGCATGCAATTTCAAAAAAAATCCTACGATCACGTAAGATCTATCTATGATATGAATAGCAACGAGAGGGGAGAGTGTGTCCACGTACCCTCGTAGACCAAAACCGGAAGCGTTAGGTTAACGCGGTTGATGTAGTCGAACGTCTTCACGATCCAGCCGATCTAGTACCGAACGTACGACACCTCCGAGTTCAGCACACGTTCAGCTCGATGACGTCCCTCGAACTCTTGATCCAGCAGAGGTTCGAGGGAGAGTTCCGTCAGCACGACGGCGTGGTGACAGTGATTGTGATGTGATCCGCGCAGGGCTTCACCTAAGCACTACGACGCTATGACCGGAGGATTAAACTGTGGAGGGGGGCACCGCACACGGCTAAGAGAACAATTGATGTGCTATATATGGGGTGCCCCTGCCCCCGTATATAAAGGAGGGGAGGAGGAGGCCGGCCACAAGTGTTGGGGAACGTAGTATTTCAAAAAAAATCCTACGATCACACAAGATCTATCTAGGAGAAGCATAGCAACGAGCGGGGAGAGTGTGTCCACGTACCCTCGTAGACCGAAAGCGGAAGCATTAAGTAACGCGGTTGATGTAGTCGAACGTCTTCGCGATCCAACCGATCAAGCACCGAACGCACGGTACCTCCGCGATCTGCACATGTACAGCTCGATGACGTCCCTCGAACTCTTGATCCAGCTGAGGCCGAGGGAGAGTTTCGTCAGCACGATGGCGTGGTGACGGTGATGATGAAGGTACCAGCGCAGAGGTTCGCCTAAGCACTGCAACGATATGATCGAGGTGTGTTTCTGTGGAGGGGGGGGGCACCGCACACGGCTAAGAGAAACTTTTGTGTGCCTTTGGGGTGCCCCCCTCCCGTGTATATAAAGGGGGAGGGAGGAGGAGGCCGGCCAGGGGGAGGAGGCGCGCCATGGGGGGGCAATCCTACTCCAAGTAGGATTCGCCCCCCCTTTCCTATTCCAACAAGGAGAAGGGGGAAGGTGAGGGAGAAGAGAAGGAAAGGGGGCCTGGCCCCCCTAGTCCAATTCGGTTTGGACTAGGGGGGCGCCCTGCCTTGGCCTGCCTCCTCTCTTCCACCAATAGGCCCATGAGGCCCAATAACCCCCTGGGGGGTTCCGGTAACCCCCCGGTACTCCAGAAAATACCCGATACACCTCGGAACTATTCCGTGTCCAAATATAGTCGTCCAATATATCAATCTTCATGTCTTGACAATTTTGAGACTCCTCTTCATGTCCGTGATCTCATCCGGGACTCCGAACTACCTACGGTACATCAAAACACATAAACTCATAATACCGATCATCATCAAACGTTAAGCATGCGGACCCTATGGGTTCGAGAACTATGTAGACATGACCGAGACTCATCTCCGGTCAATAACCAATAGCGGAACCTTGTTGCTCATATTGGCTCCCACATATTCTACGAAGATATTTATCGGTCAAACCGCATAACAACATACGTTGTTCCTTTTGTCATCGGTATGTTACTTGCCGAAGATTCGATCGTCGGTATCATCATACCTAGTTCGATCTCGTTACCGGAAAGTCTCTTTACTCATTCCGTAGTGCATCATCCCGCAACTAACTCATTAGTCACATTGCTTGCAAGGCTTATAATGATGTGCATTACTAGAGGGCCCAGAGATACCTGTCCGACAATCGGAGTGACAAATCCTAATCTCGATCTATGCCAACTCAACAAATACTATCGAAGACGCCTGTAGAGCTTCTTTATAATCACCCAGTTACGTTGTGACATTTGATAGCACACTAAATGTTCCTACGGTATTCGGGAGTTGCATAATCTCATAGTCATAGGAACCTGCATAAGTCATGAAAAAAGCAATAGCAATAAACTAAACGATCATAGTGCTAAGCTAACGGATGGGTCTTGTCCATCACATCATTCTCTAATGATGTGATCCCGTTCATCAAATGACAACACATGTCTATGGTTAGGAAACTTAACCATCTTTGATTAACGAGCTAGTCTAGTAGAGGCATACTAGGGACACTCTGTTTGTCTATGTATTCACACATGTACTAAGTTTTCGGTTAATACAATTATAGCATGAATAATAAACATCTATCATGATATAAGGAAATATAAATAACAACTTTATTATTGCCTCTAGGGCATATTTCCTTCAGTCTCCCACTTGCACTAGAGTCAATAATCTGGATTACATAATAATGATTCTAACACCCATGGAGTCTTGGTGTTGATCATGTTTTGCTCGTGAGAGAGGCTTAGTCAACGGGTTTGCAACATTCAGATCCGTATGTATCTTGCAAATCTCTATGTCTCCCTCCTTGACTTGATCGCGGATGGAATTGAAGCGTCTCTTTTCTCTTGTGAAATCTGGATTCCTTTGCCAAGGCAGTTGCACCAGTATTGTCACAAAAGATTTTCATTGGACCCGATGCAGTAGGTATGACACCTAGATCGGATATGAACTCCTTCATCCAGACTCCTTCATTTGCTGCTTCCGAAGCAGCTATGTACTCCGCTTCACACGTAGATCCCGCCATGATGCTTTGCTTGGAACTGCACCAACTGAAAGCTCCACCATTCAATATAAAAACGTATCCGGTTTGTGACTTAGAGTCATCCGGATCAGTGTCAAAGCTTGCATCGACGTAACCATTTACGACGAGCTCTTTGTCACCTCCATAAACGAGAAACATATCCTTAGTCCTTTTCAGGTATTTCAGGATGTTCTTGACCGCTGTCCAGTGATCCACTCCTGGATTACTTTGGTACCTCCCTGCTAAACTAATAGCAAGGCACACATCAGGTCTGGTACATGGCATTGCATACATGATAGAATCTATGGCTGAAGCATAGGGAATGACCTTCATTTTCTCTCTATCTTCTGAAGTGGTCGGGCATTGAGTCTGACTCAACTTCACACCTTGCAACACAGGCAAGAACCCATTCTTTGCTTGATCCATTTTGAACTTCTTCAAAACTTTATCAAGGTATGTGCTTTGTGAAAGTCCAATTATGCGTCTTGATCTATCTCTATAGATCTTGATGCCCAATATATAAGCAGCTTCACCGAGGTATTTCATTGAAAAATTCTTCTTCAAGTATCCTTTTATGCTATTCAGAAATTCAGTATCATTTCCGATCAACAATATGTCATCCACATATAATATCAGAAATGTTACAGGCTCCCACTCACTTTCTTGTAAATACAGGCTTCTCCAAAAGTCTGTATAAAACCATATGCTTTGATCACACTATCAAAGCGTATATTCCAACTCCGAGAGGTTTGCACCAGTCCATAAATGGATCGCTGGAGCTTGCACACTTTGTTAGCACCTTTTGGATCAACAAAACCTTCTGGTTGCATCATATACAACTCTTCTTTAAGATATCCATTAAGGAATGCAGTTTTGACATCCATTTGCCAAATTTCATAATAATAAAATGCGGCAATTGCTAACATGATTCGGACGGACTTAAGCATCGCTACAGGTGAGAAAGTCTCATCGTTGTCAACTCCTTGAACTTGTCGAAAACCTTTCACAACAAGTCGAGCTTTGTAGACAGTAACATTACTTTCAGCGTCAGTCTTCTTCTTAAAGATCCATTTATTCTCTATGGCTTGCCGATCATCGCACTACAAAAAAAAGACACATCCGTGACATTTTGGGCCGAACGAAATTTTTTTCTGTCATACATATGACACTTCTATGACGATAATTGTGACAAAACCCGGTATCATCATAGATGTGGTGGGCTCCTACTTCTATGACAAAAAATCATGACAGAAAATGGGCTTTTCGTCCTGGGCGGGCCGGAGACGCAGCTGCATGACATTCTTTGGGCCGTCCATGACGGAAAAAACCGTGGTAGAAGCGAGGGCGGGGAAAATTTCGGGGAGTTCCCGGTTACGGTGGGAGGTCGGGGGCCGAGCGATGCGCGTTTCTCTCGTACACATACGTGCGTGTGTGCGAGGCGTTGACTCTAACTGAACCCGAGCGAGGCGTTGGGCTCTAACTGAACCCGAGCGATTGCACTACAGGCTACGCGTTACTGAACCCGAGCGATCGATTGATGGCTGTTAACTGAACCCGATCGAGCGATTCCTTCGCTACTGCTGCTAACTGAAGCCGATCGATGCTGCCTCTGGGATGAACAGTGAGCGTTGCGGGGGGGGGGGGGGGGGTTGGATGAACAGTGAGCGGTGGCGTTGCCTCTGGATGAACAGGACCCCGTGGTGTGGTGGAGGGCTGGATGAACAGTAGACGGTGGAGGGGTGCCCGTGGAGGGGTGGTTGAACAGGACCCCGTGGTGTGGAGGGCTGGATGAACAGTAGACGGTGGAGGGGTGCCTGTGGAGGGGTGGTTGAACAGTAGCCGGTGGAGTAGCGCGCGGTGGAGGCTGGATGAACAAGAGCCCGTGGAGGCTGGAGGAGGTCGACGGTAGCCCGTGGAGGCTGGAGGAGGTCGACGGTGGAGATGAACAGTATCCCGTGGAGTCCCGTTTTGCGGTACGCCACACCCCTCCTGATGAACAGGACCCCCGTTTCGACCGTAGGAGGTCCGTTTCGTCCGTTTTGCGGTACGCCACACCCCTCCCGATCAACAGGACCCCCGTTTCGACCGTAGGAGGTCCGTTTCGTTCGTTTTGCGGTACACCACACCCCTCCCGATCAACAGGACCCCCGTTTCGACCGTAGGAGGTCCGTTTCCTCCGTTTTGCGGTACGCCAGACCCCTCCCGATCAACAGGACCCCGTTCCGAAAGTAGGAGGTCTGTTTCCTCCGTTGTGCAGTGCGCCAGGCCTTGTTTCCATCGCCTGTTCCGTCCAAGCCTCCCGATGAACACGACCACGCATTCCGTTCTGACCCAGCCGGTTGGCTCCCATGCGTTCCGTTGCCTCCCGATGAACACGACGCATTCCGTTGCCTCCCGATGAACACGACGCATTCCGTTGCCTCCCCATGAACACGACGCATTCCGTTGCCTCCCCATGAACACGACGACGATGCTGTTTCTCCGTTCTGACCTAGCCATGTACACGAGCCCTGGCCGTATGTATGCGCGAGTAGGCGTTCGAGACCCCGCCCGTATGTACACATACGTGGCCATATTTTCTTTCTTGCACCCTGGCCGCTGTACGTACGTGTACATGCTACGTGCGCGCCTCTACTACGACACGTACGCGCCTCTACTACGACACGTGCGCGCCTCTACATCCACCAGTATATATGTACGTACACGTTCGCGACCAGAATGACAACGCTACGTACGCTTCGACCAGGTGGGTCCCGACTGTCTGGCACTTCCTTGCCTACGAAGATGTAGCTGGTGGGTCCCAGCAGTCAGGGGGGCGAATCGTTTTTTTTGCCCGGACGCACTTCCTTGCGTGCGAAGATGTAGCTGGTGGGTCCCAGCAGTCAGGGGCAAACGTTTTTTTCACGAAATACGGTGGCCCGTCCGATGGGTCCCCGCTGTCAGATGGAGGAATAATTATTTTGCACGTGATAAGGAGGCACTTCCTTGCTGCGGCCGTGGACCCAGCTGTCAGCCTCTCCACGTACAGTCCACGTCCGATGGAAGCTGTTCCTTGACCACGTTGACCACACCGCACCGAGAGCACCAGGGCGGTGGACGGCGGCGAGGCCTATGAAGGGGACGACGCAGAGCCGGGGAAGACGCGACAGTGGATGCCCACGCGTAGAGGAGTACGAGGGTTCACTGGTTCGCTGCGGTGTGAGGCTGTCGTCGCCGCAGAATAACAGGGGGTCTGGGTGAGTAGAGGGATGGCCTGACTAGCGGTGGGAGTAGTAGGGGGCGGTGAGGCCTCCGCCGCATCGCAGCCGGCCACGGGAGGCAGGAGCACGAGGCACGACCGGCGCTGGTTTGGGCGGCTGGAGCAAGAAGACCAGAGGTTGAAGAAGCACTACGGCCGTTGGATGGACATCGTATGGTCACTGGAGCTAGAATCGTGCATATTGACTAAGTTGACAAAGCCCTCCGTTCCCGTCAACTTAGTAGGCCCACAAGTCAGCCTGCCACAATACTGGGTCCCAGCTAACAGGGGGAATATTCATTTTTTTTGTGCGTAATAAGGAGGCACTTCCTTGCGTGCGAAGATATAGCTGGTGGGTCCGAGCTGTCAGCGGCGGTAACGTTTTTTTCACGAAATACAGAGGCCCTTTCGGTGGGTCCCTGATGTCAGGTGGAGGAATCATTATTTTGCGCGTAATAAGGGGGCATTTCCTTGCGTGCGGCCGTGGACCCAGCTGTCGGCCTCTCCACGTACAGTCCACTTCAGATGCATGTCGGTCGTTGACCATGTTGACCAGGCTGCGCTGAGAGCACCAGGGCGGTGGACGACGGCGAGGCCTAGGAAGGGAACGACACGGAGGCAGGGAAGACTCGGCAGTTGTTTCCCACGCGGAGGGGAGTATGACTGTACGAGGGTTTATTGGTTCGTCTGCCATCGCCGGAGAATAACAGCAGGTGTGGGTGAGTAGAGGGATGGCTAGGCCAGCGATGGGAGTACGGTGGGGCGGTGAGGCCTACGCAGCAGCAGAGCCGGCCGTGGGGAGGAGGGAGCAGGCAGTCCCGTCGGCGTTTGTTTGAGCGGCTGGAGCAGGAAGATCAGAGATTGAAGAAGCACGACGGCCGTTGGATGGCCATCCAACAGTCACTGCTTGTGCGTCAACCTTTTTTTAGGAAAGCCTCAAATCTGTGGAAAACAGCATACATCCCATTTGCCATTATTTCTAATAATTTACAGCCCATTTGCTAATTATTAAGGTTTTTTTGGAGCCCATATTCTTTTTGTTAGCATTACAGCCCATATTGTGGCCACGGTTAAAAAATTATACGAAATTTTGCATATTTCGGTGCGGCCCGAACTGTTTTTAATCCCAAAATTTTGACTCACATTCAAACTGATTTTAAAAATAAATGTATATCAATATAAAATCCAACAAATTCTCCACGCATAAAAAATAATGTAATTTAAAATCTCGAAATGAAAAAAAGATATTTGAAACTAATTGCCGGTTTGATGTGTTTTAAAAATGTACAGCCAATTTCTCATTACTGATGGGCCATTTTCTCGGCCAGCCGAATGAAAGCTCTCCTCGTCTTAAAAGATTTGCAGCCCAACAGGCCTGACAAAGCGACTTACTTGGCAAATCACAAAAAAAACTGGGCTGTGGCCGTGGACCCAGCTGTCAGCCTCTCCACGTACAGTACTCTTCCGATGGAAGTCGTTCCTTGACCACGTTGACCACGCCGCGCAGAGAGCACCACGGCGGTGGACGACGGCGAGGCCTAGGAAGGGGACGACACGGAGCCGCGGAAGACGCGGCAGTGGAAGCCCGCGCGGAGAGGAGTGCGAGGCTTCACTGGTTCGGCTGCGGTGTGAGGCTGCCGTCGCCGCAGGGCCTGGCCAGCGGTGGGAATAGTAGGGGGCGGTGAGGCCTCCGCGGCAGCACAACCGGCCACGGGAGGTAGGAGCATGCAACACGACTGGCGCTGCTTTGGGCGGTTGGAGCAAGAAGACCAGAGGTTGAAGAAGCACTACGGCCGTTGGATGGACATCGTACGGTCACTGGAGCTAGAATCGTTCATATTGACTAAGTTGACAAAGCCCTTCGTCCCCGTCAACTTAGTAGGCCCACAAGTCAGCCTCCCACCAAGGTGGGTCCCAGCTAGCCGGGGGAGTATTCATTTTTTTGTGCGTAATAAGGAGGCACTTCCGATGGGTCCGAGCTGACAGCGGGGGAACGTTTTTTCGCGAAATACGGTGGCCCGTCTGGTGGGTCCCAGCAGTCAGGGGGCAAACGTTTTTTCGCAAAATACGGTGGCCCTTCCAGTGGGTCCCTGCTGTCAGTTGGAGGAATCATTATTTTCCGCGTAATAAGGAGGCATTTACTTGCTGCGGCCGTGGACCCAGCTGAGACTCTCCACGTATAGTATACTTCCGATGGAAGTCGTTCCTTGACCACGTTGACCTTGCCGCGTTCCGTTGCATGCATGCGTCCATGGGCGTGGTGCGTCCCCACTGTCAGCCTCTCACGTACAGTCATCTTCCGATGACTCTCGGTTGTTGACCATGTTGACCACACCGTGCCGAGCGCACCCAGACTGGAACGACCCGAAGATGGGGAAGACGGGGCAGTGGAGTCGCAGATGGAGAGGAGTGGGAAACTTCACTGGTTCGGGTGCGCGGCAGCACAGCCGCGGTGCCACCCACGGGAGACAGGAGCAAGAACAGAGGTTGAAGAAGGAGCACGGCTGTTGGATTAACATCCAACGGTCCAGCTGCTAGAATCATTTGTTGATTAAGTTGACAAAGCCGTGCGTACACGTCCGCTTAGTAGGCCCACAAGTCAGTCACCAAATCTGACGGGTCCCAGCTGTCAACGGGATGAATAATTTTTTTCGCAAAACAAGGAGGCACTTCCTTCCGTGCGAAGATACAGCCGGTGGGTCCCAGCTGTCAGGTGGAGGAAACATTTTTTTCAGCTTAATAAGGAGGAACTTTCCTTGCGTGCGACCATGGACCTCGTGGGTCCCAGCCGTCAGGCTCTCCACGTACAGTCCTCTTCCGATGACTCTCGTTTGTTGACCATGCCGCACCGGACGCAGCGAGGCGGTGGACGACGGCAAGGCCCCGGACGGGAACGACTCGGAGATGGGAAAACGCGGCAGCGGAGTCACAGATTGAGAGGAGGAGAAGGGTTATAACTGGTTCTGTTGCGGCGTGGGGCTGTAGTCTATGGAGAATAACAGGAGGTGTCGAGGGGTGGAGGGATAGCCTGGCCGGCGGTGGGGTAGCGCTTCGCAGCGATGCGTGCTAAGCAGAGCCGCTAGCCGCCAGAGGCCGGACCAGGCGGTCCCGGCAATGCTGGAGGAAGAAGCCGAGAGATTGAAGGTGCATGCCGGCCGTTGGATATAAATCCAATGGTTGTGGATGACACAATCATTTGTTGACCAAGTTGACAATGCCCTGCGTAGCCTTCGACCTATTGGCCCACATGTCAGCCTGCAAAAATGTGGCATATATTTAACCCATGTTTTCTAGAATGTACAGTCCATTTGCTGGGCTGGGTGAACAAATAATTTCGCGTCAATCAGGCCCATTTATATTTTCTAAGAAATCTCAGCCCATTTGCACTTCCTTGAAATACACGTATTAGGTGGGCTCATTATATATATAATGTTATGTTAGAAGGAGCAATTAATATCAAAGAATAAACCGGAGAGGCACATTACATATATATATATAATTAAGAAATTAGCGAGTTATTGCTCAAAATAAAAATGAGTGCGTTATTATTAAATTGGTCCTTAAAATCTTCGCAAGCTTTTGTACGCAATCACCAGGATTTTCCTTGCCTGTGAGTCAAAAACAACCAGGATTTTCCTTGCCAACTTCCGTTAAACATTTACTTTTATAAGTTAATAACACGTGGGACGTTTTTATAATGTATATATAAGTCTCTATAAAATATACGATAATAGTAATAATATAAATATATATAATGTGGTTAGAAGGGAAAACATAAATTGGACACAACATTACTTTTATAAGAGACCTGCATTTTATACCCCACAGTAGGCATACTAACAAGTTCACACACAAATACAACAGAAAAGGTAAACATTCATATCAAACTCAGGTTCACAGGACACGTTCATATTCATAGCCAACATTCACTATCAACAACTCAAAAGATTCATATATACACAAGCTCAGCATATCTATGCATCCAAATGATTGATAGATCACACGACAATATTCATACATAATTCACAAAAAGATTCAGATATACACATGTTCAGTATGTTTATGCATCCAAATGATTGAGATCACAACCAATATGATCCATGGACGAACTTTAATTACCTAGGGTACAGACTGGTAAATGGTGTTCAATCGGAGGTACTTCTTGCTAAAATTAGTTCTTGTACGAGTAAACTTTCGAGTACACAAGAGGCAGCACAGACAATCTGAACTTTGCTTGTAGGTTTATCCTCAAATAGTGGCCTCGTGCCGAGGGAGGTTTGAGCAACTTGGCCACTACTTTCATCCAACTAGTTTACTGGCTCATCTTGGTCCTGTATCTCGCCAAAATTCTATATTGTAGACGAGAAAGGAGGCGGTTGAGAAAATGAACCACCCAATTTTTTTGTGCAGTTCAACTGAAATGGAGCATCCTTGGCGTGCAGACTGATTAAGTGCCAGATGAATATACGCGTCAACCAACTTGTCTGGAATCTTTAGACTCCATGCCATATAGTTCGCTACCACATGTGCCGATAACCAAAAGGCACAAGTTGGGACCAAAGACTGGACTGCATTTTTCTGGGCTATGCACCAAGCAATATTTTTGGCGTTCACTCTCCTAATACTTGGAGTTTGACAATTTGTTGACGCCGGTTGATACTCGAATGAATATAGGCACTTCTTGTCAACATCGATGCTTGTCTGAGTGAACTTTGGAGTACATAGCAGCAGCATAAGTACCTGTCCATCTGATCATTTTGTGCAGTTCTACTGAAATCACCCGATGTAATGATTTGCCTGCGAGTTTAGGCTCCAAATTACTCCTTTATTTAATCGGCAAACAGTAGCACAATACCAAATTACCAATACATATGACAGGCACAATAATCAGGATAAAGACCAGTACCAACCTGTGTGAGGTAGCATATCAATTACTATTTCCTTTGACTGGAAGCCGAGATAAGCCAAGCGACTGACAGCAAAGGAAAAAAGCAAGCGGAGATTAGCGACTGACAGGAAAGGACGGAACCTGTCGAGGCAATGAAGCACCCAAAGTTTTTGTGCAGTTCCACCAAAATCGAGCATCCCTGTTGGCACATATATTGAGAGAGTGAGATTACTGTAATAGTGGGACTAGTGATGAAACATACACTAACAAATAGAAGCACCCTCATCATCTTAATGGGTAAAGTTCACAACATAGTAGTCTTGCTTAAAGAGAGGTATTAGTTTATTTAATCAGTGCCAATTAGCTCAACTCAACACTTAAAGCATTGCCATTTATCATAGGTTGCAAAACTTTAACGTGCAAAGATAAAGGAGTTTCTCATGACAGTAGCATGATACAAATAGAGATGACAACAAACTAATATGGATGAAGGCCTTAGGTCCGTACCAACCTGAGAAAAAAGGCTTATTCATGTAGTCCCATAAGAGATGATAAAGCACTCACTGGAATCACACAATAGTATATATTTTTGTGCACTTCAAATGTATGGTTGAAATCACTCTTGTTTACCAGTGCTGAGATTATATCGAAAGATTATCAAGAACTTCCAGCATAGTTAAAGCACTGGCTGGGATACAGTTCATTGTATTGTCTTGTGTAGTTCCACTAAAATGTATGATTGGCACAGCATGATCTCTGTTTGCACAAGTAGGAACAAGGTGAAACCTTCATTAGCTTAGTGAGAAAGGATAGGAAGACATTAGCATATTACTCAAACAAAATTCATGATGGACAATACGCAAAACATTGCCTCGTTGAACCAATGGCAATAAATTGACATGCAAAACAATAGCACTATTATGTCATGACACTAATAATATTCCCTCCCTGCTCCACCACATGATTCACCTCCATAGACAAACATACACACGTACATGATTCAGCATAGGGTCCTACTAAAGATTTGTTTAACTCCAACAGGAAAATTAGGCAGTAATAAATTAGTGGTACTTAAGTACTCCTAATTAATTAAGTGAGACAGCAGAAGTGGAAGGGCTCCCTGGAGGATCGTCTCACATGTAAGGTAGTCGTTGCCGGAGCCCTTGAATGGCCTCGACTGAGGCCTCTGGCTTCAGCAAGATCGCCTTGGCACTGTTTATTCTTCTTCTTCTTCCTCTTCATGCTCTGTTTCTCTTTCTCCTCACTAGTTGGTGATACCAAGTACATGATTGGCCTTCTAATTCAGAATTGGTTTTGTCAGTGAGGGAGTACAAGTGTACTAGTAAAAAACAGCATTATTTTCTCATGGCAGTCGGAAAATAGAGATGAACACATGCATTAAATATCATTCTTACCTAAAGGAAGGTTATGGCGCCAATATGGATGATGAGGATTGGAACACAGATCTCCCTTTGTGCAGTTCCACCAAAATGAACCAACTGTTCCATTCTGACATTCCAGTTAAATAGCACAAAAGTCACTTCTTTTAAGAAGAGTTTTGTGCAGTGCACCAAAAGGTCACAACAGCAACCAGGTGAATTGGATATCCCTGTTTGCATAAAAAGGCACAGAGGAAACAGTCAGAGTCTCAAACAATTACAGGCAAAAACATTTGGCTAAACTTGTCATGGCTTATAACAGTGGCATGGCTTCATTTTTACAAGGGACATTAGATTAAGAACAGCTAAGGCTGCGTTCGGTTCACAAGTTTGGTGCAGGATTTTCGTAGGAACACAATTCCTACGGTATTCTTTCCCTTCCAACCGTTCGGAACACGGGAAAGGTGAATAGTGTTTCATAGGAAAGCTGGTCTGGTAGTACTGATTCCATAGGATTAGAAACATCCAAGCGCTGCTCATTTTTTGGGCAGAAGCCCGAGGCAGGCGCTCGCTGCCATGCATTAGACAGGTTGCTGTGTTGTGTTGCCGGAATAAAAAAATCAACCTGTGTGTGGTACGTGAGGTGAGGACAAGAGTAGTCACTGTGCAGCTGAATAAACAAATAGCATCTCATACTGCCAAGCATGCTACTCTAAAAAAACAAATCTGTACATTTTGTAGTCCATCCGAACACTTCTCTTGAGAGTTTCCTCCGGTTTGCTGTTCCATAGTTTTATACCTACATTCCTTTCCTATTCCTCTATTTTCATCAAGACCTATGTTTTCTGCCCCTTTATTCTGAACGGAGCCTAAATATTTGGTATAAGGGCATGGGACAGTGGGTGCACCAGCAGTCCAGCACCATGTACGTAAATAGGGGCATAAAGTGGCGATTCATAGTTTGTTGCCCCGAGAAACAAACATCCAAGAAACATATTTGGGTTGGTCCCATTTTTGTTCACTCTGGCCACCTACTCCTATGTGTGGATAGCAAATCTAGTCCTGGTCATACCACTGTGTACAGCGTTACCCCTATATTTCCCTTTTCGACCAAGAGACCGGTTGGATGACCAGTCTGTACTACTTTCACCCCCTTTCCTTCCTGTTTGTACCAAGTCCAATGTACATACTAAATTCCCCCACCCCCACTTTATTTCTTGTTTGAACCAAGTACTCCCTCCGTCCGGAATTACTTGTCATCAAAATGGATGTGTCTAGAACTAAAATACATCTAGATACATCCATTTCAATGACAAGTATTTTCGGACGGAGGGAGTACAAGATTCGACTCCATGAAGTAGCTTTACCTCTAATAATAGAAGAAAAAAATGTGACGTTGGACCATCCGATCGAGAGGGGCTGAGAGGTAGAAAATGATGCACATGCAGCGACGTAGCGAGCTGGGGAAGTAGAGCTAAGGCGGTTTCAAACGAAGATATACCTGAAGGTCATCGGGATGTGGATAGGTGGGCGGCGGGAGGCCGGATCCGCCCACAGGCAACGACGAAGGGATCGCAGGACCTCCCGCGCCGGCGCTCGGCCAGAGATAACGGTGCGGCCGGCAGTGGGTCTCCTCCCTCGCTGTCTACGACGGCCTAAACGCTGCCCCTCGTCCCCTTCACCGGCGGAGGGGGATACGTCCGGATCTGTAATCAGCGGTGAGGATAGAAAGCCAGTGTTTTTGAAGGGAGAAAGACAGTGTTACTACCCCTATCTTGTTTAGATCTGGAGAGGATGAGAGTGTGTGAATAGAGCAACCCTAGCAAGCAAGCGCGGAGGCTCCGGCCTACATATACGTAGTGGGGTAGTTTTCCTTTTTCACTCCATCAAAACAATCATTTAAAATTGTGTACTACTACATGCCAGGTCACGGTTGTTTTAGTTGTTGATTGTTTTTTGAGATAGCTACCCGCTTGTTCCAAGTGGTGTTACGGTGTGCCAGGTCGCACTTTGTATCGTTCAAGTCTGGTACTACAAGTCCCTCCATTAAATGAACAACCACCCCCTCGTAAAAATTGTGAACAAGCCCACGACTAAAATTAGCGGAAACGTGGGTTGCCCCAACATGCATTATTATTTATATTTTCTAGTCCCTCCATTCCTAAATATAAGTCTTTTTTATAAGCCACACCTAAGATAAGAATTTTTTTATTAGCAGTGAACCCCACATGTCATAGACACAAAAATTGTGGCAAGATTCCCTTAGGCAAGCCAAAGTGTGTCTAACAATTTGAGCAACTCAGGTTAGGCAACTGTGGGAAAAATAATGTGGCAACATAAGACAAACATAGTCACAATCCAAACAGCCCCGTAATTTTTTGTGACATGCATGAAAATTTGGTTAGTTAAATTTATAGTCAAAATTTGGCAAGGTGCATCAAATCAACACATGCAAGTATCAAAAGGAAAGTCACGGCATGCATGCATCCGTTGTACTCCCTCCGTTTCCAAATATAAGTCTATTTAGAGATTGCAACAAGTGACTACATATGAAGCAGAATATGTCTACTCCTACATACGAAGTAGCCCATTTGAAATGTGTAAAAGACTTATATCGAGTGTAGTGCTTTGATGTGTCGCGTCAACTCGTACAAGACAGAGAAATTTGATTACTACAACGCCCTCTCCCTCGTGGACTGAGCTCCGGTGCCTTAACTACACCTGCCTTTGGCTGCATGACAGGAGGGCCAACCACCTGTTGGGCCCACCTGTCATAGACACAAAGGCAGGAGCAGTAAGTAGAAGCTTTCGCTACACGCTATCCCTCCCGCACGAGGTGGACGGACATGCAGCAGTGGATTCGATACTGTAGAAGTAGTAGTAACATCATTGTTCGTCTTCTCGAAGAGGCGAAGAGCCAAGCGCAACCCGAACGTGGCAGTTGCGAACGCTCGCGTGGTGCGGTTCCTTGGAGTACTAGCCAGGCTCTTGCATGAGACAAAATTGCTATTGTTTAACAATTAAACTCCATTATCCATTGGTTGATACTCATTCTACATAGGTCCACGCGCTTAGCACTGTTTCCTCCTGGGGTCACCAATGTTTATTTGCTAATTAATAGCATTGCATGCAATGAACTAGCCATTGCAAGTCATTAAAAGCATGCACACCTCTCATCTCTTATTGGTTGATATGTCAAGAAACAAGAAACAAGGTAGAAGTTAATGCACCGCGCCTAAGTGTTTTGGGACTATTTGGTTTTCGTAAGATGACTTACACACCTAGACGGAGGGAGTAGTATAGCCCTGTAAATCGGAAAGGGGTATTTGCCTTTCTAGAGATTTCAACAAGTGACTAGACTACACTGTGTGCAGTACTCCCTCCCTTCCGGTTTATAGGGCTCAAATCTCATGAACCAAGGCATTTTGCGATTGGAGGAATGTACCTCGTACTTTACAAAACTACCCTAATTAAACTCATGCATTAATTACATAGTTCTCTCGTTTTCCTCTCTGCCTTGGTCGCGGTGCACAATATTGAGCACTCCTATATGACTAGCCGCTCTATCTACATGCGGGACATTTCAAAGCATCCGGGCCTGCGTGCCATCCACCAAATCACAGCGAGGTGCTACAGTCGAGACTCACCTGTCACCCCGGTGTGGCCGTCATGACCCGTCATATCACAAAACCCACACCTTTACCAACAGTGGTAAGGTGGCCTCCAAGTTGGACTGGACGAAGCAACCATCATTTCACTGGAACGCTTGTTCAAGCCCTTTCTTCCCTTTCTTGAAGAAAACCTCACTCCAGGCTACTCACTTCTACCATTTTTCTTCTGTACCGACGAAGGAAAGGTGGGCGAATCAGTTATGCTGCTATATTTTCATTCCAAGAATCTTCTTTTTGCGAAGCACCGACCGATTCTCACATCCTATTCTTTTCCCGTTTTCATTGCGATTGTGGTTTCCTTTCGATTGCTTTTTGTTTGCCAGTTCATTGATGGATCCTAGAGCACTAGGCAAAGAGTTGCCGGCGGATCCACTAGAGACAGCGATCTCCAGGAAGCGAGCACTGACCAACGAGTTGACCATGTTGGCGGGCCAACCCATGGAGACGAAGAACTCCAAGAAACAAGCACTGGCCAAAGAGTTGAGGACATTGGCGGACGAACTCCTCAAAGAAAGTTGGAAGAACAGCAAGGGCCCCACCGTGCCTACCCCAGGAACTCTGATTGCCACCTATGTGAGGCTCAAGACCGAGTTTGAGGAGATAGTCGCCGTTGAGAAGCTGTATTCCCCTGGCAAGGTGATGGCCCCTATCGAGGACGAGGAGATGGCCCCCGGAGGGATGAGATCCCCCGGTGAGCTGCACAAGGTAAAAAATAATGGCTTATTACCATAGTTGTGGTTTTTGATTATTTTCAATGTGCTTGCTAATATGTTAGGGTTGTGCAGGTGCCGGTGGACGTCCTTGATGATTCCGATGTCGTGGCCCGTCCTGTTGGCATCGCCCCGGAGATCAATTCCGATGCCGCTGTCCATCCTGTGGACATCGCCCCAGAGATCGATTCCGATGTCGCGGTTAGTCCTATGGACATCGCCCCAGAAATCGATTCCCATGCCGCTGTCCGTGCTGTGGTCATTGCCCGAGAGATCGATGACAAGAAATAGTTGGTCGCGCTAATCCTTCAGGGTAGTTTGCATTGCCCTGTGTTTAATTACCAGAACGATGCATGTTATCAAACCATCTTAGGGCTAGTGCACTGTCTTGTGTGGGCGGATCTTGCTACTTTTGTTTGATAGTGAATCATGCGATGAATCATGCGAACCCTCTCCGAGTTATGGAAACAGATGTATCCTCACCAGCTTTTGATGTAATATATGGCATGCTTAGATGTAAGTTTGAACTGTTTATCATATCAGCAGGGCTTGTTTGATGATTCTTGGTGTTAGTAGGCTAGCTACTATGCGAGCTATAGTACTTGCAAAACACTCACCGAAGAGAAACGTTGGGGCTGATGAGCTCGTGGTACGCTTATACTTATCCCTCGTCGATCGACCAATAGGCCTAGCTCCTAAAATTGTAGGCTTAGCGATCGATCAGACAATAGTCGACATACATTCAGGCCTCATTTGGTTCATAGGGTAGGAAAATCGTAGCAAAAGTATAGAGAACGTGCAACACAAAATCATAGCAGTGCAGAGACGTACTCCCTCCGTTCCAAAATAGATGACCTAGGCGGGCTAGTTTGGCCTAGTGGGTTTCAGCGATATGATGTGGTACAGTGCCGTCCAGTCTTCGCGTGTGGTAGCAGTATTGCGGGTACAGTAAGTTTTCTTGAAGAAGCGGAATTCAACGAAGTCATGATGGTTCCTTCGTCTGAACAACTTACAGTGGGAAAGGTTGGGCCTGCGATACGACCGGGGTAGACCAGGATAATTTTGTGCATGGCAGGTGGACCAGGATGGTCGACGTCCCACATGTCGGCGAATCAAAGTATTCTTTCCGATATAGAGGACGAGCAACGAGTATTCATTGTTTATTTTTGATGAAAGCTATTGTCTCCACTGTTACGACGAAGGAGTGTGAAACACGGCAGCCCAGTGAACTTGGCATGTGCACCACTCCCTCCTTCCTCATGTAATGCCCAGGTTACAGCTTTTTCTCACTTTCTCTCTATCTATTTCCTCTCAAATGTTTTTTTACCTTTCTTTTTTTAAGACACAATTGTTTTTATGCCTTTTTTTAGAATTATTATTTTTATACCTAGGAGCACGTGTAGAGACGGGCTCTTGTAGAGCCCACTCCTTGACTTTGTCAATGCCTCTCTCTCCTCCACATAAGGAGTACTACTTGCTATGCATGCATGCGGCAGGCAGCTGGCATCTTGAGGGGCCAGGGCGGTGAGAGCGGGCTCCGGAAGCGGTCCGGACTCCAGCATGGCCCACCTCACATTATCACCATATATTTCTTGGAGTCCGTGCGCGGCGAGCGGGCGATCTCTTCTCCCTCCCCCGTTTCTCTCTTCTCAGCCGACGCCCGCCGAGCGATTAGATTTCGGCTATCGACGGTTTATTCAATTACGGTCCCACATATCAGTGAAATTGCAAGACAACGCGTGTCCCCTCTGGTGAGCGGCGTGCGAGCCGGACTGTCAGGGTTGCGACGCGTACGAGTCGTAAGTGTGCCGCCTTTTCCTTTAGAACTTGCGAAGCGTAACATTTTCGCGCGATCGATCGATAGAAATCCAGAACGAAATGACGAGGGCGGTGCTTTCCCGCTCGTTAGGCGGGCTAGTTCGAGTGATATGACGTGCTACAGTGCCGTCCACTTGCTCCATTTTTATGTAAGCAAGAGTTTACACTCTTACGCGGGAGGAGTGCGAAACACCGCGGATCTGATTTTGATCGAGGGATAACTGTTCCCTGCCAAATAATGGAGGATTGTTAGCGATTATAGCATGATAGTTAGGGCATCTCCAGCGTTGGCCCACAAATTTACACCGGCATCTGTCCGAGGACACTGATGGATGCCATCCGATGCTGCCCGCATACCTTTCGACAACTATATGAACTAACCGGACGAAATTCGTGCAAACAAAGCAAATTTCAAATTAACCGGATGAAATTCATTACATTTCGAAAACTTTTCCTACAAACTGGACGAAATTCATTACATATTTCGCACAAACCGTACTAAAACCTACTGTAAACCTAATCTAAACGATCGCCGGCGCCCGACAACCATGTCCGGCCATGAACCCGAGAAAGCCGGCCATTGCCTTTGCCTCCTCCTCATCCGCCTCAATAACCTCCTCCTCCGGAGCACAAGGTTCTGAAGATTTTCGCCTCCATGTCGCCGTCAAGCGGCTAATCAGCCGCCGATGTTTACCCCACCAAGCTTGGCGTCGACTGAGTGGAGTAGCGGTGGCCTTCCCGGGACCAGAGCGGCGGCGACCTATCGTGTACTACTCTTCCTCGCTGCCGGTTGCGCCCGCGCACGCGCGCCGGCTTCGTGGTCGTGGCGGCGGAGGGCGGCTGGGGGGGTGCCGGCGATCTCCTTCGTTTGCTCCTGCGACAGTACGTCGAAGAGAGCTATGGAGCGCGCCCGGAGCGGAGCCGCCGACGTCCCTCGTCTGCTCCTGCGACAGTACGTCCAAGAGAGCTTCGGAGCGCCAGGAGGCCATGGTTGAAGTGGTGCCGACAGAAGGAAGGGACCGGAGGAGAATAAGTGTGGGTCTTTGGCTATGGCTGGGAGCTGGGGCTCAAGTTAATATAGCGGGCGAATGGCTATGAGCCGCGGCAGACGGATGGACAACTGGCGCCGGAGTAGGTTCGTCGGGCGTGAATTCGGACGCTGCTTCAGTGACTTAACTGCAGATGCGTTTGGGTTACTGACATGTGGGCCCAACGGGCATCCGGCCCGCATGTCAGAGACACACCAATTGCACCTGCAGTTAAGTCCGGTGAATGCGGCATTGACATTCTGGAGAGACGGTGACCGTTTCAGGCGGGAAGCGCGCGCTAGCGATGGAAGGGGTTTCGGTGTGCAGTGGCACTAAGATCGGTCGCTCACGATAGTACATACTCCGTACCATACTACCATAGTACCCTCTCTAGCTTAGGCTGTTTTATAGATTGTCGTTGTGATGGACGATATACATGAGCAAGGCGGTCCGAGTATGACCGTTGGTGTTGAGCCAGGTGAATACATGCTCGGCGTTCGCATAGGCCTCTGTCAAACGTCTAAACAGTAATGTCAGGCACCGCCGGGGCGCACAGGTGATGGGCTCGCCGTTTGCGTTGCGCCATGAGCAGGACTTTGATTTAGAGGGCGACGTGCATGCATTAGCATGCTTTGACAGCGTGAGCGTGAGTGTCTGACGCGAAGTATTTCATTTTCATTTGGCTGACGAGGGTGCGTTGCAGCGACGAGTCCGTGGTTTGATTCCCCACATACGCATAATTTTGGTTTTTACAGTATTTCTTTCTCCATTGACAGGTAGGCCCGCGTAGATAGATAAGGAACACGAGTTGATGAGGCGCATGTGGACTGTTTGACTGGTCAACCAGACAAATACGGAGCTATACGCTAAGCCAATGACCGTATAATCACCATATCTCGTATACAATGATCAAAGTGAGCTATCAAGACAAGTTCGATGACCGCCAATGCATTTTACTCGGTAATAAATGACCAGGATTGAAGGGGAATCCAAATTTGCTTCGTCTTCTGTCCTTGAGCTCTTGACAAACCAATGCACTATACGGTTGTCCGGCCACTCCACCCCAGAGCACTCACCAAGCGTGGTTCATGCCACCGCGCCGCACACTAACCGGTAAGGCAGCGATGGCATCCCGCCGCGCCGAGTTCCTCGCCGCCCATGACCGCACACAAAATGGTAGGGAAGCGATGGCATCCCGCCGTGCCGAGTTCATCGCCGCTCGCGACCTCACAACTATGTGGGAGGAATTTGAAGATGCCAAGGCCGAATGGGCGGTAGAGCAAGAGGCGGCCAAAGCCGCACAGAGGGAGCGGAAAAGTCAGAAAGCACTCAAGAAAAGAGAGGCCCGCCGCCGCAAGAAAGAAAAGGACGCACGCGCTGCTGCGGAGAGGTCGGCGGAGATCCAAGCACGGTGGGGTGTCGCCGACAAAGCCGGGAAGGAGAACGACGGCGTCTGGCCAGCATGTGAGAAGTAGTAGTACTAGTAATTAGTGTGTGTGTCTGTGTCTGAGTACGAGCATGTACCAATACTACTAGTTACTACTGTAGTTTTTAGAGCAAATTACCAGTACATTAGCCTAGACTAAATGAAAAATTCCTATCCTAAGCATCAAATGGCATCTCTTTCTCTATAGGAATTGAGATGCATGTCATCTCACTTCCTATGATTTTCATATTCCTATCCTATGAACGAAAGGAGGCCTCTGTTGGAGTAACTACTGTAGCTAGCAGTACTGCTGGTACAGTAGTTTTCTTCAAGAAGCGGAATTCAACGAAGTCATGATGGTTCCTTTGTCCAAGCAACTTCAAAGTGGGAAGTGGGCCTGTGATTTGACGGCTCATTAGTCATTGTTACTGCGGCGCGACGACCTGGGTGACTCTCCCTTGGAGTTCTGCGTGCATGGCAAGTGGACCAGGATGGTCGACGTCCCACGTGTTGGCAAACGGAAGTATTCTTTCCGATATCGAGGAGCAAGGAAACCGCGTGGTATAGTATCACTGCTGATTGGTTCGCAAAAAAATAGTATCACTGCCGATTTATAATTATTTTTTATTTCTGATGAATGCTAGCGTTTCAACTCTTACGACGAAGGGTGCCAAACACGGCACGTGCTGGATGTCCCACACGTCAGCGAAAGGAGTGGGACATGAACAGCATGGTAGAGCCCAGCGTAAAAAAACAGCGTGGTAGAGCGTCTCCACTTCTTCCACTTCTGGGTCGGAGACCACACGTAGTAGTACTTAGTGGTATGAACGATACAAAGTGCGACCTAGAGAGAAAGACACGTCTAGTTGGAAGGTCTCGGGGCATACACGTAAACAAATATAAAAGTTAATATGTGCCTCCAACTAATATAGTAGTAGTAGAGTACTTAGGCACATACTCCATAACATCACCGTGCATTGCATGTACAACATTGAGTGGTAGTACGTAGTAAGAGACAAATGCCGCCCAAGAGTTCCCTTCTCGACCTACTTTTGGGTGTTTGGTAGAGTGTATGGAGGGTGCATGAGTCCACACTAGTTTAGCACAAATACACTAGAAGCATGCATGAAGAGGGGTGTTGAGTTGAGCATGCATGAAGAGGGAACAACTATGCTGAGACGAGAACGCAACCAAACACACCCTATATGCCACGCATGTTCATACCATTTGTGCCTTTCTACTTCACTTACTGCGCTACATTACTCAGGTTCGTACGTCCACTCCTGGGTACATGTCCGTCTCGTAGTTCTAGTCCCATGTGTTCTTCATATAGATGGAACGATCCTTGCATAACACGTGCACCTTGATGCTAGATGTCTCGCGTGTTGGCAAAAGGATGAACAAAGCTCACGTAAAAAAATAGAGTGGAAGAACATAGATTCCGGACAACCGAGAAGGAGCAAGGAACCTCGTGGTGGAGCGTCTGCACTCATAATATTTAATATTATTCAGCGATATAAAATTAACCAATCATCTCCACAGTGGACTGGAAGAGTACGAAACATGGCAGCCCAGTGTAGTTACATCATACTAGTACATGGCTAACCCACGCTATCACCATATTTCTTGGCTTCCGTGCGACACCTATCTCTAGTAATCCAGCAGCCTGTATCGCTTCTCCCTCCTCGTCTCTATCAAAGTGTGGCGGGCTGGCGTTTCTGCCATCTATTGAGGTCGGTTAACTATCACATGTTAGCGACATGCCAAGAGCATTCTAAAAAAAATTCCTTTCACGTTCCGATTTCAAAAAGAAAAAATCCCTTCACGTACGAATTTGCCTGTATGCTTTGAGCAACTTGCATGTCCTATACTGCTCCTGTTTGATACTGTAACTTAGCTAGAGATTAGACTAACTCATGACTAACCCTGAACTAACTGTAGCCAAAGAGGTGTTTGGGTGACAGGGTTAGATTGACAATAAATGCACTTCATGGAGAGAGAAAAGTGATTTTTCAGTGGTCCCAATGAGAACTATCTCCAGTTAGCACCTCTTGGGTGGGATAGTTTTTTTTGGTGGGTTCGGTGCAACTTGCTCCAATTTAAACCCTCATGCTTAGATACTTTAGGGCTATTTGAGCCCCAACTAGCTCAAACTAACTCTAACCCATGGATCCAAACAGGGCCTATGGCCAGTCTCGACGCGGAGCAGTCGCGTGCACCGGGAAGCGGCGCTCTCTCGGCCGTCGCGCCACTTCAAAGCCGGCGCCAGTGAGAGGTCGCCTCCGCTCTGGCCGGGCATTAATGCGGCACTGACGCTCCAGGGCGACGTTGACCGTTTCACGCGGGAAGCGCGCGCTGGCAAGGGAGTATAGGTTTTGAACCGTTTCAGGTGTAGTACTGGTAGTTTGCAAAACTACTCAATTATTGCACACAATTTCCTAAGAAATTGTGGTAAAAAACGTTACTCCACAGCCCGCTTCCCTTCTCCTTCCTCTTCCACCGCCCGCGCACGTCCGCGGGAAGCGACCGGTCAACCCTTTTATAGGAGTGCTAGCACAAAAAGATGCATGCATGACCACTAAAATTTCCATATTAAAGCGCCGCTCCGGCGGGAGTATGGCGTATGTTGTTACCTTCGGCCGGCCCATGGCTACCGGGCGACGGCGACCAGAGAAGAGGCGGCGGGAGGGGAATGAATGCAGCTACTGTTTGGGTTCGCCTTCTGGCTTAAATAAATGCGCAGCATCACGTGTACCCGCGGGTGCACAAATTGTAACATACGTGTCTGCTTAAGTGGGCGTCACGTAACTGGTGTGTGTGTGTGAGAGAGATTCTGAGAGACAGAGTGCATGTGTGCGACTCTACTCTTCGGACATGTACTCAACCTTTTGCATCGGGATATAAGTATAATGGTATTTACTTTAGCTAGTGATTTACGTGGCCATGTTAACATGGTTGTGTCAAAAAAATGTGACTTCCTGCTCGTGATTTGCGTTATATAATTACAAGCAAGATTCTCGTGCATTGCACGAAACATCAATATGCATTTTTTTACAGAACACCTATTGTGATTGACCCATGCAGGAGTAATCCCATGTGTAAAAACTAATGATATCTCGAGAATTTTATCGGAAAACTGGTATCTCGAGAATGTCATCGAAAAAAATGAAAGATGAGAGATAAGGCGAGGAGGAGTGGAGCGTGGTGGTGACTGGTGGTCGGAATGGGCGGAGGCATGGGGATGGACGGCGCTGGCAGGCGGCAGCGGCCACCATGCATTCTAGATTGTTCCAGAGACTTATTCCTTTTTTAATTGCTGAGCAATGAAGTTGCGGGAGATAATGATGTGGAGAGAGGTGCGGGTATCTTTTGTAAAATTATCATAGTTTGCTTTCTATCCTCAGATATAGATCATACGGTATATATTACAAGATGGCAGGCACACCATCACCGCCAACTAGTTTTTTTATAAGGGTACAGATGATAAGTTTGCTGACTACTAAAGTAAAGTGGAATTTGTCCATGTTATGCAAGTAAATAAAGGTGATTGTTTATCATACGGGTAAGGTTGGATGAAGGGTGGTAGGAACAAATGCTCCACCTAGAGCATGTGTGTGTGAGATGGAGTCTTAGTGTGTGTGTGGGGTGTGTGTGTGTGTGAGAGAGAGAGGAGAGAGAGAGATGGAGTCTTAGTTTGTGTGTGTGTGAGAGAGAGAGAGATGGAGTCTTAGTGTGTGTGTAGGGGGGTGTGCATGCGTGCGTGCGTGTGTGTTTGTGTGTGTGTGTGTGTGAGAGAGAGAGAGAGATGGAGTCTTAGTGCATGTGTGTGTGGGGGGGTGCGTGCGTGCATGTGTGTGTGCGTGTGTGTGTGTGTGTGTCGCGGGGTCCTCTGTGGAGGATGTAATTTAAGTGTGCATGGCTTCATCATAGAGAGGTGATGTGTTTGGCAGAGGCCACCAACGATAGGGTGCGAGAGAGAAAATGCCCGTAGAGAGGGAAGAGAAGGTGTGTGCGCGTGAGAGGAGTCGACATCGAGAGAACGTGTTTCTTTGAGAGACACCGAGGAAGACTACTATATATCGATGGTGCATGTAGGCGGGAATTAAACAAAGGGATGGTCTTATTGGTTTCGGGGATATAGGGGAAGAGTGAGAGGCGGGGGGGGGGGGGGGGTAGCTAGAAGGAGATTGTTAAGTGTGAGTGTGTGTTTTACCCATCCAGGCGGAAGTTATGTGCACAAAAGAGGAGAACGATTCGATGTGGCGTTAGGATTGAGGGTAATTAAACATATGGAGACATAGAGACCTTGAACGTGCATGTGTGAGAGGTATACATGTATACGTGGGATGTGTGTGTGTGCGCGCGCGCATGATCGAGATAAAAGAAAGAAGACATAAGTCATAAGATCAACGACATGGGAGAGATGGATCGGTATGACAATATGCATGCATGTGAGAATGCAGGGAAGAAGGCCCGACAATTGAGCATGTGTTTTTGTCTTTAAGAGATAGTGGCGTGGGCTGGAGCATGCATCTATGGCGAGCAGAGGGAGTGAGGCGCAATGATTGTGCAAAAGAGACCAACCTATAAATGCATATGTATGGAGAGACATATATAGTGTGGGTGATAGGAAGCAAGACTCCGTGCGAGAAAGAAATGTTGACGGAGAAACTACATATAGATATAGAGATGGAGATGCTAGCTAGAGGGACATCCGCTAGTTTGGGTGTTGGAGATGACCGTCGGGTGGTTCAAAGGGTGAAGTTATATATGTGTGTGAGAGGGCACTTGACTGCATGTAGAGAGAAACATATGTAGTGTGCGTGATAGGAATCAAGAGTGAGGGCGAGAAACAAGGTTGATGGAGAAACAGATAAATAGAAAGATAAAGATGCTAGCTAGTGTGCGTTAGAGATAGGAGTCGAGTGGATCAGAAGGCTGGGTTATGTGTGTGGGTGTGAGAGAGATAGAGAGATGGTGCATGTGAGTCACATACAAACAGATATCAGAGAGAAATGAGATCCAGAGAGACGGAGTTTTGTGTCTGCGAGAGAGAAAGATATTTCACAATGAGAGTGATAGCTAGAGAGACATACGAGGGAACGCAAGATATCTCTAGGGAGAGAGGGTGTGTGTGAGCGACATACAAGAGAACAATGGAGAAATATGAGACCCTGGGAGACAGAGTTTGTGTTTGTGTGTGAGAAAGATATATTGAAGAGGAAGAGTCATAGGTTCTCATATCTAAGGAGCGAAAGACATCTCTGTATGAGGGGTGTGCGAGTGGCACACATGGGAATAGTAGAGAGAAATGAGACCCCGGGAGACAAAGTTTTGTGTTTGTGTGAGAGAAAGAGATTCCACATGGAGAATCATAGTTAGAGACACATAGCAGGGAGCGAGATATACTTAGAGAGAGATAGAGTGATGAAGGTCGAGGGAGAGAGTACCGTCAGTGTGTTACGAAGATAAAAGAT
Organism: Aegilops tauschii subsp. strangulata; assembly: GCF_002575655.3. NCBI lineage: Eukaryota > Viridiplantae > Streptophyta > Magnoliopsida > Poales > Poaceae > Aegilops > Aegilops tauschii. The sequence goes on from NC_053041.3 coordinate 243,219,346, forward strand.
CATTGTCGACATACAGGTAGCACGAGAGATACCTGAGAGACGATGAACGCGTATAGGTCCAGAGAGATAGTCCTATATAAGCATGAGTGATAGCTATATCAGACGAATATCTGGATTAAAGGGGATTCAAATATTTAAACTGGATATCACGACATCGATAATATCATAACGCAAATTGGTGTATCAAACATGCATATTCATTTGAATTTGGGCACACGTGTAATGTTATATAGTTTGTCAATATTGGTGATCCATAGATTCTTCAATTACAAACAATGCATGGTTTATATGCAATTAATGTCTAAACGGGATTACACTATATGTTGCGTGTGTGAAACACATTATGCATGTTTGAGAAGTAAAAAAAACCCGCATGAAACACACATTAATTGGAGACAGTTAGCGAGGAATGCATACATTGGATTTCAACATAAAGTGGTTTCAAATATTTGAAAATCCAAATTGATGGATACAACCTTATGAATCTGAGATCATGCCATTTGTAAACCATATTTATGTATAAATGGTGTTGTGCTTTTGAAAGTATATATAAAAAAATGATGTATATAGAATGTAATTACAATTGAAAATGGGTCCCGCCCGAAAAAATAGAATACAAACGGGATTCGAATCACGGTAAACGTGCACTCTGCAAAATTTGAACGAAGCGGGAAAGTCGCAGTAACCGCCCGAAACCAAAATCTGCGAGATGGAAATCACTACTGCCTATCCCTGCCATGCAAAGCCTATCTGCTGGATTTCTATAGGTTTCGATAGGGGTAGGTTTGTAATTTCACCCAAACGTGATGTAACCGCCTCTCACCCGGATTCATACACGGTGGGCGCCAAAACACAGTGTGTCCTCGGCCGAAATCGACTCCCTCCCCGATTCATATTCATACACGACGGGCGCCAAAAACAAACTATCGTCGGCAAATATTCGGTGTATGCGAGATTACCGTCCTATCCCGAACCGACTAATGTTGCTGTGATGTAGTAGAAATTTGAAACGGGGGCTAAGTTTGTAAATTTCCTCGCATTTGAGACAAGCGCGCCCTGAATACATGGTTCCCCCTTCCTCTCTACCTCCCTTTTCCCCATTCGTACTCCCTGGGCGCCAAAACACCCTCTCCACCCCACCCTCCTCCGTCCGCCGCCGTCCGCCACCCCATCCACCGTCGTCCTCCTCCACCATGCCGGAGCTGATACCCCGACGCTGCCGTCCATTACAAGAGATCGACCTCTCTCATCCACGGCTTCGGAACGGGATCCTTGCATCCCGTCCTCTCGTTTCATCCCCGCTGTCGTCCACCTTGCCGGCGCTGCTCCTACGACCGTCTCGTCCACCGCGCCCCGCCGCCACCGTCTACCCTCCTAGATCTGCTTCCACGCCGCCGACAGCCATCGCTACCGCAGCACCATTAAATTCTCAGCAGATGCGTATACGACGCCGCACCAGAGGCGGTACTCTTTCGTATCTGCTCAACTTATTTATCGCAGCAAGAAAATAGATCGCCACTGCTTTACTCTGATTTCTTGTCTTGGTTGCGAAGTTGCCTTTGTCCGGTTTGCACCTTCAGATCCGCCATGGCACGCTCAACACTATACTCCCAATGCTTATGGTTTTCCCCTTTTATATTCCACACTAGTTAAATCACAGTAGACTAAATTTCAAAATTGGGTCAGTCGATTTTTCAGAGCTCGCCGGAGTTCGCCGGTGCGATCGAAGGGGCTCGGGTGGTTGTGGGGCCTCGCCGAACGAAGAAAACTCGTCGCGGGTGGGGGTTGGGGCGGGGCTGGGGGGTGGGGGTGGTGGAGGAACACAGGTGGTGGGGGCCGGTGGTCCGGCCGGTGGCCCGTGCGGTGTTCTGTATGGGAAGAATCAGAGACGAGGAAGAAGAAGGGTTAGGAGACATAGGATCTTCATCCAACCGCCTGAAATGGTCGAGAGACAGCTGGGAGTTCCATTCTTAATGCGCTCTGGTTCATCATGTGTGGGCACTGCGCAACCAACATTTTATTATCCAAAATCTGCTTGCTCTTCTTTACCATGTTCCTCTTCCGTTCTTCTTTAATATGTACTCTCTCCGTTCCTAAATACAAGTCTTTGTATAGATTCCACCATGGACTACATATGGAGCAAAATGAGTGAATCTACACTCTAAAATGTATCTGGATACATCTGTATGTGATCCATAGTGGAAATCTCTACCAAGACTTATATTTTGCAACGGAGGGAGTATGATAGTAGTACAGTATGTTCCTTGTACTGAAGATGAGCAGGGACATCTGCAGTGTAGAGGTCTATACGGTCGGTTGTGATGGACACTTTGAGCCTCTTTGATTCGTAGGATCTTGTAAACATAGGAATAGGATTTGTAGTGGCCTGCCCACTTGAATCCTATAAGAATAGCAAGGAAATGCGGGGAGCTGTGTCGCCTTTGAGAGTTACACTGATATTAACAGTACCGCACTTCACTTGAAGAGAGCTGGTATCCGAAGCCTTTCTAGCCGTACCGGCAATACTAGCACATATATTCCAGCAAGTTCCACTTTGCTGATTTTACTCTGATGCTTAAGGTTTTCCCGTTATATCTACACTATGATCTGTGTAGCTGCTTTGTGTCGCACTAGCAGCAGTCCACTCTTGAAGCTAAACACTGCAATGACTTACAAAATTGGCACCAAGGCATTGAGTGCCATTCTGGATGCAATGAAACTCATACGCTCCCCACCTGTTGATTCTTGTTCAGAATATGATCCTAATGACTATTCTAACCTCGAGGAGTCAAAGGCAGATGGCCTGTCCTGTTCACCCATCAAGGTGCCTGTTCTAATTTGGCAATGTTTTATTGATTGCGGGTATCTTGCATATGTTGTCTTGCATTTGTTCTACTTTGTTGCACCGCCATCTGCTTAGTTTACTCATCATATATGTCGAGATGCCATGCCCATCCATTATCAATACATATTCCATCTGTCATCATACCATGTTTTTCCACTCAAATGTTGTTCTTGTGCATCAGACATCAAAAAGAAAGAGGGTGATTGCCGAACCTGAAGGAGCACCCGCAAAGTCCTTGAAAAACGTGGTGGTGCCGGAGAAATTAGACAACACCCCACTTATATTGGCTGTACAACCAGTGACACAAAACGTAGGACCGACTCCAGCAGACTGTACCCATACTTCACTCCAGCAAAAGGTATACCGATTTCATTTGCCATAGCACCAGCTGTACCACAGAAAAATCCCACTCCAGCAAAAAGTACAGCAAGTCCACCGGCCGAAGACCTATCCCAACTGCAGAGACGGCCAGTTCCTGCAGATTGGAACCCCATTCCATTTATTCCCAGTTTAATAGACAATGCTTTCAATGTTGTTAGGGACTATGTGCATATATTCCCATCATGGGAAGATTATTGTGAAGACAAACACCATTTTCACATCTTCCTGTCCAACTTACGTGTAAGTGCTATTATTCATTGTTATTATTTTCCCATTTTCTGCTGATTGAACACATCAATGATTTACATTACATTGTTGTAACTAGGCGAGGGTCAATCTGGATATTCATGATGAGCAAAGCTTGCTTGTGCTTTTCAAGGAAGCATTGCAGCAGTATCGGTGTTACCTGAGGAAATCACACTTTGATGGCAAGTCTATAAACGAATTTCCGGTGAAGTCTCCTGTGCTAAATTTAGAAGACATTGAATGGAAAAACCTTGTTATGCACTGGTCTCGTTCCCAGGATGAGGTACTGTCTATGAAATCACATGACAATTTGAACTTCTACTTTTCTGCATGTGCCTTACGGATCTTTTTTGCAGGAAATCTGCTCGAAGAAGAATTCCGGTTTGACAAGAACGACAGGATATCGCAAATATGCTGCCCGCTGCTTTGCTCTTGTTAGTACCTGTTATCCTGTATCACTGTACTTGCATACATACCTGGTTCATTATGTGACAGCAGTATGCATGATAGCTTGCTTATCAATTGTTCGCTCCAAATTATCTAATCTGTATGAATGGTTACATTAGTGTAGAATTTATCCAATGCCAATTTTTTTAGCTCTGCATTGTTCTTGTAAGTACATGCTGTCCTTTATCAGTGTACTTATAATGACAGGTAGTTGTTCATGTACCATCACTCTGCAGCTTATTTTCCTTTGCCCTCCATTTTCTACACATCAGATCTATATTTACTCTTACCATAAGGTTGGTACTGAAGAAGTTTAGCTGTGCATTGCTCTTGGCTGTACCTTTTGCCTGTATCGCTGCACTTACATTTATAGCTACTTGGTTATGTAGCATCACTCTTCATCTTATCTTAATTATTCTCCATTTTTTCGTATATTATCACATCTATATTTACTCTTAACAAAATGTAGAATAAAGGCAATGCTTTTGAAGAAGATTATGTGGTAAACTTCTTGAATTGCCCCCCCCCATCAGCATGGACAAGGCCTTTATAGAGCCTGTCTTCACCAATAATGTAAGTTTGTCCATTTCAAGCCTTCAAACTTTGTTGTATATATTTGGTTAGGCATGACTGCAATAGCTGTTTATTTTTGGTGTTTGCATCAAATTGCTTGTTTAACGTTTATTATGTAGTTCATAAACAAAAGTTTATCCTTTCTCAATTTAAGTTTTCAGTTGTACAACCAAGTTCCTTCTTCATACCATGTAAATTAAACTATACAGAGCAAGTGATATTCTTTTGCACTGCATGTATGCTTATGTTCTTCATCCGTAATCTAGTGGTGTGGTGAACCTACCCACTATAGCACAATGTCATATTCTGCAATGTCTTAACTATGAACAATGTCATATCATTCTACTATTATTTAAACCGTCTCTTTATTTGCCAATCTGAAATGGTATAAATTGACAGCACACTAACCATTGATACTTATGAGTTCTTGATCTGTAATCCAGTGGTGTCGTGAAGCTGCCAACTCCTTCACAATGTCATTTCCTGCCATGTCTTGACCTGAACGATACCATATTGTGTTAATGCAATTTTAAACTGTGTCACTTTATTCGTCAGTAAGAAATGTGATGAATTGTCAGCACTGATACTTTTATGTGCAAAACCTGTCATCTGTCTGCTTGTTTATCTTTCAGAGTGAGGAAGATATAAGTGTTGAACAAGCACAGTCTCATCATCTTGCTCAGCTGCTTGCGCTGCAGCTCCCCGGCAGGGCTAACCTTTCTTGAACTCTATTGAAGTGCTGTCGGTTTTGTATATTATTTTGTCGGCGTGTTTATTTGCACTGGTGGCAATCTTTGATGCCCAGTGTATGTACTCTGCTGTCTGCTTGTGCTTTATTATCATAGTGGTGAACTTTGATGCCCAGTGGATCTAATATGCCATAATTTCTTTATTGTATAGTCTAGGTTTTTTCTTATTCACGATGCTGCAGTTATTTTACTGTATATATATCCTGTCTTCGCAGTAAACCGGCCAAACCGTAAAATTACGGTACATAATCGGGCCGTCATGCAATCACGATGTAGGTTGGGCCTGAAACGTGCCGAACAGCTCACGGGCCGGCAACAGCCCGAAATGAACCCCGGCCCATGATTGTGCGAATCAAATCACGGGCTTTTAACAGGCCAAAATTGTCTCGGTCCTTGTTTGGCCCAATCAGATATCGGCTGCGAGCAGGCCGGATGCAAACCGGGCCGTAGTTAGGCCCAACTATATGACGGGCTTTTAACAGGCCGAAATTAATATAGGGCCGAAATGTTAAGCAGGCCTTTAACAGGCCAAAACTAATATCAGGCCAAATTACTAAGTGGGCCTTTAGCAAGTGGGCCCAAAAGCATAGTGTCCAGTTGACGGGCCGAATCTGATATGGGCCATAATTGAGCCCAAAGCCTCTTAAAGGGCCGGACCTGATCTGGGCCGTAATTTGGCCCAGAACGTGGTAGGCTTTTAACGGGCCGGATCTCATATGGGCCACTATTAGGCCCGGAGCGTGGCAGGCCATTAATGGACCGGATCAAATATGGGCCGACATTTGGCCCAAAACATGGCAGCCAGTTAATGGGCCGGCCTACTAGGGTCCTCAAAATCTTGTGGGCCTACAGCTGGGCCGGCCCATTAATGTCGGCGAAATCTCGTGGGCCTTTAGCTGGGCCGGCCCATTATGATCCGCAAGAATCTTGTGGGCCTTTACCTGGGCCGGCCCATTATGGCACACAAAAATCTTGTGGGCCTTTACCTGGGCCGACCCATTATGGCCCGCAAAATCTTGTGGGCCTTTAGCTGGGCCAGCCCATTATGGTCCACAAAATCTCATGGGCCTTTAGCTGGGCCAGCCCATTATGGTTCACAAAATCTTGTGGGCCTTCAGTTGGGCCGGCCCATTTAAACTTGATAGGCCGGTCCACGTGTCAACATATCATAGGCGCGTCTCACCCATTGGATGAGTGACACCTGTGCCAACGCGGACCTGACACGTGTCTCCTCCAGCCAATGATGATTTTACACGTGGAAAATTCCCATTGGTCAGGGCTGTTAACGGGTTATCGGATCCAAAACCCGACCCGATAGCTTAATGGCGTTCCGTTACGGTGGATGCCACGTGTCGGTCACCCTTGACGAAAGCACTTCTGTGACGCGCGATTTATCGTCATGGAAGTGGACACTTCCGTGATGATAATTTTGGTAATGTCATGGAACACTTCTACGACAGCACAGGTATGACTATCTTGATTCTATCATAAATTTGTCATGGATGTACATGCATGACAAAAAACGCGACCTACTGTGACAAACACGTATCATCACGGAAGTGTATTTTTTTTGTAGTGTCGGGCAAGTCAACAAAAGTCCATACTTTGTTCTCATACATGGATCCCATCTCAGATTTCATGGCCTCAAGCCATTTCACAGAATCTGGGCTCATAATCGCTTCCTCATAGTTCGTAGGTTCGTCATGGTCAAGTAACATGACGTCCAGAACCGGATTACCATACCACTCTGGTGCGGATCTTACTCTGGTTGTCCTACGAGGTTCGGTAGTAACTTAGTCAGAAGTTTCATGATCATCATCATTTGCTTCCTCACTAATTGGTGTAGGAATCATTGGAACTGATTTCTATGATGAACTACTTTCCAATAAGGGAGCAGGTACAATTACCTCATCAAGTTCTACTTTCCTTCCACTCACTTCTTTCGAGACAAACTCCTTCTCTAGAAAGGATCCATTCTTAGCAACAAATATATTGCCTTCGGATCTGTGATAGAAGGTGTACCCAACAGTTTCCTTTGGGTATCCTATGAAGACACATTTTTCCGATTTAGGTTCGAGCTTATCAGGTTAAAGCTTTTTCACATAAGCATCGCAGCCACAAACTTTAAGAAACGACAACTTCGGTTTCTTGCCAAGCCACAGTTCATATGGCATCGTCTCAACGGATTTAGATGGTGCCATATTTAACGTGAATGCAGCTGTCTGCTACCTCTTGAGCACTGCGTTGGTTTTTCCCTTGAAGAGGAAAGGGTGATGCAGTAAAGTAGCGTAAGTATTTACCTCAGTTTTGAGAACCAAGGTATCAATCCAGTAGGAGACCACGCTCAAGTCCCACACACCAACACAAACAAATAAGAACCTTGCAACCAACGCGATAAAGGGGTTGTCAATCCCTTCATGGCCACTTGCAAAAGTGAGATCTGATAGAGATGATAAAATAATATTTTTGGTATTTTTATGATAAAGATAAAAAGTAAAGATTGCAAAGTAAACGGTAATAGAAATAGGTTGTTGACGGAACATTAATATGACGGAGAATAGACCCTGGGGCCATAGGTTTCACTAGTGGCTTCTCTCAAGATAGCATAAGTATTACGGTGGGTGAACAAATTACTGTCGAGCAATTGATAGAACTGAGCATAGTTATGAGAATATCTAGGTATGATCATGTATATAGGCATCACGTCCGTGACAAGTAGACCGACTCCTGCCTGCATCTACTACTATCACTCCACACATCGACCGCTATCCAGCATGATCTAGAGTATTAAGTTCATAAGAACAGAGTGACGCTTTAAGCAAGATGACATGATCTAGAGGGATAAACTCATGCAATATGATATAAACCCCATCTTTTTATCCTCGATGGCAATAATACAATACGTGTCATTTCCCCTACTGTCACTGGGATCGAGCACCGCAAGATGGAACACAAAGCTAAGCACTTCTCCCATTGCAAGAAAGATCAATCTAGTAGGCCAAACTAAACTGATAATTCGAAGAGACTTGCAAAGATAACCAATCATACATAAAAGAATTCAGAGAAGATTCAAATATTCTTCATAGATAATCTTGATCATAAACCCACAATTCATCGGATCTCGACAAACACACCGCAAAAGAAGATTACATCGAATAGATTTCCAAGAGAAACGAGTAGAACTTTGTATTGAGATCCAAAGAGAGAGAAGAAGCCATCTAGCTAATAACTATGGACCCGGAGGTCTGAGGTAAACTACTCACACATCATCGGAGAGGCTATGGTGTTGATGTAGAAGCCCTCCGTGATCAAATGCCCCCTCCGGCGGAGCGCCGGAAAAGGCCCCAAGATGGGATCTCATGGGTACAGAAGGTTGCGGCGGTGGAAATAGGGTTTTTGCTCCTCCGCTGATGGTTTGGGGGTACGTATGTATATATATAGGAGCAAGAAGTAGGTCGGTGGAGCCACGAGGGGCCCACGAGGGTGGAGGGCGCGCCCAGGGGGTAGGCGCGCCCCTGCCTCGTGGATTCCTCGTTGGTTTCTTGACGTCCACTCCAAGTCCTCTGGATCACGTTTTTTCCGAAAATCACGTTCCCGAAGGTTTCATTCCGTTTGGACTCCGTTTGATATTCTTTTTCTGCGAAACACTGAAATAGGCAAAAAAACAACAATTTGGGCTGGGCCTCCGGTTAATAGGTTAGTCCCGAAAATAATATAAAAGTGTATAATAATGCCCATTAAACATCCAAAACAGAATATATAATAGCATGGAACAATAAAAAATTATAGATACGTTGGCGACGTATCAAGCATCCCCAAGCTTAATTCCTGCTCGTCCTCGAGTAGGTAAATGATAAAAACAGAATTTTTGATGTTGGAATGCTACCTAGCATATTTCTCAATGTAATTTTCTTTATTGTGGCATGAATGTTCAGATCCGAAAGATTCAAGATAAAAGTTTAATATTGACATAAAAATAATAATACTTCAAGCATACTAATCAAGCAATTATGTCTTCTCAAAATAACATAGCCAAAGAAAGCTCATCCTTAGAAATTCATATAGTTTGGCCATGCTTCATTGTCGTCACACAAGATGCTCTCATCTTGCACAACCCCGATGACAAGCCAAGCAATTGTTTCATACTTTAGTAATCTCAAACTTTTTCAACTTTCATGCAATACATGAGCGTGAGCCATGGATATAGCACTATGGGTGGAATAGAATATGATGATGGGGGTTGTGTGGAGAAGACAAAAAAGAGAAAGTCTCACATTGACGTGGCTAATCAACGGGCTAGGGAGATGCCCATCAATTGATGTCAATGCAAGGAGTAGGGATTGCCATGCAACGGATGCACTAGAGCTATAAATGTATGAAAGCTCAACAAAAGAAACTAAGTGGGTGTGCATCCAACTTGCTTGCTCACGAAGACCTAGGGCATTTGAGGAAGCCCATTGTTGGAATATGCAAGCCAAGTTCTATAATGAAAAATTCCCACTAGTATATGAAAGTGACAAAACAAGAGACTCTCTATCATAAAGATCATGGTGCTACTTTGAAGCACAAGTGTGGAAAAAGGATAGTAGCATTGTCCCTTTTTCTTTCTTTCTTTTTCTTTGTTTGGGCCTTCCTTTTTTTATTTGGCCTTTCTATTTTTTGGGACAATGCTCTATTAATAATGATCATCACACTTCTATTTATTTACAACTCAATACTAGAACAAAATATGACTCTATATGAATGCCTCCGGTGGTGTACCGGGATGGGCAATAAATCAAGAGTGACATGTATGAAATAATATGCATGGTGGCTTTGCCACAAATGCGATGTCAACTACATGATCATGCAAAGCAATATGATAATGATGAAGCATGTCATAATAAACGGAACGGTGGAAAGTTGCATGGCAATATATCTCGGAATGGCTATGGAAATACCATAATAGGTAGGTATGGTGCTGTTTTGAGGAAGATATAAGGAGGTTTATGTGTGATAGAGCGTGTCGTATCACGGGATTTGGATGCACCAGCGAAGTTTGCACCAACTCTCAAGGTGAGAAAGGGCAATGCACGGTACCGAAGAGGCTAGCAATGATGGAAGGTTGAGAGTGCGTATAATCCATGGACTCAACATTACTCATAAAGAACTCACATACTTATTGCAAAAATCTACAAGTCATCAAAAACTAAGCACTACGCGCATGCTCCTAGGGGGATAGATTGGTAGGAAAAGACCATCGCTCGTCCCCGGCCGCCACTCATAAGGATGACAATCAAAGAACACCTCCTGTTTCAAATTTGTTACACAATGTTTACCATACGTGCATGCTACAGGACTTGCAAACTTCAACACAAGTATTTCTCAATTTCACAATTACTCAACTAGCACAACTTTAATATTACCACCTCCATATCTCAAAACAATCATCAAGTATCAAACTTCTCCTAGTATTCAATGCACTTATATGGAAGTTTTTATTATGCTCATCTTGGATGCCTATCATATTAGGACTAATTTCACAATTAAAGCAAATTACCATGCTGTTTAAGACTCTCAAAATAATATAAGTGAAGCATGAGAGATCAATAATTTCTATTTAATAAAACCACCGCCGTGCTCTAAAAGATATAAGTGAAGCACTAGGGCAAAAACTATATAGCTCAAAAGATTTAAGTGAAGCACATAGAGTATTTTAACAAATTCCAAATCATGTGTGTCTCTCTCAAAAGGTGTGTACAGGAAGAATTATTGTGGTAAACTAAAAATCAAAGACTCAAATCATACAAGACGCTCCAAGCAAAACACATATCATGTGGTGAATAAAAATATAGCTCCAAGTAAAGTTACCGATAGACGAAGACGAAAGAGGGGATGCCTTCCGGGGCATCCCCAAGCTTAGGCTTTTGGTTGTCCTTGAATTTTACCTTGGGGTGCCTTGGGCATCCCCAAGCTTAGGCTCTTGCCAATCCTTGTTCCATACTCCATCAAATCTTTACCCAAAACTTGAAAACTTCACAACACAAAACTTAACAGAAAATCTCGTGAGCTCCGTTAGCGAAAGAAAACAAAACACCACTTCAAGGTACTGTAATGAACTCATTATTTATTTATATTGGTGTTAAACTTACTGTATTCCAACTTCTCTATGGTTTATAAACTCTTTTACTAGCCATAGATTCATCAAAATAAGCAAACAACACACGAAAAACAGAATCTGTCAAAAACAGAACAGTCTGTAGTAATCTGTAAATAACGCAAACTTCTGGAACTCCAAAAACTTCTACCAAAATAGGAAGACCTAGATAATTTGTTTATTGATCTACTGCAATTGGAATCAGTATTTTACCACGTTCTGGTTATTTTTAACAATTGTTTTCGTGAACAGAAAGTTTCTAGAATTTTCAGCAAGATCAAATAACTATCATCCAAGAAGATCCTATAGGTTTAACTTGGCACAAACACTAATTAAAACACAAAACCACATCTAACCAGAAGCTAGATGGATTATTTATTACTAAACAGAACCAAAAAGCAAAAAACTAAAATAAAATTGGGTTGCCTCCCAATAAGCGCTATCGTTTAACGCCCCTAGCTAGGCATAAAAGCAAGGATAGATCTAGGTATTGCCATAATAATGGTAAGGTAAATCATGAAAACTCCTTTTGTATTCTCTACGTTCAGCAGCAAGTTTCCTTTGTGGCAAGCAAAAGTAATCAAAGGGGTTAAATTTAATAGGACAAAAGTCCCCAAGATCAAGCTCGGGAGGTATGGGTTCCTCCCTTGGCCCCTTATATTGCACAACCAATTCATCATTACAAGCGTTCTTTTGACAAAAAGTCACGAGTCTTTGCTCAAGAGAAAGACCTAACCCATTATTCTGAATAGCAAAGTCATGATTAAGTTCAGAAATTCTGTCAACTAGAACATCGGTAGGAACCTTTTTTCTAAGGTTTTCATTATAAGCAACATGATCCAAAGAATGTAAACGCATTATGTCTTCTTGATTAAACAGGATAGCTTCTATGGGAGGATGACCAGCATCCACCCTATAATGCGCAAAAATTTCTTTAGCTTCTTTCATTATAAATCTGAACTCATGAGCCAAAAAGATAGTAGCGGCACGCTTAACAGAAGAGTACTCAATATTAGAAAATTCTAGGAAAATTCTTTGTATGCAAGGATGCATATGAAGAAATTGCCTTTCAAGTTCAACTACGAGCAAGGTTATTGCATCCGCAAGACTACTAGTTCTATGAAGAATAGAACCACCCATAATGGGCAAAGCACCAGCACAAGTAAAGAAATCTTGAATAACTCCCTTCCCAATAATATTACCACTACCGACTCGAAACTTTTTTGTATGCAAGATAGTAGGTTCCTCAGGAGGATCATTGAAATCATCAAAATTTTCCATGTTATTATTATCACTCTTATCAACAATAACCTCCTCAGATTTAGACATAACGGCAGCAAACTCAAGGAACACGAGAAAAGAGAGAACGGAAAAAGGAGGGCGAATAAAACGGCAAGGGTGAAGTGGGGGAGAGGAAAACGAGAGGCAAATGGCAAATAATGTAATGCGAGGGATAAGAGTTTGTGATGGGTACTTGGTATGTCTTGACTTGTGTGTAGACTCCCAGGCAACGGCGCCAGAAATCCTTCTTGCTACCTCTTGAGCACTGCGTTGTTTTTTCCCTTGAAGAGGAAAGGGTGATGCAGTAAAGTAGCATAAGTATTTACCTCCGTTTTGAGAACCAAGGTATCAATCCAGTAGGAGACCACGCTCAAGTCCCACGCACCTACACAAACAAATAAGAACCTTGCAACCAACGCGATAAAGGGGTTGTCAATCCCTTCACGGCTACTTGCAAAAGTGAGATCTAATAGAGATGATAAGATAATATTTTTGGTATTTTTATGATAAAGATAAAAAGTAAAGATTGCAAAGTAAACGGTAATAGAAATAGGTTGTTGACGGAAGATGAATATGATTGAGAATAGACCCGGGGCCATAGGTTTCACTAGTGGCTTCTCTCACGATAGCATAAGTATTACGGTGGGTGAAACAAATTACTGTCGAGCAATTGATAGAATTGAGCATAGTTATGAGAATATCTAGGTATGATCATGTATATAGGCATCACGTCTGTGACAAGTAGACCGACTCCTGCCTGCATCTACTACTATCACTCCACACATCGACCGCTATCCAGCATGCATCTAGAGTATTAAGTTCATAAGAATGGAGTAACGCTTTAAGCAAGATGACATGATGTAGAGGGATAAACTCATGCAATATGATATAAACCCCATCTTTTTATCCTCGATGGCAACAATACAATACGTGTCGTTTCCCCTACTGTCACTGGGATCGAGCACCGCAAGATTGAACCCAAAGCTAAGCACTTCTCCCATTGCAAGAAAGATCAATCTAGTAGGCCAAACCAAACTGATAATTCGAAGAGACTTGCAAAGACAACCAATCATACATAAAAGAATTCAGAGAAGATTCAAATATTCTTCATAGATAATCTTGATCATAAACCCACAATTCATCGGATCTCGACAAACACACTGCAAAAGAAGATTACATCAAATAGATCTCCAAGAGAAACGAGGAGAACTTTGTATTGAGATCCAAAGATAGAGAAGAAGCCATCTAGCTAATAACTATGGGCCCGAAGGTCTGAGGTAAACTACTCACACATCATCGGAGAGGCTATGGTGTTGATGTACAAGCCCTCCGTGATCAATGCCCCCTCCGACGGAGCGCCGGAAAAGGCCCCAAGATGGGATCTCACGGGTACATAAGGTTCCGGCGGTGGAAATAGGGTTTTTGCTCCTCCGCTGATGGTTTGGGGGTACGTAGGTATATAGGAGGAAGAAGTAGGTCGGTGGAGCCACGAGGGGCCCCTCGAGGGTGGAGAGCGCGCCCAGGGGGTAGGCACGCCCCCTGCCTTGTGGCTTCCTCGTTGGTTTCTTGACATCCACTCCAAGTACTCTGGATCACGTTTGTTTTGAAAATCACGTTCCCGAAGGTTTCATTCCGTTTGGACTCCGTTTGATATTCTTTTTCTGCGAAACACTGAAATAGGCAAAAAAACAGCAATTTGGGCTGGGCCTCCGGTTAATAGGTTAGTCCCAAAAATAATATAAAAGTGTATAATAAAGCCCATTAAACATCCAAAACAGAATATATAATAGCATGGAACAATAAAAAATTATAGATACGTTGGAGACGTGTCACTGACTCTAAAGCATAACCCTAAAACGATAGCGGTAAATCAGTAAGAGACATCATAGATCGCACCATATCTAATAAAGTACGATTACGACGTTCGGAAACACCATTACGCTGTGGTGTTCCGGGTGGCGTGAGTTGCGAAACTATTCCACATTGTTTCAAATGAAGACCAAACTCGTAACTCAAATATTCTCCTCCACGATCAGATAGTAGAAACTTTATTTTCCTGTTACGATGATTTTCCACTTCACTCTGAAATTCTTTGAACTTTTCAAATGTTTCAGACTTATGTTTTGTGACGCCCTCGATTCAATCGTACACTAATCATACATGCAAATGTGTACGATCAAGATCAGTGACTCACGGGAAGATATCACAACACAACTCTAGACACAAATTAAAATAATACAAGCTTTATATTACAAGCCAGGGGCCTCGAGGGCTTGAATACATAAGCTCGAAAACACAAGAGTCAGCGGAAGCAACAATATATGAGTACAGACATAAGTTAGACAAGTTTGCCTTAAGATGGCTAGCACAAAAGCAACACGATCGAAGAGGCAAGGCCTCCTGCCTGGGAGCCTCCTAACTACTCCTGGTCGTTGTCGGTCTCCACATAGTAGTAGGCATCGGCGGTGGCATCTGGCTCTTGGGCTTCGACATCTGGTTGCATCAACCGGAAAGAAGAAGAAAGGGGGAAAAAGGGGTATCAAAGCAACCGTGAGTACTCATCCAAAGTACTCGCAAGCAAGGATCTACACTACATATGCATCGGTATCAATGAAAAGGGCTGTATCTGTGGACTGGACTGCAGAATGCCAGAAGAGAAGGGGAAAGCCTAGCCTATCGAAGACTAGCATCTTCTGGAAACCACCATCTTGCAGCAACAGGAGGGAGTAGAGTAGCCTAAAGTAAAGTAGTAGTAGTGTTATCAACCTCGGCCAGAGATCCTTTCTCGACTCCCTGCGAGAAAGCAATCCCAGAGCCATACTATCCATTTCTCATATCCATGTCTCATCTCAACTATCCAGTTCTAGTTGTATCGATTGGGATACAACTCCAAGTGTCCGTTACCGTAGGACAGGCTATCGATAGATGTTTTCTTCCCTGCAGGGGTGCACCAACTTACCCACCACGCTCGATTAACTCCGGCCGGACACACTTTCCTGGGTCATGCCCGGCCTCGGCCAAACAATACGCCGCAACCCGACCTAGGCTTAATAGAGAGGTCAAGCACGCCGGACTAAACCTATGCCCCCAGGGTTCATGGGCCATCACCCCGGGAACTCCTGCACGTTGCGTGGGCGGCCGGTGAGCTGACCTAGCTACCTCCTTAAAAAAGGCGGGAGCTTACCAGTCCAACCCGGCGCGCGCCGCTCAGTCGCATGACGTCTATTAAGATTCGGCTGATGCATACGACGCAGAACGCCCATACTATGCCCACGTGATGGTTAGTGCTATCAGGCCAGAGGCCCCTCGGATCAAATATCCAAATCGTAGTGGATTAGGAGCATGCGGTAACAAGCAGAGACTCACGAAAGATGTGACCCCGTTGCCCCGTCTCGAGGACTTGCGGCAAGGGCTAGGAATGCCCGGCCACGCCTCGTAATTATCTCGCGGGCACCTTCCAGGTCAACCTGACTCCACATCACTCGCAATTAAGCTCGCGCGGGTACCCCTCAGGGTCGACCCGTCTTTAGTAACATGGTTCAGTGTAAAGTCATAGTAACCATAGTAACCATGTGTCTAACACCAAGAGGAAAACCTGAGGAATCACCCTTGACGGATTCCACTTGATGTAATCATCAAGGTGAACGTAAGAGGAATCACCCCCGAGGTTCACACTTGAGGGGTTGCACGACAGAGTCGTATTGGAAGTGGTTAAGGCGGAATCACCCTCGATGACCACGACCGAATAGCTACACTACAGGGTTAACATCAGAAGTGCTGTAGAGGTCTCACCCTCGGCACTCGATAGTAACCCAGTAGTGTCGAGCAACTAAGGGGAAAGTGATGTGCGGTGCCGGGGCCTGGTCTTCGATCCCGTTGATCGGGTATTCAATGATGAAGAAGGGGCAACAAGGACAAGGTGGGGGTCACTGATGGATCACTAACCAACCTATACTAAGCAGTTTTAGGATAAGCAGGCAGGGTACAATGAGCAGTTTACAAAAGCAGGCTATGCATCAGAATAGGAGCAAACAATAACAATAGCAAAATCTAATGCAAGCATGATAGAATCGAATGGGCGATATCGGGATGATCAAAGGGGGGGCTTGCTTGGAAGCTCTGCTGAAAGGGAAGAAGGGTCGTCGTCGACGTAGTCGATCACAGGGGCACCGACAGCGGCCTCGGGGTCTACCGGAGAGAAGAGGGGGAAGAAACAATAAGTATAAAAGCAAACATAGCATCACAAAGCGTAACATGGCAATATGTTGTACCGGGTGTGACCTAACGTATGGCTGCACGATATAGGTGAAGGGGGAATTCAACCGGGAATGTTTTCCCGGTTCCGGACGTGTGTTAAATAGATGACCGGAGGGGGAATGTTCCATGTTCAGCCTGCTAGAGGCATGTGACAGATGAACGGATCGCGTATTCGGATTCGTTGGATTTTTCTGAGCAACTTTCATGTAGAAAACATTTTCATCCGAGATACGGTTTAATTTCTAAGATTTTTCAAAGATCTAACAATATCCGGAAAACTCCCTGAAATTTTGCTAAGTCTGAGAATTCGTCAGTTTTTAAACATCACTTAGCGGTTTTCCGGAGGCTATAGCTATTGTTCAGTACGTCCAATGATTTTGTGCCTTATATCAATTGTGAGCATTTCTCTACGATCTACATGTTAGTAATAAGTGCAGCTATGTTAGCATCCATTTGCTTGTTCAAAACTTTGTTTGAAAAGGCTACTCCAGCATTTCAGTTTTCTGTTTTTTCCGTTACCAGAATGTAGCAATTTGTGATTTTCTTATGATTTAAACGAAGCATCAAATGGATTTGGTCCAATGGAAACATCTGAACATTGTCAAGTGTACTACCTCCCCGAAATATTTTTGCTCCTGTTAGTAGATGTTTAGCCGCTGTTTAGGGGCTGTTTAGAGGGCTAGGCAGTGTAATATCAGTGAAGCTAGCTACTGCTATAGTAACTGAATGTTACTGTAGCAGCAGGCAGCAGCAGCACGGCGCGTGAGCGGGAGACGGATGGCGCGATCCAGGGGGACGGACGCGCTGGTCGCGGGCGGCGCGAGCAAGCGGAGAGTGCTGGCAGCGGGCGCGGCCAGGCGTCGGCGTGGGGCGCGCGAGGGGCTGCGGGGCGCGTGGGCACCAGCCGACGCGTGCAGACAGAGCTGCAGCAGCGCGCAGCAACAGAGAGCAGAGACCGCGGGCGGCTGCGGGGGCACGCCCTGGACGCGGCAAGGGCGAGCGGCGGCCAGCACCGGGCGTGGTGGCGCGCACGCAGAAGGCCGTGTGGCAGCGACGAGTGCGGTCGGGGGTGAGCAAGACGTCGCGCGTCCACTAGTGCTACTGGAGCAGGCGGGGACGGCTTAAGGCGACGACAACAACGACGGTGAACAGCGGCCGGAGCAAGAACTCGAGGGGGCGGTGCTAGGAGTACGCACGCGAAGCACCGAAGGGCTAGGCAGCTCCCACGCGATGCCAGAAGCACCGTGGTGTGCTCGCCTGAGCCGGGGAAGCACTACGGCAACGGCAGCAAGCACGACGGCGGCGACGAACTACGGCAAGGGTGGCGCGGTGGCTAGGGATAGCAGATCGAAGGGGAGGCGGAGGTGAAAGGCACGGGGCTCACCGAGGAGCGCACGGAGGCTCGTTGAGAACTTAGGAGCGCAGAAGGGCGGCGAATCGAGGTGGCGGAGTTCGTCGATGCCGGGGAGGAAGACGAAGGCGATCTGGCGACGGAGTGCTTCCCGACTCACGTTCCTGGGCGTAGAGGAAGTAGCTGATGGCGGCGCATCTTCTGAGTAGGGTCTCGAGGCGTGGGGAGGACGGTGGTCGCGGCTCCTACGGTGGCGAGGTCCTGACTGCGCCTGGCGAGGTGAGGCCGGCGGAGCGAGCGAGGTGGAGAGGGGGAGGAGCGAGTGGGAGAGGCGAGTGGGAGGGGAGGCGTCTCGAGGCGCGCTCGTGGCGGCCTTATCCCCTCCGTGGCGGCGCTGTAGAGACGACGCCGGCGAGGTGGTTCGGCAGGAACGGGCGCTCGGCTGGGGTCAAGGGAACAGGGGGAGGAGAGAGTTGACCGGGGAGGAGGAGTGGTCCACTAGACCGGCTGGAGTGGGTCGAGGCCCAGGGGAGGGCCTAGGGGCTTTTCCTGTTTTGAACTTGGGCATTTTCCTTTCTTTAAAACTTTCTGATTTCAATTCTAGTTTCAATTACTTTTGTTTTATAAAAACCAAGTTAGCACCTAAATTAGTATCATTAATATAGGCCACTGCCAAACTTAGTTTGGACCCAAAATAAACTAGTTTAATATTTTTATGATCTAAAAAGCAATTAACTATTATCTAGGACATTTTTTTAAATTAGTTTAGGGCATTTAAACACTTTACAAAAAGTTGGTTCACCACCAATATTAGTTATGGATTATTTGGCACATGATGAACATTTTAGTTTTCCTGCTCGAAGAAATAATTTATTCGACTTATTTGTTACTTGAAAAAGGCTCTGATTTTTGGACAAGTGGCAAGCTGCATTGTAATCACGATGACATAGTCACCATTAGAGGGGATTACTGTAGCATGATTCTCAGGGTGTTACAAATCTCCTCCACTACAAGAAATCTCGTCCCGAGATTTAACTGGGGAAGTAAAGAGTAACTTCAGGAGAACTGACCCTTATAGGGTTAATTATCTTGTGAACAATTGAGGGAATGAGGCGGAAGTATCTCTCGAGTTGAAACTTAATAAAACATCGAGAGCAAGGTATGAAGGTACCATAAGAAGTTTCGAGCGGGCAAGCAATCGTCTGTTGCCTAATCAGAAGGCCAAAGGGGTTCGGAGCAACGAAAGGAAATATTGCGTCTGATACCAGACTAGATCATCTCTAGGACGGTGGCTCATGAAATACATACGAAGGCAAGTGCAAAGGATAGTTCGGAATCAAGGATGTATAGGAGAGTCAGGTTTCGATCCTGTGGAACTGTGGGTTATGGACCCACCATGTGGTTCAAAAGTAGGAAGTACGCTGACATATTGCACGGTCATGGTAGCAAGGCATGTCAGGGGATAGCCTGTCGATTATGTTGGCAACAACGTTGGTACCAAGGGAGAGGGACGGAGAGAACCGTTTTCCTGCTCGCAAGGCGAGGCGGACCAATAGGAAAAGTTCTCGTCCATCGGTGGTTACCGAAATGTCATCAATAACAGTAACAGGGTCTTACTGACTGTGTTGTACACCGAGGTGTTTACATAAGCAGGGAAATATTACTGCATATATCAAATAGATCACAAGAAGGTTAAACAAACCAATGGAAAGGAAACTGAAATTATCGGATTAATCAGACCAATGGAAAGGAAAATGTGTTTACACACCAGAATTGGGAGTATATCCTTCCCAAGGGGAAGTGGAGCAGGATAAACATGATATGACATCAAGTTCAAAAGCATTTAGATAAAGGGGGCGAGGGAAGAATCATGATATTACCCATACAACGGTGTTTGGACAATAGATCAAGAAACATTCGACAATGTGCTTCCAATGTTCTTGTTGATATTCAGAATACCTCAGTCATGCTTCGAGGTAGCATTAACATGGTGTTCCAAGTAGGGGTTGGAGTTGAAGATCACAAGAAATACTCAAGGAACAATTGCAGGAATAGCAAGGAGTCCAAGGTATAACCAAGACATGATCAATCATGTGTTGGAAAGAAGACAAGGGGGTAGTCGATGATAACTCAAATCATCGTAGGTCAAGGATGGTATTTCTCACCATGAATTCAATTGTTATTTCAAAATAAGTCAAAATGTTGATGCTGATCACGACGCCTTTGTCGAGAGGCTCTATGAAGATGCCATCAAGGAGCGATGCCATCAAGCAACAAGAAGGATGAAGCGAAAGGCTATTGGAACCACGGATACGACACAAGCTCAAAATCAAGCTTGTTGTTCGAGGTGAATTGATAAAATGAGGAAGATCGACATAAGCTTGGCTCATCGTCGAAAAGTTGTGCTTCGGGAATAAGGACCAGGTAGCATAGTTAAATTAGCACGATAATGATATAGCCGATCAGGCTAGGAATGATGTGACGGAGTATCACTCCAATTAAGAATTTACAAGAGGTTGTGCAATGACACAATATCATCGAGATAACATGAGGCAATACTTGAAGGTAGATCAAATTAGAGGTTGGACAGGTGAAATGACTTGCAGGAGACAAGTATTTTAACTTGTCCGGGAAATGGAATTAAGGAGAAACTATGGTCGGAACAACGATTATGAATGACCAAACCACCGATACAAGATGAACTTATAACAAGGGGTAAATATTTTTACGAGCAGCTTCCATGATAAGTTCTACATCGGGTCCATGGGCATGAACACAAAGGTTCAAGGTCGACTCCCACTTCTTCAATGCATAACCTTTCATTCACTCCTCGTTTTCGAAGAATTTGTAGTGCGAAAGATTTATCTGGTGAAGCACCAGAAGAGCATGACTCACATCTCTTTCGAGTTCACACGGATTAGGGAAGGCATAGGTTCAACCCATAGGGGTATCTTAGGAACATATACCACTAACTTCAGGATTAAAATACACCAGCTCGAAAGCAGAGCATGTTTGACAAAAGCGGATGATAGACTTTACCAGAGGCATTATGTGTCAGGGAAAATCTCACAAGTTTAATGAATATGAAGGACATTGTCGGATAATCCTACCAAGGATATGGCGGTCCATAAAAGATCTGATGTGAGTATCGATAATCAACCAGATGAAGAAGGGGATGCAAAGGCATCGTCTTATAGAAACGTCTGAATAATTTGATGCTCGAGTACAAAGGAATTATGATTTCAAGACAAAGGATCAGAAGCAGAGGCTCTGATCAAAAGATGAGTAAGTTGAATAGACTTAGGGGTGCACCCGATCAAATCTTGATTGGGCAAGAACCAGCTCATATTCGGAACAATGTCCGAGCCGGAAAGAAAATTTCCAAGGATTAATTGATGATCGTGTGCATTCACACACATGCTAAATCAACAGGATCAGAATGTTAATCCCAAAGGATTTTAATGGATATCGCTAGACAAATGGAATTAACCAGAAAGCAAGTATGCAAGAATTCCAAGAGCAATAGGTTATAGCGGATTTTCGGAAGATCAAATAGTATTTCAAAGAATTTTGTGAGACACATGAACAAATGGGGATGAACGAATCCCCGATAATTGTGAGGAATTATTCGTACACGTATTCAGGCGGAAAAGGAGCTGCAACATCGCAGGCACAATGGATTCTCAAAATACCTGAAAGTATTGCAAGGCATCTTGTAATAACAAGATCAACTGGGGATGACAATATGAACGACAGGTGTATGTAGTTATCCAGAGGGATTTATCGATGATATGGGATTGCAACGGCGAAGGGCACAAGGGTTTCCGGGAAACATCGGAGAGTATCTTTGAAATCTTCTGAAGCAGCAAGCGATCATCTGGACTGAAGGGGCTCTCCGGGAGAAAGTGGGTACGATATCCTAATGTCAGACTTAGTGAAATGTTTAACCCGAATAGACAAGAGATCAGAGTCCCATAGTATAGACGAGGAATAAAAGACCCTAATACCTCCCAATGGCGACGTGGGCCCGTAAGCCACACAGCCATGTTAGTAAAACAGTTTTTCAAACACTAGACTCAACTTCGGCCAAGGAGTTGGAAAGGGGGCTACCTACAGGCAGTCGGTTCTGATACCAACTTGTGACGCCCTCGATTCAATCGTACACTAATCATACACGCAAATGTGTACGATCAAGATCAAGGACTCACGGGAAGATATCACAACACAACTCTAGACACAAATTAAAATAATACAAGCTTTATATTACAAGCCAGGGGCCTCGAGGGCTTGAATACATAAGCTCGAAAACACAAGAGTCAGCGGAAGCAACAATATCTGAGTACAGACATAAGTTAGACAAGTTTTCCTTAAGAAGGCTAGCACAAAAGCAACACGATCGAAGAGGCAAGGCCTCCTGCCTGGGAGCCTCCTAACTACTCCTGGTCGTCGTCGGTCTCCATGTAGTAGTAGGCATCGGCGGTCGCATCTGGCTCTTGGGCTCCGACATCTGGTTGCATCAACCGGAAAGAAGAAGAAAGGGGGAAAAGGGGGTAGCAAAGCAACCATGAGTACTCATCCAAAGTACTCGCAAGCAAGGATCTACACTACATATGCATCGGTATCAATGAAAAGGGATGTATCTGTGGACTGGATTGCAGAATGCCAGAAGAGAAGGGGAAAGCCTAGCCTATCGAAGACTAGCATCTTCTGGAAACCACCATCTTGCAGCAACAGGAGGGAGTAGAGTAGCCTAAAGTAAAGTAGTAGTAGTGTTATCAACCTTGGCCAGAGATCCTTTCTCGACTCCCTGCGAGAAAGCAATCCCAGAGCCATACTATCCATTTCTCATATCCATGTCTCATCTCAACTATCCAGTTCTAGTTGTATCAATCGGGATACAACTCCAAGTGTCCATTACCGTAGGACATGCTATCGATAGATGTTTTCTTCCCTGCAGGGGTGCACCAACTTACCCACCACGCTCGATTAACTCCGGCCGGACACACTTTCCTGGGTCATGCCCGGCCTCGGCCAAACAATACGCCGCAACCTGACCTAGGCCTAATAGAGAGGTCAAGCACGCCGAACTAAACCTATGCCCCTAGGGTTCATGGGCCATCGCCCCGGGAACTCCTGCACGTTGCGTGGGCGGTCGGTGAGCAGACCTAGCTACCTCCTTAAAAAAGGCGGGAGCTTACCAGTCCAACCCGGCGCGCGCTGCTCAGTCGCATGACGTCTATTAAGCTTCGGCCGATGCATACGACGCAGAACGCCCATACTATGCCCACGTGATGGTTAGTGCTATCAGGCCAGAGGCCCCTCGGATCAAATATCCAAATCGTAGTGGATTAGGAGCACGCGGTAACAAGCAGAGACTCACGAAAGATGTGACCCCGTTGCCCCGTCTCGAGGACTTGCGGAAAGGGCTAGGAATGCCCGGCCACGCCTCGTAATTATCTCGCGGGCACCTTCCAGGTCAACCCGACTCCACATCACTCGCAATTAAGCTCGCGCGGGTACCCCTCAGGGTGGACCCGTCTTTAGTAACATGATTCAGTGTAAAGTCATAGTAACCGTGTGTCTAACACCAAGAGGAAAACCTGAGGAATCACCCTTGACGGATTCCACTTGATGTAATCATCAAGGTGAACGTAAGAGGAATCACCCCCGAGGTTCACACTTGAGGGGTTGCACGACAGAGTCGTATCGGAAGTGGTTAAGGTGGAATCACCCTCGATGACCACGACCGAATAGCTACACTACAGGGTTAACATCAGAAGTGCTGTAGAGGTCTCACCCTCGGCACTCGATAGTAACCCAGTATTGTCGATCAACTAAGGGGAAAGTGATGTGCGGTGCCGGGGCCTGGTCTTCGATCCCGTTGATCGGGTCTTCAATGATGAAGCAGGGGCAACAAGGACAAGGTGGGGGTCACTGATGGATCACTAACCAACCTATACTAAGCAGTTTTAGGATAAGCAGGCATGGTACAATGAGCAGGTTACAAAAGCAGGCTATGCATCAGAATATGAGCAGACAATAACAGTAGCAAAATCTAATGCAAGCATGATAGAATCAAATGTGCGATATCGGGATGATCAAATGGGGGCTTGCCTGGAAGCTCTGCTGAAAGGGAAGAAGGGTCGTCATCGACGTAGTCGATCACAGGGGCACCGGCAGCGGCCTCGGGGTCTACAGGAGAGAAGAGGGGGAAGAAACAATAAATATAAAGCAAACATAGCATCACAAAGCATAACATGGCAATATGTTGTACCGGGTGTGATCTAACGTATGGCTACACGATATAGGTGAAGGGGGAATTCAACCGAGAATGTTTTCCCGGTTTCGGACGTGTGTTAAACAGATGACCGGAGGGGGAATGTTCCATGTTCAGCCTGCTAGGGGCATGTGATAGATGAACGGACCGCGTATTCAGATTCGTTGGATTTTTCTGAGCAACTTTCATGTAGAAAACATTTTCATCCGAGATACGGTTTAATTTCTAAGATTTTTCAAAGATCTAACAATATCCGGAAAAATCCCTGAAATTTTGCTAAGTCTGAGAATTCGTCAGTTTTTAAACATCACTTAGCGGTTTTCCGGAGGCTATAGCTATTGTTTGGTACGTCCAATGATTTTGTGCCTTATATCAATTGTGAGCATTTCTCTACGATCTACATGTTAGTAACAAGTGCAGCTATGTTAGCATCCATTTGCTTGTTCAAAACTTTGTTTGAAAAGGCTACTGCAGCATTTCTGTTTTCTGTTTTTCTGTTAACAGAACGTAGCAATTTGTGATTTTCTTATGATCTAAACGAAGCATTAAATGGATTTGGTCCAATGGAAACATCTGAACATTGTCAAGTGTACTACCTCCCTGAAATATTTTTGCTCCTGTTAGTAGATGTTTAGCCGCTGTTTAGGGGCTGTTTAGAGGTCTAGGCAGTGTAATATCAGTGAAGCTAGCTAGTGCTACAGTAACTGAATGTTATTGTAGCAGCGCTGCACTAGTAGCAGCAGGCAGCAGCAGCACGGCGCGCGAGCGGGAGACGGATGGCGCGATCCAGGGGGATGGGCGCGCTGGTCGCGGGCGGCGCGAGCCAGCGGAGAGTGCTGGCAGCGGGCGCGGCCAGGCGTCGGCGTGGGGCGCGCGAGGGGCTGCGGGGCGCGTGGGCACCGGCCGACGCGTGCAGGCAGAGCTGCAGCAGCGCGCAGCAACAGAGAGCAGGGACCGCGGGCGGCTGCGGGGCACGCCCTGGACGCGGCAAGGGCGAGCGGCGGCCAGCACCGGGCGTGGTGGTGCGCGCGCAAAAGGCCGTGGGGCAGCGACGAGTGCGGTCGGGGGCGAGCAAGACGTCGCGCGTCCACTAGTGCTACTGGAGCAGGCGGGGACGGCTTAAGGCGACGGCAATGACGACGGTGAACAGCGGCCGGAGCAAGAACTCGAGGGGGACAGTGCTAGGAGTACGCACGCGAAGCACCGAAGGGCTAGGCAGCTCCCACGCAATGCCAGAAGCACCGTGGTGTGCTCGCCTGAGCCGGGGAAGCACTACAGCAACGACAGCAAGCACGACGGCGGCGACGAACTACGGCAAGGGTGGTGCGGTGGCTAGGGATAGCAGATCAAAGGGGAGGCGGAGGTGAAAGGCACAGGGCTCACCGAGGAGCACACGGAGGCTCGTTGAGAGCTTAGGAGCGCAGAAGGGCGGCGAATCGAGGTGGCGGAGTTCGTCGATGCCGGGGAGGAAGACGAAGGCGATCTGGCGACGGAGTGCTTCCCGACTCGCGTTCCTGGGCGTAGAGGAAGTAGCTGACGGCAGCGCATCTTCTGAGTAGGGTCTCGAGGCTTGGGGAGGACGGTGGTCGCGGCTCCTACGGTGGCGAGGTCCTGACTGCGCCTTCGAGGTGAGGCCGGCGGAGCGAGCGAGGTAGAGAGGGGGAGGAGCGAGTGGGAGGGGAGGCGTCTCGAGGCGCGCTCGTGGCGGTCTTATCCCCTCCGTGGCGGCGCTGTAGCGACGAAGCCGGCGAGGTGGTCCGGCGGGAACGGGCGCCCGGCTCGGGTCAAGGGAACAGGGGGAGGAGAGAGTTGACCGGGGAGGAGGAGTGGGCCACTAGACCGGCTGGAGTGGGTCGAGGCCCAGGGGAGGGCCTAGGGGCTTTTCCTGTTATGAACTTGGGCATTTTCCTTTCTTTAAAACTTTCTGATTTCAATTCTAGTTTCAATTATTTTAGTTTTATAAAAACCAAGTTAGCACCTAAATTAGTATCATTAATATAGGCCACTGCCAAACTTAGTTTGGACCCAAAATAAACTAGTTTAATATTTTTATGATCTAAAAAGCAATTAACTATTATCTAGGGCATTTTTTTAATTAGTTTAGTGCATTTAAATACTTTACAAAAAGTTGGTTCACCACCAATATTAGTTATGGATTATTTGGCACATGATGAACATTTTAGTTTTCCTGCTCGAAGAAATAATTTATTCGACTTATTTGTTACTTGAAAAAGGCTCTGATTTTTTGACAAGTGGCAAGCTGCATTGTAATCACGATGACATAGTCACCATTAGGGGGAGATTACTGTAGCATGATTCTCAGGGTGTTACATGTTTCATCAAGTAGATATACCCATATCTGCTCAAATCATGTGTGAAGGTTAGAAAATAACGATACCCGCCGCGAGCATCAACACTCATCGGACCACATACATCAGTATGTATTATTTCCAACAAGTATGTTGCTCGCTCCATTGTTCCGGAGAACGGAGTTTTAGTCATCTTGCCCATGAGGCATGGTTCGCAAGCATCAAGTGATTCCAAAAGCCCATCAGCATAGAGTTTCTTCATGCGCTTTACACCAATATGACCTAAACGGCAGTGCCACAAATAAGTTGCACTATCATTATTAAACTTATAACTTTTGGCTTCAATACTATGAATATGTGTATCACTACTATCGAGATTCAATAAAAATAGACCACTCATCAAGGGTGCATGACCATAAAAGATATTACTCATATAAATAGAACAACCATTATTCTCTGATTTAAATGAATAGCCGTCTCGCATCAAACAAGATCAAGATATAATGTTCATGCTTAACGCCGGCACCAAATAACAATATTCAGGTCTAAAACTAATCCCGAGGGTAGATGTAGAGGTAGCATGCCGATGGCGATCACATCGACTTTGGAACCATTTCCCACGCGCATCGTCACCTCGTCCTTAGCCAATCTTCGCTTAATCCGTAGCCCCCGTTTCGAGTTGCAAATATGAGCAACAGAACCAGTATCAAATACCCAGGCGCTACTACGAGCATTAGTAAGGTACACATCAATAACATGTATATCAAATATACCTTTCACTTTGCCATCCTTCTTATCCACCAAATACTTGGGGCAGTTCCGCTTCCAGTGACCAGTCCCTTTGTAGTAGAAGCACTCAGTCTCAGGCTTAGGTCCAGACTTGGGCTTCTTCACTTGAGCAGTAACTTGCTTGCCCTTCTTATTGAAGTTCCCCTTCTTCCCTTTGCCCTTCTTCTTGAAACTAGTGGTCTTGTTGACCATCAACACTTGATTCTCCTTCTTGATTTCTACCTCCGCAACCTTTAGCATTGTGAAGAGCTCAGGAATTGTCTTATCAATCCCTTGCATATTGTAGTTCATCATGAAGCTTTTGTAGCTCGGTGGCAGTGATTGAAGAACTCTGTCAATGACACTATCAACTGGAAGGTTAACTCCCAGCTGAGTCAAGTGATTGTGGTACCCAGACATTCTGAGTATATGCTCACTGACAGAACTATTCTCCTCCATTTTGCAGCTGTAGAACTTATTGGAGACCTCATATCTCTCAATCCGGGCATTTGCTTGAAATATTAACTTCAACTCCTGGAACATGTCATATGCTCCATGACGTTCAAAACGTCGTTGAAGTCCAGGTTCTAAGCCGTAAAGCATGGCACACTGAACTATCGAGTAGTCATCAGCTTTGCTCTCCCAGACGTTCATAACATCTGGTGTTGCTCCTGCATGTTGGGGAACGTAGTAATTTCAAAAATTTCCTACACACACACAAGATCATGGTGATGCATAGCAATGAGAGGGGATAGTGTTGTCCACGTACCCTCATAGACCGAAACCGGAAGCGTTAGCACAACACGGTTGATGTAGTCGTACGTCTTCACGCGTTAGACCAAGTCCGCATCATTGCTACTAACATCTTTCAACATAGTTTTTTCTCTAGGAACATATCAAAATAAACGGGGAGCAACATCGCGAGCTATTGATCTACAACATAGTTATGCAAATACTATCAGGACTAAGTTCATGATAAATTAAAGTTCCATTTAATCATATTACTTAAGAACTCCAACTTAGATAGACATCCCTCTAGTCATCTAAATGATCACGTGATCCAAATCAACTAAACCATGTCCGATTGATACGTCTCCAACATATCTATAATTTTTGATTGTTCCATGCTATATTATATTCTGTTTTGGACATTATTGGGCTTTATTATAAACTTTTATATTATTTTGGGACTAACCTATTAACCGGAGGCCCAGCCCAGAATTGCTGTTTTTTTGCCTATTTCAGAGTTCCGCAGAAAAAGAATATCAAACGGAGTCCAAACGGAATGAAACCTTCGGGAACGTGATTTTCGGAACGAACGTGATCCAGAGGACTTGGACCCTACGTCAAGACATCAACCAGGAGGGCACGAGGTAGGGGGGCGCGCCTACCCCCCTAGGCGCGCCCTCCACCCTTGTGGGCCCCACATTGCTCCACCGACGTACTCCTTTCTCCTATATATACCTACGCACCCCCAAACTACCAGATACGGAGCCACAAACCTAATTCCACCGCTGCAACCTTCTGTACCCGTGAGATCCCATCTTGGGGCCTTTTCCGAAGCTCCGCCGGAGGGGGCATCGATCACGGAGGGCTTCTACATCAACATCATAGCCTCTCCGATGATGTGTGAGTAGTTTACCTCATACCTTCGGGTCCATAGTTATTAGCTAGATGGCTTCTTCTCTCTTTTTGGATCTCAATACAATGTACTCCCCCTCTCTCGTGGAGATCTATTCGATGTAACCTTCTTTTGCGGTGTGTTTGTTGAGACCGATGAATTGTGGGTTTATGATCAAGTTTATCTATGAACAATATTTGAATCTTCTATGAATTCTTTTATATATGATTGGTTATCTTTGCAAGTCTCTTCGAATTATCAGTTTGGTTTGGCCTAGTAGATTGATCTTTCTTGCAATGGGAGAAGTGCTTAGCTTTGGGTTCAATCTTGCGGTGTCCTTTCCCACTGACAGTAGGGGCAGCAAGGCACGTATTGTATTGTTGCCATCGAGGATAACAAGATGGGGTTTATATCATATTGCATGAGTTTATCCCTCTACATCATGTCATGTTGCTTAAAGCGTTACTCTGTTCTTATGAACTTAATACTCTAGATGCATGCTGGATAGCGGTCGATGTGTGGACTAATAGTAGTAGATGCAGGCAGGAGTCGGTCTACTTGTCTCGGACGTGATGCCTATATACATGATCATACCTAGATATTCTCATAACTATGCTCAATTCTATCAATTGCTCAACAGTAGTTTGTTCACCCACCGTAATACTTATGCTCTTGCGAGAAGCCACTAGTGAAACCTATGGCCCCCGGGTCTATTTTCCATCATATTAATCTTCCAATACTTAGTTATTTTTATTGCTTTCTATTTTACTTTGCATCTTTATCATAAAAATACCAAAAATATTATGTTATCATATCTACCAGATCTCACTCTCGTAAGTGACCGTGTAGGGATTGACAACCCCTTATCGCATTGGTTGTGAGGATTTATTTGTTTGTGTAGGTGCGAGGGACTCGTGCGTGGCCTCCTACTGGATTGATACCTTGGTTCTCAAAAACTGAGGGAAATACTTACGCTGCGTTACTGCATCACCCTTTCCTCTTCAGGGGAAAACCAACGCAGTGCTCAAGAGGTAGCAAGAAGGATTTCTGGCGCCGTTGCCGGGGAGGCTTACGCAAGGGCAAGTCAAGATTTGGACTCCCGACAACGAGCCATTTCTGGCGCCGTTGCCGGGGAGTCTACGCAAAAGTCAAGATACCAAGTACCCATCACAAACCCTTATCTCCCGCATTACATTATTTGCCATTTGCCTCTCGTTTTCCTCTCCCCCACTTCACCCTTGCCGTTTTATTCGCCCTCTCTTTTCTGTTCGCCTCTTTTTTTTGTTTGCTTCTTGTTTGCTCGCGTGTTGGATTGCTTGCTTGTCATGATGGCTCTACCTAGATTTGGAGATCTTCACCTTAAAAGGTTGGAAGAGATCAAAGGCAACGTCAGGAGTTTTATGGTTTTACAATTTGAGCATAATAATTTCTTTAGAAATGAGCTTAAGGAACAAAAAAGCTTTATGAGTTATATGAATAAAGAGCTCGATGATATGTCTAAAGAATTTGATGGTTTGAAATCTCAGATTGCTCACCTCGATAAATTGATAGCTGAAATTTCGGATAAGCAGGCCACCTTAGTTAATAGGATGGCCGCTAAACCGGAGAAGTTCTACGAAAATAAAGATGAAGATATAAAAGTTATTGATATGTCCCCTATTAAATGTTTGTTTTGCAATATGAATCTTGATATTGATGGGACTAAATATGATCCGCCTTTACCTAGAAGGCGTTCCAAAAATTCGGAGTTTATAGATCTTGATGCAAAAATTGGTAAAAGTGGGATTGAAGAGATCAAAACTCTAGATATTAATGAACCCACTATTTTGGATTTCAAGGAATTTAATTATGATAATTGTTCTTTAATAGATTGTATTTCCTTGTTGTAATCCATGCTAAATTCTCCACATGCTTATAGTCAACATAAAGCTTTCACTAAACATATCGTTGATGCTTTGATGCAATCTTATGAAGAAAAACTTGAGTTGGAAGTTTCTATCCCTAGAAAACTTTATGACGAATGGGAACCTACTATTAAAATTAAAATTAAAGATCATGAATGCTATGCTTTGTGTGATTTGGGTGCTAGTGTTTCCATGATTCCAAAAACTTTGTGTGATTTGCTAGGTTTCCGTGATTTTGATGATTGCTCTCTAACTTTGCACCTTGCGGATTCCACCATTAAGAAACCTATGGGAAGAATTAATGATGTTCTTATTATTGCAAATAGGAATTATGTGCCCATAGATTTTATTGTTCTTGATATAGATTGCCATCCTTCATGTCCTATTATTCTTGGTAGACCTTTCCTTATAACGATTGGTGCAATTATTGATTTGAAGGAAGGGAATATTAGATTCCAATTTCCGTTAAGGAAAGGCATGGAACACTTCCCTAGAAATAAAATAAAATTACCATATGAATCTATTATGAGAGCCACTTATGGATTGCCTACCAAAGATGGCAATACCTAGATCTATCCTTGCTATTATGCCTAGCCAGGGGCGTTAAACGATAGCGCTTGTTGGGAGGCAACCCAATTTTATTTTTAGTTTTTTGCTTTTTGCTTCTGTTTAGGAATAAATCTTTGATCTAGCCTCTGGTTAGATGTATTTTTAGTTTTTAATTAGTGTTTGTGCCAAGTTTAACCTATAGGATCTTCTTGGATGATAGTTATTTGATCTTGCTGAAAATTCCAGAAACTTTCTGTTCACGAAAATAATTGTTAGAAATCACCAGAAAGTGATAAAATATTGATTCCAATTGATTCTGATCAATAAATAAATTTCCTAGGTCTTCCTATTTTGGTAGATTTTTTGGAGTTACAGAAGTTTGCGTTAGTTACAGATTACTACAGACTGTTCTGTTTTTGACAGATTCTGTTTTTCGTGTGTTGTTTGCTTATTTTGATGAATCTATGGCTAGTAAAAGAGTTTATAAACCATAGAGAAGTTGGAATACAGTAGGTTTAATACCAATATAAATAAATAATGAGTTCATTACAGTACCTTGAAGTGTTCTTTTGTTTTTTCTTTCGCTAACGGAGCTCACGAGATTTTCTGCTGAGTTTTGTGTTGTGAAGTTTTCAAGTTTTGGGTGAAAGATTTTGATGGATTATGGAACAAGGAGTGGCAAGTGCCTAAGCTTTGTGATGACCATGGCACCCCCAAGATAATCTAAGGACACCTAAAATCCAAAGCTTGGGGATGCCCCGTAAGGCATCCCCTCTTTCGTCTACTTCCATCGGTAACTTTACTTGGAGCTATATTTTTATTCACCACATGATATGTGTTTTGCTTGGAGAATCTTGTATGATTTGAGTCTTTGCTTTTTAGTTTACCACAATCATCTTTTCTGTACACACCTTTTGAGAGAGACACACATGATTCGGAAATTATTAGAATACTCTATGTGCTTCACTTATATCTTTTGAGTTATATAGTTTTTGCTCTAGTACTTCACTTATATCTTTTAGAGCACGGTGGTGGTTTTTTTTATAGAAACTATTATTCTCTCATGCTTCACTTAGATTATTTTGAGAGTCTTAAACAGCATGGTAATTTGCTTAAATAATCCTAAATGCTAGGTATTCAAGAATAGTAAAAACTTTCTTATGAGTGTGTTGAATACTAAGAGAAGTTTGATGCTTGATGATTGTTTTGAGACATGGAGGTAGTGATATCAAAGTTGTGCTAGTTGAGTAGTTGTGAATTTGAGAAATACTTGTGTTGAAGTTTGCAAGTCCCGTAGCATGCACGTATGGTAAACGTTATGTAACAAATTTGAAACATGAGGTGTTCTTTGATTGTCCTCCTTATGAGTGGCGGTCGGGGACGAGCGATGGTCTTTTCCTACTAATCTATCTCCCTAGGAGCATGCGCGTAGTGCTTGGTTTTTGATGACTTGTAGATTTTTGCAATAATTATGTGAGTTCTTTATGACTAATGTTGAGTCCATGGATTATACGCACTCTCACCTTTCCATCATTGCTAGCCTCTTCGGTACCGTGCATTGCCCTTTCTCACATTGAGAGTTGGTGCAAACTTCGCCGATGCATCCAAACCCCGTGATATGATACACTCTTTCACACATAAACCTCCTTATATCTTCCTCAAAACAGCCACCATACCAGCCATTCCGAGATATATTGCCATGCAACTTTCCACCGTTCTGTTTATCATGACACGTTCATCATTGTCATATTGCTTTGCATGATCATGTAGTTGACATAATATTTGTGGCAAAGCCACCATTCATAATTCTTTCATACATGTCACTCTTGGTTCATTGCATATCCCGGTACACCGCCGGAGGCATTCATATAGAGTCATACTTTGTTCTAGTATCGAGTTGTAATCATTGAGTTGTAAATAAATAGAAGTGTGATGATCATCATTTTCTAGAGCATTGTCCCAAGTGAGGAAAAAAAAGAGAAAGTCCATAAAAAAAGAATAAGGCCCAAAAAATGAGAGAAAAAGAGAGAAGGGACAATGTTACTATCCTTTTTACCACACTTGTGCTTCAAAGTAGCACCATAATCTTCATGATAGAGAGTCTCTTGTTTTGTCACTTTCATATACTAGTGGGAATTTTTCATTATAGAACTTGGCTTGTATATTCCAACAATGGGCTTCCTCAAGTGCCCTAGGTCTTCGTGAGCAAGCAAGTTGGATGCACACCCACTTAGTTTCTTTTGTTGAGCTTTCATATATTTATAGCTCTAGTGCATCTGT
The DNA here is from genome assembly GCF_002575655.3 of Aegilops tauschii subsp. strangulata. Classification (NCBI taxonomy): domain Eukaryota; kingdom Viridiplantae; phylum Streptophyta; class Magnoliopsida; order Poales; family Poaceae; genus Aegilops; species Aegilops tauschii. The sequence continues at coordinate 243,253,320 of NC_053041.3, forward strand.
TGCATGGCAATCCCTACTCCTTGCATTAACATCAATCGATGGGCATCTCCATAGCTCATTGATTAGCCTCATTGATGTGAGACTTTCTCCCTTTTTGTCTTCTCCACATAACCCCCATCATTATATTCTATTCCACCCATAGTGCTATACCCATGGCTCACGCTCATGTATTGCGTGAAGGTTGAAAAAGTTTGAGATTACTAAAGTATGAAACAATTGCTTGGCTTGTCATCGGGGTTGTGCATGATGGGAGCATTCTTGTGTGACGAAAATGGAGCATGACTAAACTATATGATTTTTTAGGGATGAACTTTCTTTGGCCATGTTATTTTGAGAGGACATAATTGCTTAGTTAGTATGCTTGAAGTATTATTATTTTTATGTCAATATTGAACTTTTATCTTGAAACTTTCGGATATGAATATTCATACCACAATTAAGAAGAATTACATTGAAATTATGCCAAGTAGCATTCCACATCAAAAATTCTGTTTTTATCATTTACCTACTCGAGGACGAGCAGGAATTAAGCTTGGGGATGCTTGATACATCTCCAACATATCTATAATTTTTTATTGTTCCATGCTATATTATATTCTGTTTTGGACATTATTGGGCTTTATTATACACTTTTATATGATTTTGGGGGCTAACCTATTAACCGGAGGCCCAGCCCATAATTGTTGTTTTTTGCCTATTTCAGAGTTTCGCAAAAAAGAATATCAAACGGAGTCCAAACGGAATGAAACCTTCGGGAACGTGATTTTCGGAACGAACGTGATCCAGAGGACTTGGACCCTACGTCAAGACATCAACCAGGAGGGCACAAGGTAGGGGGGCGCGCCTACCCCCCAGGCGCGCCCTCCACCCTCGTGGGCCCCACGTTGCTCCACCGACGTACTCCTTCCTCCTATATATACCTACGTACCCCCAAACTACCAGATACGGAGCCAAAAACCTAATTCCACTGCCACAACCTTCTGTACCCGTGAGATCCCATCTTGGGGCCTTTTCCGGACTCCGCCGGAGGGGGCATCGATCATGGAGGGCTTCTACATCAACACCATAGCCTCTCCGATGATGTGTGAGTAGTTTACCTCAGACCTTCGGGTCCATAGTTATTAGCTAGATGGCTTCTTCTCTCTTTTTGGATCTCAATACAATGTTCTCCCCCTCTCTCGTGGAGATCTATTCGATGTAACCTTCTTTTGCGGTGTGTTTGTTGAGACCGATGAATTGTGGGTTTATGATCAAGTTTATCTATGAACAATATTTGAATCTTCTATGAATTCTTTTATGTATGATTGGTTATCTTTGCAAGTCTCTTCGAATTATCAGTTTGGTTTGGCCTACTAGATTCATCTTTCTTGCAATGGGAGAAGTGCTTAGCTTTGGGTTCAATCTTGCGGTGTCCTTTCCCAGTGACAGTAGGGGCAGCAAGGCACGTATTGTATTGTTGCCATCGACGATAACAAGATGGGGTTTATATCATATTGCATGAGTTTATCCCTCTACATCATGTCATGTTGCTTAAAGCGTTACTCTGTTCTTATGAACTTAATACTCTAGATGCATGCTGGATAGCGGTCGATGTATGGAGTAATTGTACTAGATGCAGGCAGGAGTCGGTCTTCTTGTCTCGGACGTGATGCCTATATACATGATCATACCTAGATATTCTCATAACTATGCTCAATTCTATCAATTGCTCAACAGTAATTTGTTCACCCACCGTAATACTTATGTTCTTGAGAGAAGCCACTAGTGAAACCTATGGCCCCCGGGTCTATTTTCCATCATATTAATCTTCCAACACTTAGTTATTTTTATTGCTTTCTATTTTACTTTGCATCTTTATCATAAAAATACCAAAAATATTATGTTATCATATCTACCAGATCTCACTCTCGTAAGTGACCGTGTAGGGATTGACAACCCCTTATCGCGTTGGTTGCAAGGATTTATTTGTTTGTGTAGGTGCGAGGGACTCATGCGTGGCCTCCTACTGGATTGATACCTTGGTTCTCAAAAACTAAGGGAAATACTTATGCTGCTTTACTGCATCACCCTTTCCTCTTCAAGGGAAAACCAACACAATGCTCAAGAGGTAGCACCGATCATCACGTGAGATGGAGTAGTTTTCAATGGTGAACATCACTATGTTGATCATATCTACTATATGATTCACGCTCGACCTTTCGGTCTCCAGTGTTCCGAGGCCATATCTGCATATGCTAGGCTCGTCAAGTTTAACCCGAGTATTCTGCGTGTGCAAAACTGTCTTACACCCGTTGTATTTGAACATAGAGCTTATCACATCCGATCATCACGTGGTGTCTCAGCACGAAGAACTGTCGCAACGGTGCATACTCAGGGAGAACACTTATACCTTGAAATTTAGTGAGAGATCATCTTATAACGCTACCGTCGATCTAAGCAAAATAAGATGCATAAAAGATAAACATCACATGCAATCAAAATATGTGACATGATATGGCCATCATCATCTTGTGCTTTCGATCTCCATCTCCAAAGTACTATCATGATTTCCATTGTTACTGGCATGACACCATGATCTCCATCATCTTGATCTTTTATCAACGTGTCGTCACATGGTCGTCTCACCAGCTATTGCTTTTGCAACTATTGCTATCGCATAGCGATAAAGTAAAGCAATTACATGGTACTTGCATCTTATGCAATAAAGAGACAACCATAAGGCTCCTGCCAGTTGCCAATAACTTTAACAAAACATGATCATCTTATACAACAATTTATATCTCATCACGTCTTGACCATATCACATCACAACATGCCCTGCAAAAACAAGTTAGACGTCCTCTACTTTGTTGTTGCAAGTTTTACGTGGCTACTACGGGCTGAGCAAGAACCGTTCTTACCTACGCATCAAAACCACAACGATATTTCGTCAAGTATGTGATGTTTTAACCTTCACATGGACCGGGCGTAGCCACACTCGATTCAACTAAAGTTGGAGAAACTGACACCCGCCAGCCACCTGTGTGCAAAGCACGTCAGTAGAACCAGTCTCGCGTAAGCGTACACGTAATGTCGGTCCGGGCCGCTTCATCCAACAATACTGCCGAACCAAAGTATGACATGCTGGTGAGCAGTATGACTTGTATCGCCCACAACTCACTTGTGTTCTACTCGTGCATATAACATCTACGCATAAAACATGGCTCGGATGCCACTGTTGGGGAACGTAGTAATTTCAAAATTTTCCTACGCACACGCAAGATCATGGTGATGCATAGCAACGAGAGGGGAGAGTGTTGTCCACGTACCCTCGTAGACCGAAAGCGGAAGCGTTAGCACAATGCGGTTGATGTAGTCGTACGTCTTCACGATCCGACCGATCCAAGTACCGAACGTACGACACCTCCGAGTTCAGCACACGTTCAGCTCGATGACGTCCCGCGAACTCCTATCCAGCAGAGCTTCACATGAGAGTTCCGTCAGCACGACGGCATGATGACGGTGATGATGTTGCTACTGACGCAGGGCTTCGCCTAAGCACCGCCACGATATGATCGAGGTGGATTATGGTGGAAGGGGCACCGCACACGGCTGGGAGAGATCAGCAGATCAACTTGTGTGTTTGGGGTGCCCCCTGCCCCCGTATATAAAGGAGCAAGGGGGAGGCCGGCCGGCCCCTGTAGGGCGCGCCAGGAGGAGGAGTCCTCCTCCGAGTAGGAGCAGGACTCCCCTTTCCTACTCCTACTAGGAGGAGGAAAGGAAGGAGGAGAAGGAGAAGGAAGGAGAGGGAGGAAATGGAGGAAAGGAGGGCTGGCCCCCTAGTCCAATTCGCTTTGGGCTAGGGGGGCCGCACGTCCTGCCTCCTCTCTTCCACCACTTGGCCCATGAGGCCCATTGCTTCTTCCTCGTATTCCCGTAACTCCCCGGTACCCCTGAAAATACCCGAATCACTCAGAACCTTTCCGATGTCCGAATATAGTCATCCAATATATCGATCTTTACTTCTCAACCATTTAGAGACTCCTCGTCATGTCCCCGATCTCATCCGGGACTCCGAACTACCTTTGGTACATCAAATCACATAAACTCATAATACCGATCGTCACAGAACCTTAAGCGTGCGGACCCTACGGGTTCGAGAACTATGTAGCCATGACCGAGACACGTCTCTGGTCAATAACCAATAGTAGAACCTGGATACTCATATTGGCTCCCACATATTCTACGAAGATCTTTATCGGTCAAACCGCATAACAGCATACGTTGTTCCCTTTGTCATCGGTATGTTACTTGCCCGAGATTCGATCGTCGGTATCTCAATACCTAGCTCAATCTCGTTACTAGCAAGTCTCTTTACTCATTCCATAATACAGCATCCCGCAACTAACTCATTAGTTGCATTGCTTGCAAGGCTTATACTGATGTGCATTACCGAGAGGGCCCAGAGATACCTCTCCGACAATCGGAGTGACAAATCCTAATCTCGATCTATGCCAACTCAACAAGTACCATCGGAGACACCTGTAGAGCACCTTTATAATCACCCAGTTACGTTGTGACGTTTGGTAGCACACAAAGTGTTCCTCCGGTAATCGGGAGTTGCATAATCTCATAGTCATAGGAACATGTATAAGTCATGAAGAAAGCAATAGCAGTAAACTAAAATGATCAAGTGCTAAGCTAACGGAATGGGTCAAGTCAATCACATCATTCTCTAATGATGTGATCCCGTTAATCAAATGACAACTCATGTCTATGGCTAGGAAACTTAACCATCTTTGATTCAACGAGCTAGTCAAGTAGAGGCATACTAGTGACACTATGTTTGTCTATGTATTCACACATGTATTATGTTTCCGGTTAATACAATTCTAGCGTGAATAATAAACATTTATCATGATATGAGGAAATAAATAATAACTTTATTATTGCCTCTAGGGCATATTTTCTTCAGTCTCCCACTTGCACTAGAGTCAATAATCTAGTTCACATCACCATGTGATTTAACACCAATAGTTCACATCACCATGTGATTGACACCCAAAGGGTTTACTAGAGTCAATAATCTAGTTCACATCGTTATGTGATTAACACCCAAAGAGTACTAAGGTGTGATCATGTTTTGCTTGTGAGAGAAGTTTAGTCAACGGGTCTACCACATTCAGATCTGTATGTATTTTGCAAATTTCTATGTCAACAATGCTCTGCACAGAGCTACTCTAGCTAATTGCTCCCACTTTCAATATGTATCCAGATTGAGACTTATAGTCATCTGGATCAGTGTCAAAACTTGCATCGACGTAACCCTTTACGACGAACCTTTTGTCACCTCCATAATCGAGAAACATATCCTTATTCCACTAAGGATAATTTTGACCGCTGTCCAGTGATCTACTCCAAGATCAGTATTGTACTCCCTTGCTAAACTCAGTGTAGGGTATACAATAGATCTGGTACACAGCATGTCATACTTTATAGAACCTATGGCTGAGGCATAGGGAATGACTTTCATTCTCTTTCTATCTTCTGTCGTGGTCGGGCTTTGAGTCTTACTCAATTTCACACCTTGTAACACAGGCAAGAACTCTTTCTTTGACTGTTCCATTTTGAACTACTTCAAAATCTTGTCAAGGTATGTACTCATTGAAAAAACTTATCAAGAGTCTTGATCTATCTCTATAGATCTTGATGCTCAATATGTAAGCAGCTTCACCGAGGTCTTTATTTGAAAAAACTCCTTTCAAATACTCCTTTATGCTTTCCAGAAAATTCTACATTATTTCCGATCAACAATATGCCATTCACATATACTTATCAGAAATGATGTAGTGCTTCCACTCACTTTCTTGTAAATACAGGCTTCACCGCAAGTCTATATAAAACTATATGCTTTGATCAACTCATCAAAACGTATATTCCAACTTCGAGATGCTTGCACCAGTCCAAAAATGGATCACTGGAGCTTTGCACACTTTGTTATCACCTTTAGGATCGACAAAACCTGCTGGTTGCATCATATACAACTCTTCTTTAAGAGATCCATTAAGGAATGTAGTTTTGACATCCATTTGCTAGATTTCATAAAATGTGGTAATTCGCTAACATGATTCGGACAGACTTAAGCATCGTTACGAGTGAGAAAATCTCATTGTAGTCAACACCTTGAACTTTGTCAAAAACCTTTTTTGACAAGTCTAGCTTTGTAGATAGTAACACTACTATCAGCGTCCGTCTTCCTCTTGAAGATCCATTTATTTTCTATGGCTTGCCGATCATCGGGCAAGTCAGCCAAAGTCCACACTTTGTTCTCATACATGGATCCAATCTCAGATTTCATGGCCTCAAGCCATTCCGCGGAATCTGGGCTCATCATCGCTTCCTCATAGTTCATAGGTTCGTCATGGTTAAGTAACATGAACTCCAGAATAGGATTACCGTACCACTCTGGTGCGGAACGTGCTCTGGTTGACCTACGAGGTTCGGTAGTAACTTGATCTGAAGTGACATGATCATCATCATTAGCTTCCTCACTAATTGGAGTAGGAGTCACAGGAACAGATTTCTGTGATGAACTACTTTCCAATAAGGGAGTAGGTACAGTTACCTCATCAAGTTCTACTTTCCTCCCACTCAGTTCTTTCGAGAAAAACCCCTTCTCTAGAAAGGATCCATTCTTAGCAATGAATGTCTTGCTTTCGGATCTGTGATAGAAGGTGTACCCAATTGTCTACTTTGGGTATCCTATGAAGACACATTTCTCCGATTTGGGTTTGAGCTTATCAGGATGAAACTTTTTCACATAAGCATCGTAACCCCAAACTTTAAGAAACGACAACTTTGGTTTCTTGCCAAACCACAGTTCATATGGTGTCGTCTCAACGGATTTAGATGGTGCCCTATTTAACGTGAATGCAACTGTCTCTAATGCATAACCCCAAAACGATAGTGGTAAATTGGTAAGAGACATCATAGATTGCACCATATCTAATAAAGTACGGTTATGATGTTCTGACACACCATTACGCTGTGGTGTTCTAAGTGACGTGAGTTGCAAAAGTATTCCACATTGTTTCAAATGAAGACCAAACTCGTAACTCAAATATTCTCCTCCATGATCAGATCGTAGAAACTTTAGTTTCTTGTTACGATGATTTTCCACTTCACTCTGAAATTACATGAACTTTTCAAATGTTTTAGACTTATGTTTCATCAAGTAGATACACCCATATCTGCTCAAATCATCTGTGAAGGTCAGAAAATAACGATACCTGCCGCGAGCCTCAACACTCATCGGACTGCATACATCAGTCTGTATTATTTCCAACAAGTCTGTTGCTCGCTCCATTGTTCCGGAGAACGGAGTCTTAGTCATCTTGCCCATGAGGCATGGTTTGCAAGCATCAACTAATTCATAATCAAGTGATTCCAAAAGCCCATCAACATGGAGTTTCTTCATGCGCTTTACACCAATATGACCTAAACGGCAGTGCCACAAATAAGCTGCACTATCATTATTAACTTTGCATCTTTTGGCTTCAATATTATGAATATGTGTGTCACTACGATCGAGATCCAACAAACCATTTTCATTGGGTGTATAACCATAGAAGGTTTTATTCATGTAAACAGAATAACAACTATTCTCTAACTTAAATGAATAACCGTATTGCAATAAACATTATCAAATCATATTCTTGCCCAACGCGAACACCAAATAACATTTATTTAGGTTCAACACTAATCCCGAAAGTATAGGGAGTGTGCGATGATGATCATATCATTCTTGGAACTACTTCCAACACACATCGTCACTTCACCCTTAACTAGTCTGTGTTCATTTTGCAACTCCCGTTTCAAGTTACTACTCTTAGCAACTGAACTAGTATCAAATACCGAGGGGTTGCTATAAACACTAGTAAAGTACACATTAATAACATGTATATCCAATATACCTTTGTTCACCTTGCCATCCTTCTTATCCGCCAAATACTTGGGGCAGTTCCGCTTCCAGTGACCAGTCCCTTTGAAGTAGAAGCACTCAGTTTCAGGCTTAGGTCCAAACTTGGGCTTCTTCACTTGAGAAGCAACTTGCTTGCCGTTCTTCTTGAAGTTCCCCTTCTTCCCTTTGCCCTTTTCTTGAAACTAGTGGTCTTGTCAACCATCAACACTTGATGCTTTTCTAGATTTCTACCTTCATCGCTTTCAGCATCACGAAGAGCTTGGGAATTACTTTCGTCATCCCTTGCATATTATAGTTCATCACTAAGTTCTAGTAACTTGGTGATAGTGACTAGAGAACTTTGTCAATTACTATCTTATCTGGAAGATTAACTCCCACTTGATTCAAGCAATTGTAGTACTCAAACAATCTGAGCACATGCTCATTGGTTGAGCTATTCTCCTCCATCTTGTAGGCAAAGTACTGTCAGAGGTCTCATACCTCTAGACATGGGCATGAGTTTGAAATACCAATTTCAACTCTTGGAACATCTCTGTTAGGGAACGTAGTAATTTCAAAAAAAAATCCTACGCACACGCAAGATCATGGTGATGCATAGCAACGAGAGGGGAGAGTGTTGTCCACGTACCCTCGTAGACCGAAAGCGGAAGCGTTATCACAACGCGGTTGATGTAGTCGTACGTCTTCACGATCCGACCGATCAAGTACCGAACGCATGACACCTCCGAGTTCAGCACACGTTCAGCTCGATGACGTCCCTCGAACTCCGATCTAGCCGAGTGTTGAGGGAGAGTTTCGTCAGCACGACGGCGTGGTGACGATGATGATGTTCTACCGACGCAGGGCTTTGCCTAAGCTCCGCAACGATATTATCGAGGTGTAATATGGTAGAGGGGGGCACCGCACACGGCTAAAATATCGTATATCAATTGTGTGTAGAGGTGCCCCCCTGCCCCCCGTATATAAAGGAGCAAGGGGGAGGCCGGCTGCCTTTGGGCGCGCCAAGGAGAGGGGGGGAGTCCTCCTCCTAGTAGGAGTAGGACTCCCCTTTCCTAGTCCAACTAGGAAGAGAGGGGGGGAGGAAAGAGAGGGAGAGGGAGAGGGAAAGAGGGGCTGCGCCCCCCTCCCCTAGTCCAATTCGGACTCCTCATGGGAGGGGGCGCGCCACCTCCTGGCTGCTGCCCTCTCTCTCCCCTCAAGGCCCACTAAGGCCCAATACTTCCTCGGGGGGTTCCGGTAACCCCTCCGGCACTCCGGTTTTATCCGAAACTTCTCCGGAACACTTCCGGTGTCCGAATATAGTCGTCCAATATATCAATCTTTATGTCTCGACCATTTCGAGACTCCTCGTCATGTCCGTGATCACATCCGGGACTCCGAACAACCTTCGGTACATCAAAATATATAAACTCATAATATAACTGTCATCGTAACTTTAAGCGTGCGGACCCTACGGGTTCGAGAACTATGTAGACATGACCGAGACACCTCTCCGGTCAATAACCAATAGCGGAACCTGGATGCTCATATTGGTTCCTACATATTCTACAAAGATCTTTATCGGTCAGACCGCATAACAACATACGTTGTTCCCTTTGTCATCGGTATGTTACTTGCCCGAGATTTGATCGTCGGTATCTCGATACCTAGTTCAATCTCGTTACCGGCAAGTCTCTTTACTCGTTCCGTAATACTTCATCCCGCAACTAACTCATTAGTCACAATGCTTGCAAGGCTTATAGTGATGTGCATTACTGAGTGGGCCCAGAGATACCTCTCCGACAATCGGAGTGACAAATCCTAATCTCGAAATACGCCAACCCAACAAGTACCTTTGGAGACACCTGTAGAGCACCTTTATAATCACCCATTTACGTTGTGACATTTGGTAGCACACAAAGTGTTCCTCCGGTAAACGGGAGTTGCATAATCTCATAGTCATAGGAACATGTATAAGTCATGAAGAAAGCAATAGCAACATAGTAAACGATCGGGTGCTAAGCTAACGGAATGGGTCAAGTCAATCACGTAATTCTCCTAATGAGGTGATCCCGTTAATCAAATGACAACTCATGTCTATGGCTAGGAAACATAACCATCTTTGATTAATGAGCTAGTCAAGTAGAGGCATACTAGTGACACACTGTTTGTCTATGTATTCACACATGTATTATGTTTCCGGTTAATACAATTCTAGCATGAATAATAAACATTTATCATGATATAAGGAAATAAATAATACTTTATTATTGCCTCTAGGGCATATTTCCTTCAGTCTCCCACTTGCACTAGAGTCAATAATCTAGATTACACAGTAATGATTCTTACACCCATTGAGTCTTGGTGCTGATCATGTTTTGCTCGTGGAAGAGGCTTAGTCAACGGATCTGCAACATTCAGATCCGTATGTATCTTGCAAATTTCTATGTCTCCCACCTGGACTAAATCCCGGATGGAATTGAAGCGTCTTTTGATGTGCTTGGTTCTCTTGTGAAATCTGGATTCCTTTGCTAAGGCAATTGCACCAGTATTGTCACAAAAGATTTTCATTGGTCCCGATGCACTAGGTATGACACCTAGATCGGATATGAACTCCTTCATCCAGACTCCTTCATTTGCTGCTTCCGAAGCAGCTATGTACTCCGCTTCACACGTAGATCCCGCCACGACACTTTGCTTAGAACTGCACCAACTGACAGCTACACCGTTCAATGTAAATACGTATCCGGTTTGCGATTTAGAATCGTCCGGATCAGTGTCAAAGCTTGCATCAATGTAACCATTTACGATGAGCTCTTTGTCACCTCCATAAACGAGAAACATATCCTTAGTCCTTTTTAGGTATTTCAGGATGTTCTTGACCGCTGTCCAGTGATCCACTCCTGGATTACTTTGGTACCTCCCTGCTAAACTTATAGCAAGGCACACATCAAGTCTGGTACACAGCATTGCATACATGATAGAGCCTATGGCTGAAGCATAGGGAACATCTTTCATCTTCTCTCTATCTTCTGCAGTGGTCGGGCATTGAGTCTTACTCAATCTCACACCTTGTAGTACAGGCAAGAACCCTTTCTTTGCTTGATCCATTTTGAACTTCTTCAAAACTTTGTCAAGGTATGTGCTTTGTGAAAGTCCAATTAAGCGTCTTGATCTATCTCTGTAGATCTTAATGCCTAATATATATGCAGCTTCACCGAGGTCTTTCATTGAAAAACTCTTATTCAAGTATCCCTTTATGCTATCCAGAAATTCTATATCATTTCCAATCAGCAATATGTCATCCACATACAATATCAGAAATGCTACTGAGCTCCCACTCACTTTCTTGTAAATACAGGCTTCTCCAAAAGTCTGTATAAAACCAAATGCTTTGATCACACTATCAAAGCGTTTATTCCAACTCCGAGAGGCTTGCACCAGTCCATAAATGGATCGCTGGAGCTTGCACACTTTGTTAGCTCCCTTTGGATCGACAAAACCTTCCGGTTGCATCATATACAACTCTTCTTCCAGAAATCCATTCAGGAATGCAGTTTTGACATCCATTTGCCAAATTTCATAATCATAAAATGCGGCAATTGCTAACATGATTCGGACAGACTTAAGCATCACTACGGGTGAGAAGGTCTCATCGTAGTCAATCCCTTGAACTTGTCGAAAACCTTTCGCAACAAGTCGAGCTTTATAGACAGTGACATTACCATCAGCGTCAGTCTTCTTCTTGAAGATCCATTTATTTTCAATGGCTTCCCGACCATCGGGCAAGTCAACCAAAGTCCATACTTTGTTCTCATACATGGATCCCATCTTGGATTTCATGGCTTCTAGCCATTTTGCGGAATCTGGGCTCACCATCGCTTCTTCATAGTTCGTAGGTTCGTCATGGTCTAGTAACATAACCTCCAGAATAGGATTACCGTACCACTCTGGTGCGGATCTTGATCTAGTTGACCTACGAGGTTCAGTAATAACTTGATCTGAAGTTTCATGATCATTATCATTAACTTCCTCACTAATTGGTGTAGGTGTCGCAGAAACTGATTTCTGTGATGATCTACTTTCCAATAAGGGAGCAGGTACCGTTACCTCATCAAGTTCTACTTTCCTCCCACTCACTTCTTTCGAGAGAAACTCCTTCTCTAGAAAGGATCCATTCTTAGCAACGAATATCTTGCCTTCAGATCTGTGATAGAAGGTGTACCCAACAGTCTCCTTTGGGTATCCTATGAAGACACATTTCTCCGATTTAGGTTCGAGCTTATCAGGTTGAAGTTTCTTCACATAAGCATCGCAACCCCAAACTTTAAGATACGACAACTTTGGTTTCTTGCCAAACCATAGTTCATAAGGCGTCATCTCAACGGATTTCGATGGTGTCCTATTTAGAGTGAATGCAGCCATCTCTAAAGCATAACCCCAAAACGATAGCGGTAAATCAGTAAGAGACATCATAGATCGCACCATATCTAATAAAGTACGATTACGACGTTCGGACACACCATTACGCTGTGGTGTTCCGGGTGGCGTGAGTTGCGAAACTATTCCGCATTGTTTCAAATGTAGGCCAAACTCGTAACTCAAATATTCTCCTCCATGATCTGATCGTAGAAACTTTATTTTCTTGTTACGATGATTTTCAACTTCACTCTGAAATTCTTTGAACTTTTCAAATGTTTCAGACTTATGTTTCATTAAGTAGATATACCCATATCTGCTCAAATCATCTGTGAAGGTGAGAAAATAACGATATCCGCCACGAGCCTCAATATTCATCGGACCACATACATCTGTATGTATGATTTCCAATAAATCTGTTGCTCTCTCCGTAGTTCCGGAGAATGGTGTTTTAGTCATCTTGCCCATGAGGCACGGTTCGCAAGTACCAAGTGATTCATAATCAAGTGATTCCAAAAGTCCATCAGTATGGAGTTTCTTCATGCGCTTTACACCGATATGACCTAAACGGCAGTGCCACAAATAAGTTGCACTGTCATTATCAACTCTGCATCTTTTGGCTTCAACATTTTGAATATGTGTGTCACTACTATCGAGATTCATTAAAAATAGACCACTCTTCAAGGGTGCATGACCATAAAAGATATTATTCATATAAATAGAACAACCATTATTCTCTGATTTAAATGAATAACCGTCTAGCATCAAACAAGATCCAGATATAATGTTCATGCTCAACGCTGTCACCAAATAACAATTATTTAGGTCTAATACTAATCCCGAAGGTAGATGTAGAGGTAGCGTGCCGACGGCGATCACATCGACTTTGGAACCATTTCCCACGCGCATCGTCACCTCGTCCTTAGCCAATCTTCGCTCAATCCGTAGCCCCTGTTTCGAGTTGCAAATATTAGCAACAGAACCAGTATCAAATACCCAGGTGCTACTGCGAGCATTAGTAAGGTACACATCAATAACATGTATATCACATATACCTTTGTTAACCTTGCCATCCTTCTTATCCGCCAAATACTTGGGGCAGTTCCGCTTCCAGTGACCAGTCTGCTTACAGTAGAAGCACTCAGTTTCAGGCTTAGGTCCAGACTTGGATTTCTTCTCCTGAACAGCAACTTGCTTGCTGTTCTTCTTGAAGTTCCCCTTCTTCTTCCCTTTGCCCTTTTTCTTGAAACTAGTGGTTTTACTGACCATCAACACTTGATGCTCCTTTTTGATTTCTAGCTCCGCTGCCTTTAGCATTGCGAAGAGCTCGGGAATTGTCTTATTCATCCCTTGCATGTTATAGTTCATCACGAAGCTCTTGTAGCTTGGTGGCAGTGATTGAAGAATTCTGTCAATGACGCTATCATCCGGAAGATTAACTCCCAGTTGAATCAAGTGATTATTATACCCAGACATTTTGAGTATATGCTCACTGACAGAACTATTCTCTTCCATCTTGCAGCTATAAAACTTATTGGAGACTTCATATCTCTCAATCCGGGCATTTGCTTGAAATATTAACTTCAACTCCTGGAACATCTCATATGCTCCATGACGTTCAAAACGTCGTTGAAGACCCGGTTCTAAGCCGTAAAGCATGGCACACTGAACTATTGAGTAGTCATCAGCTTTGCTCTGCCAGACGTTCATAACTTCTTGTGTTGCTCTTGCAGGAGGCCTGGCACCTAGCGGTGCTTCCAGGACGTAATTCTTCTGTGCAGCAATGAGGATAATCCTCAAGTTACAGACCTAGTCCGTGTAATTGCTACCATCATCTTTCAACTTTGCTTTCTCAAGGAACGCATTAAAATTCAACGGAACAACAGCACGGGCCATTTATCTACAATTAACATAGACAAGCAAGATACTATCAGGTACTAAGTTCATGATCAATTAAAGTTCAATTAATCATATTACTTAAGAACTCCCACTTAGATAGACATCCCTCTCATCATCTAAGTGATTACGTGATCCAAATCAACTAAACCATGTCCGATCATCACGTGAGATGGAGTAGTTTCAATGGTGAACATCACTATGTTGATCATATCTACTATATGATTCACGATCGACCTTTCGGTCTCCGTGTCCCGAGGCCATATCTGCATATGCTAGGCTCATCAAGTTTAACCCGAGTATTCTGCGTGTGCAAAACTGTCTTACACCCGTTGTATTTGAACGTAGAGCCTATCACACCCGATCATCACGTGGTGTCTCAGCATGAAGAACTTTTGCAACGGTGCATACTCAGGGAGAACACTTTTATCTTGAAATTTTAGTGAGAGATCATCTTATAATGCTACCGTCAATCAAAGCAAGATAAGATGCATAAAAGATTAACATCACATGCAATCAATATAAGTGATATGATATGGCCATCATCATCTTGTGCTTGTGATCTCCATCTCCGAAGCACCGTCATGATCACCATCGTCACCGGCGCGACACCTTGATCTCCATCGTAGTATCGTTGTCGTCTCGCCAACTTATTGCTTTTACGACTATCGCTACCGCTTAGTGATAAAGTAAAACAATTACATGGCGATTGCATTGCATACAATAAAGCGACAACTGTATGGCTCCTGCCAGTTGCCGATAACTCGGTTACAAAACATGATCATCTCATACAATAAAATATAGCATCATGTCTTGACCATATCACATCACAACATGCCCTGCAAAAACAAGTTAGACGTCCTCTACTTTGTTGTTGCAAGTTTTACGTGGCTGCTACCAGAGGCGGACCACGAAAAAAAAATTAGGTGGGGCGAAGTCTCACTAAGATTTTTCTTTATGCAAATCAAAGGAATGAAATTGTACACTACAAACAAATAACCAAATACAATGAAATTGTAGACATGTTTCAATAGGAAAACTATCTAAAACATACCGATAATGAAGCATTTAATGGCGTCGGGAAGACCCAGGTTATGGCAGTGCCCTACCCTCCTTCTGAAAATCTTCCTTAATTTTACCAAGATCAATACTTTTGAAGATCTCTCACTCAATGTAACACACCATCAAGTCATTAAGCCAGCCATCAGACATCCTGTTGCGCAACTCAGTCTTGATGATTTTCATTGATGAGAAGGCTCTTTCAACTGTTGCCGTCGCTACCGGTAGTAGCAATGCCAACTCAATGAGGCGATAAACAGCAAGAAACATGACATGCCTTTCAAGTTCAACCATCTTTTTAGCTAGACTTGCAATATCATGACAAGCTCTAAAGTCTTCAATTCTTCTCATATGGATAATGAATAGCTCTAGGTTATCAACTATATGTTCACGTTCGTAATCTGAGAAATCCTCATGATAAATCTCTGTGAGTCTAGCAAGCTTATTCACATTGAACCTAGAAAAGGAGTTTCTTGGGTCAAGACAAGAGAAGTTCTGGAGCAGCTCCGAAGATACCTCATTAAAACGATGATCAAACTCTATGGTGATGGAGTCTATGGCAGCATAGAAGGTGTCCACGCGGAAAAAATGATCAGCCATGACATTGTTTCGTCCACCTTTTCTTGATTTTCCCCACTTTGTAAAGATGTCATCCATATTTGGTATCGGAATGTCGTTTTTGGTGCAAAAGGCTTTGACATCTTCCAAGAGTGGCTCCCAACCATTATTTCTCCAGTTGATCAAACGTGTTCTCACATCTGTAACCAATGACATTGCCTGAAATGAGACAATTACAATTTTAGACAATGTTTACATGAACAAAATATATCGAGCAGACTAGATACATATAGCATGATCCATCACATACCTGAACAACATTTTGATCCTTCTTTTGCAATAGAAGAGACAAATCATTTGTCATGCGAAGGATTTTTAGCATCATCTTCAAGATGAACACAAAGCTTGATGAACCAAACCTCCCGCCCTACATGGAACACGCACATCATCCTCAACAATGCCCAAAACCTCTATGACTGCATCCCACATTGATTCAATGCGAGATAAGGTTGTGTAATGGGAGCCCCATCTTGTATCTCCAGGTCTGACCAAGGATGTTTCTTGATTTTTCCCTCTTCCCGTTGGCATCTCACCACTCTTAATCTTATCCAAAAGAACCTCTTTTTGCTTGTCAAGCAATTTATCCTTCCTCTTGCAAGATGAAGTACTGAGATTAGCAATCATGGTCACATATTCAAAAAAATCCTCAACACCCTTGCAGCATCTCGAAACAGCAACAACTACCAACTGCAGTTGGTGGGCAAAGCAATGGATATAGAAAGCATATGGGTTCTCATCTCGAATTAACTTCTGAAGGCCATTGAATTCTCCTCTCATATTAGATGCCCCACCATACCCTTGCCCTCGTAGTCGTGCAACAACTAGACCGTGCTTAGCAAAAACCTCCAATAATGCCTTCTTTAAAGAAGCAGATGTTGTGTCCGGAACATGCTTAATACCTAAAAAGCGTTCAATAGTCTCTCCTTGTTTGCTCAAATACCTACAGGAAGTCATATAATTAGTTGACCACTCTACATAGAACAAAATGATCAAAAAACACATATACACTTCAAAAACTTAAACATGTACCTAATTACCACGGCCATTTGTTCTTTCACCGATATATCACGGCACTCATCAATAAGAACAGAGAAAAGAGAATCACCCATCTCTTCTTTGATTGCCTTGGTGACCGCTTGTGCACAATGTTTAGCAAGGATTTTTTGAATTTTTCCAGAAGTCATTTTGGCATTCTTAGGGCATAGCTCATCAAATGCAACCTTCACTTCTGGAATTCTTTCTTTCACCCAATCAAGTAACTCTAAAAAATTTCCCTTGTTCAAAGAAGTACTGGATTCATCATGTCCACGAAATGGTTCACCTTGCAATGCTAGATAACTTACAATGCCCAAAGATGTATCCACACGAGTTTCATACTTCACTAGTGAACCTTTGCTGTAAGTTGTAACTTTACTTTTCACACTTGCCCCTTGATTTTTAAAATCATCACATGCTGTTTTTGAAATATTGTGGATGCTACATGGCCCACCAACATGTTTACGGAATGCTGCAACCGCAACTTTCCAACAGTCAAAACCCAATTTGGAGAAAACATCATGCCCAAATTTTTCATCCATTCGGTCATGCTTAAAAAGATAACAATAGAAGCAATAGGCCTTATGCTTTGTTACACTATATTCCAACCAATCAAAGTCCTTATACCATTGTGGCTGGAAGCATCTTCCATTTCTATTTGGGGGGAAAGTGCAACTAGTTGGTCGAGTTGCACCCATTCGTATATAAGCAAATCTAACATCATCTCTAATGTTGGGGGCAAATCTATCAAGTGGAATGCGAAGTCCAGGATCACCATTTATGTAATCTTCACTAAAAACAGATATACCTTCAACTTCATGAACTTCAGCATTCTCTTCCACTATAGCTTCAAGAGAATCTGTAGTTTGTTCTTCCACTTGTTCAGTTTGCATCAAATTTTCATGCTCTACTTGCACCGAACTCACTTGATCTTGATGAGTGGCATGTGCCGAAACATTGACACTTTCATGAGTACTTGGATTCGATTTCGAGCTGCTGCCACTACCAAGCACTTCAAAATATCTTTTCAAATCTGCAATTCACAATCAGAGTGTTCACAACATTAATCCTGCTGAATTTGAGGCTTCAAGCTACTGCTAGAATTTGCAACACAATTTCAGGAAAATTGAGAAATCACCTCCTCCCCTTTCCTTTGAATTTCCTACTGCCTTCCTCTTCCTTTCCATATTCAGGCAATGTGGCCGTGAGCCCGTCTGCCCATGACTGCGCCGGCCGGACTGCTGTTGCTGCTGCTAGAGACGCCGCTTGCTGCCGCGGTGCCGCCGCCCTCTAGCCCCCCTGACTGCGCCGCCGTTGCCTGCCCTGCCGCTGGCTGCCCCGCCGTCACTCGCCGTTGCCTGCCCCGCCCACTCCTGGAGGCTGGAGACCTGGCCAGTCGCCGCCGCCGTCACTCGCCGTTGCCTGCCGCTGGCTGCCCCGCCCACTCCTGGAGGCTGGAGACCTGGCCAGCCGCCGCCGCCGCTGGGATTAGGGTTGGCGTCGTGGGGACTGGGGAGAGAACAGAGTGGTCGAGTGCGTGCGTTGCGTCTCTGCTCGCTCCGTGGACGCTCGAACCTGCTGCCTCGCGTGGCTGGGTGTTGGCCCATCTTGCCGCTCGCTGCGTCGGGCCGTCGGCCCATCACGTGTATTAACAGCGACAAGGCAGTTTTCTGCTAGCGATTGATGCATACTAGGTATAATTTTTTTTGCTCCAAATTAAGGTGTGGCAGGCGCCATACCCTGCCCACCGGGGAGGTCCGCCAGTGGCTGCTACGGGCTTAGCAAGAACCGTTCTTACCTACGCATCAAAACCACAACGATAGTTTGTCAAGTTGGTGTTGTTTTAACCTTCGCAAGGACCAGGCGTAGCCACACTCGGTTCAACTAACGTGAGAGAGACAGACACCCGCCAGTCACCTTTAAGCAATGAGTGCTCCCAACGGTGAAACCAGTCTCGCGTAAGCGTACGCGTAATGTCGGTCCGGGCCGCTTCATCTCACAATACCGCTGAACCAAAGTATAACATGCTGGTAAGCAGTATGACTTATATCGCCCACAACTCACTTGTGTCCTACTCATGCATAGCATCAACGCATAAAACCAGGCTCGGATGCCACTGTTAGGGAACGTAGTAATTTCAAAAAAATTCCTACGCACACGCAAGATCATGGTGATGCATAGCAACGAGAGGGGAGAGTGTTGTCCACGTACCCTCGTAGACCGAAAGCGGAAGCGTTATCACAACGCGGTTGATGTAGTCGTACGTCTTCACGATCCGACCGATCAAGTACCGAACGCACGGCACCTCCGAGTTCAGCCCACGTTCAGCTCGATGACGTCCCTCGAACTCCGATCCAGCCGAGTGTTGAGGGAGAGTTTCGTCAGCACGACGGCGTGGTGACGATGATGATGTTCTACCGACGCAGGGCTTCGCCTAAGCTCCGCAACGATATTATCGAGGTGTAATATGGTGGAGGGGGGCACCGCACACGGCTAAAATATCGTATATCAATTGTGTGTAGAGGTGCCCCCCTGCCGCCGTATATAAAGGAACAAGGGGGAGGCCGGCTGCCTTTGGGCGCGCCAAGGAGAGGGGGGGAGTCCTCCTAGTAGGAGTAGGACTCCCCTTTCCTAGTCCAACTAGGAAGAGAGGGGGGGAAGGAAAGAGAGGGAGAGGGAAAGGGAAAGAGGGGCTGCGCCCCCCTTCCCTAGTCCAATTCGGACTCCTCATGGGAGGGGGCGCGCCACCTCCTGGCTGCTGCCCTCTCTCTCCCCTCAAGGCCCACTAAGGCCCAATACTTCCGCGGGGGGTTCCGGTAACCCCTCCGGCACTCCGGTTTTATCCGAAACTTCTCCGGAACACTTCCGGTGTCCGAGTATAGTCGTCCAATATATCAATCTTTATGTCTCGACCATTTCGAGACTCCTCGTCATGTCCGTGATCACATCCGGGACTCCGAAAAACCTTCGGTACATCAAAACATATAAACTCATAATATAACTGTCATCGTAACTTTAAGCGTGCGGACCCTACGGGTTCGAGAACTATGTAGACATGACCGAGGCACCTCTCCGGTCAATAACCAATAGCGGAACCTGGATGCTCATATTGGTTCCTACATATTCTATGAAGATCTTTATCGGTCAGACCGCATAACAACATACGTTGTTCCCTTTGTCATCGGTATGTTACTTGCCCGAGATTCGATCGTCGGTATCTCGATACCTAGTTCAATCTCGTTACCGGCAAGTCTCTTTACTCGTTCCGTAATACATCATCCCGCAACTAACTCATTAGTCACAATGATTGCAAGGCATATAGTGATGTGCATTACTGAGTGGGCCCAGAGATACCTCTCTAACAATCGGAGTGACAAATCCTAATCTCGAAATACGCCAACCCAACAAGTACCTTTGGAGACACCTGTAGAGCATATTTATAATCACCCATTTACGTTGTGACGTTTGGTAGCACACAAAGTGTTCCTCCGGTAAACGGGAGTTGCACAATCTCATAGTCATAGGAACATGTATAAGTCATGAAGAAAGCAATAGCAACATACTAAACGATCGAGTGCTAAGCTAACGGAATGGGTCAAGTCAATCACGTCATTCTCCTAATGAGGTGATCCCGTTAATCAAATGACAACTCATGTCTATGGCTAGGAAACATAACCATCTTTGATTAACGAGCTAGTCAAGTAGAGGCATACTAGTGACACACTGTTTGTCTATGTATTCACAGATGTATTATGTTTCCGGTTAATACAATTCTAGCATGAATAATAAACATTTATCATGATATAAGGAAATAATAATACTTTATTATTGCCTCTAGGGCATATTTCCTTCAATCTCATATGCTCTGTGGCGTTCAAAACATTTTTGAAGTCCTGGTTCTAAGCCGTAAAGTATGGTGCACTAAACTATCAAGTAGTCTTCATACCGAGCTTTGCCAAACGTTCATAACGTCTGCATATGCTCCAGCAATAGGTCCATCACCTAGCGGTGCATTAAGGACTTAATTCTTCTATGCAGCAATGAGGATAATCCTCAGATCACGGACCAAGTCCACATCATTGCTACTAACATCTTTCAACATAGTTTTTTTCTCTAGGAACATATCAAAATAAACGGGGAGCAACATCGCGAGCTATTGATCTACAACATAGTTATGCAAATACTATCAGGACTAAGTTGATGATAAATTAAAGTTCAATTTAATCATATTACTTAAGAACTTCCACTTAGATAGACATCCCTCTAGTCATCTAAATGATCACGTGATCCAAATCAACTAAACCATGTCCGATCATCACATGAGATGGAGTAGTTTTCAATGGTGAACATCACTATGTTGATCATATCTACTATATGATTCACACTCGACCTTTCAGTCTCCAGTGTTCCGAGGCCATATCTGCATATGCAAGGCTCGTCAAGTTTAACCCGAGTATTCTGCGTGTGCAAAACTGTCTTACACCCGTTGTATTTGAACGTTGAGCTTATCACACCCGATCATCACGTGGTGTCTCGGCACGAAGAACTGTCGCAACGGTGCATACTCAGGGAGAACACTTATACCTTGAAATTTAGTGAGAGAACATCTTATAATGCTACCGTCGATCTAAGCAAAATAAGATGCATAAAAGATAACCATCACATGCAATCAAAATATGTGACATGATATGGCCATCATCATCTTGTGCTTTCGATCTCCATCTCCAAAGTACTATCATGATTTCCATTGTTACCAGCATGGCACCATGATCTCCATCATCTTGATCTTTTATCAACGTGTCGTCACATGGTCGTCTCACCAGCTATTGCTTTTGCAACTATTGCTATCGCATAGCGATAAAGTAAAGCAATTACATGGTACTTGCATCTTATGCAATAAAGAGACAACCGTAAGGCTCCCGCCAGTTGCCGATAACTTTAACAAACCATGATCATCTTATACAACAATTTATATCTCATCACGTCTTGACTATATCACATCACAACATGCCCTGCAAAAACAAGTTAGACGCCCTCTACTTTGTTGTTGCAAGTTTTACGTGGCTGCTACGGGCTGAGCAAGAACCGTTCTTACCTACGCATCAAAACCACAACGATATTTCGTCAAGTATGTGTTGTTTTAACCTTCACAAGGACCGGACGTAGCCACACTCGATTCAACTAAAGTTGGAGAAACTGACACCCGCCAGCCACCTGTGTGCAAAGCACGTCGGTAGAACCAGTCTCGCGTAAGCGTACGCGTAATGTCGGTCCGGGCTGCTTCATCCAACAATACCGCCGAACCAAAGTATGACATGCTGGTAAGCAGCATGACTTGTATCTCCCACAACTCACTTGTGTTCTACTCGTGCATATAACATCTACGCATAAAACCTGGCTCGGATGCCACTGTTGGGGAACATAGTAATTTCAAAAATTTCCTACGCACACGCAATATCATGGTGATGCATAGCAACGAGAGGGGAGAGTATTGTCCACGTACCCTCGTAGAACGAAAGCGGAAGCGTTAGCACAACGCGGTTGGTGTAGTCGTATGTCTTCACGATCCAACCGATCCAAGTACCAAACGTACGGCACCTCCGAGTTCAACACACGTTCAGCTCGATGACGTCCCGCGAACTCTGATCCAGCAGAGCTTCACGGGAGAGTTCCGTCAGCACGACGGCA
Organism: Aegilops tauschii subsp. strangulata; assembly: GCF_002575655.3. Classification (NCBI taxonomy): domain Eukaryota; kingdom Viridiplantae; phylum Streptophyta; class Magnoliopsida; order Poales; family Poaceae; genus Aegilops; species Aegilops tauschii. The sequence goes on from NC_053041.3 coordinate 243,275,974, forward strand.
TGATGACGGTGATGATGTTGCTACTGACGCAGGGCTTCGCCTAGGCACCGCCATAATATGATCGAGGTGGATTATGGTGGAAGGGGGCACCGCACACGGCTGGGAGAGATCAACAGATCAACTTGTGTGTTTGGGGTGCCCCCTGCCCCCGTATATAAAGGAGCAAGGGGGAGGCCGTCCGGCCCTTGTAGGGCGTGCCAGGAGGAGGAGTCCTCCTCCGAGTAGGAGTAGGACTCCCCTTTCCTACTCCTACTAGGAGGAGGAAACGAAGGAGGAGGAGGCGAAGGAAGGAGAGGGACGAAAAGGAGGAAAGGGGGGCTGGCTCCCTGGTCCAATTCGGTTTGGGCTAGGGGGGCGCACGCCCTGCCTCCTCTCTTCCACCACTTGGCCCATGAGGCCCATTGCTTCTTCCTCATATTCCGTAACTCCCCGGTACCCCTGAAAATACCCGAATCACTCAGAACCTTTCCGATGTTTGAATATAGTCGTCCAATATATCGAACTTTACGTCTCAACCATTTCGAGACTCCTCGTCATGTCCCCGATCTCATCCGGGACTCCGAACTACCTTCGGTACATCAAATCACATAAACTCATAATATCGATCGTCACAGAACTTTAAGCGTGCGGACCCTACGGGTTCGAGAACTATGTAGACATGACCGAGACAAGTCTCCGGTGAATAACCAATAGCGGAACCTGGATGCTCATATTGGCTCCCACATATTCTACGAAGATCTTTATCGGTCAAACCGCATAACAGCTACGTTGTTCCCTTTATCATCGGTATGTTACTTGCCCGAGATTCGATCGTCGGTATCTCAATACCTAGCTCAATCTCGTTACTGGCAAGTCTCTTTACTCGTTCCGTAATATATCATCCCGCAACTAACTCATTAGTTGCATTGCTTGCAAGGCTTATACTGATGTGCATTACCTAGAGGGCCCAGAGATACCTATCCGACAATCGGAGTGACAAATCCTAATCTCGATCTATGCCAACTCAACAAGTACCCTCGGAGACACCTGTAGAGCACCTTTATAATCACCCAGTTATGTTGTGATGTTTGGTAGCACACAAAGTGTTCCTCTGGTAATCGGGAGTTGCATAATCTCATAGTCATAGGAATATGTATAAGTCATGAAGAAAGCAATAGCAGTAAACTAAAACGACCAAGTGCCAAGCTAACGGAATGGGTCAAGTCATCCCATTAATCAAATGACAACTCATGTCTATGGCTAGGAAACTTAACCATCTTTGATTCAACGAGCTAGTCAAGTAGAGGCATACTAGTGACACTATGTTTGTCTATGTATTCACACATGTATTATGTTTCCGGTTAATACAATTCTAGCATGAATAATAAACATTTATCATGATATGAGGAAATAAATAATAACTTTATTATTGCCTCTAGGGCATATTTCCTTCACTACAGCGGGTTTGGCACCTAGCGGTGCTTCTAGGACGTAATTCTTCTGTGCAACAATGAGGATAATCCTCAAGTTACGGACCCAGTCCGTGTAGTTGCTACCATCATCTTTCAACTTAGCTTTCTCTAGGAACGCATTAAAATTCAATGGAACAGTAGCACGGGCCATTTATCTACAACAACATAGACATGCAAAATACTATCAGGTACTAAGTTCATGATAAATTAAAGTTCAATTAATCATATTACTTAAGAACTCCCACTTAGATAGACATCCCTCTAATCATCTAAGTGATCACGTGATCCATATCAACTAAACCATGTCCGATCATCACGTGAGATGGAGTAGTTTTCATTGGTGAACATCACTATGTTGATCATATCTACTATATGATTCACGCTCGACCTTTCGGTCTCAGTGTTCCGAGGCCGTATCTGCATATGCTAGGCTCGTCAAGTTTAACCCGAGTATTGTGCATGTGCAAAACTGGCTTGCACCCGTTGTATGTGAACGTAGAGCTTATCACACCGGATCATCACGTGGTGTCTCGGCACGACGAACTGTAGGAACGGTGCATACTTAGGGAGAACACTTATACCTTGAAATTTAGTGAGAGATCATCTTATAATGCTACCGTCATACTAAGCAAAATAAGATGCATAAAGGATAAAAATCACATGCAATCAATATAAGTGATATGATATGGCCATCATCATCTTGTGCCTTTGATCTCCATCTCCAAACCACCGTCATGATCACCATCATCACCGGTTTGACACCTTGATCTCCATCGAAGCATCGTTGTCGTCTCGCCAACTATTGCTTCTACGACTATTGCTACCTCTTAGTGATAAAGTAAAGCAAGTACATGGCGAATGCATTTCATACAATAAAGTGACAACCATATGGCTCCTCCCAGTTGCCGATAACTTTTACAGAACATGATCATCTCATACAACAATTTATATATCATCACGTCTTGACCATATCACATCACAGCAAAACCTGCAAAAACAAGTTAGACATCCTCTACTTTGTTGTTGCAAGTTTTACATGGCTGCTACGGGCTTAGCAAGAACCGTTCTTACCTATGCATCAAAAACCATAATGATTTTTTGTCCAGTGTGCTATTTTAACCTTCAACAAGGACCGGACGTAGTCACACTCGATTCAACTAAAGTTGGAGAAACAGACACCCACTAGCCACCTGTGTGCAAAGCACGGCGATAGAACCAGTCTCATGAACGCGGTCATGTAATGTCGGTCTAGGCCGCTTCGTCCAACAATACCGCTGAATCAAAGTATGACATGCTGGTAAGCAGTATGACTATTATCGCCCACAACTCTTTGTGTTCTACTTGTGCATATAACATCTACGCATAGACCTGGCTCTGATACCACTGTTGGGGAACGTAGTATTTCAAAAAAATTCCTACGATCACGCAAGATCTATCTAGGAGAAGCATAGCAACGAGCGGGGAGAGTGTGTCCATGTACCCTCGTAGACCAAAAGCGGAAGCGCTAAGTAACGCGGTTGATGTAGTCGAACGTCTTCGCGATCCAACGGATCAAGCACCGAACGCACGGTACCTCCGCGATCTGCACACATACAACTCAATGACGTCCCTCGAACTCTTGATCCAGCTGAGGCCGGGGGACAGTTTCGTCAGCACGACAGTGTGGTGAGGGTGATGATGAAGTTACCGGCGCAGGGCTTCGCCTAAGCACTGCAACGATATGACTGAGATGTGTTTCTGTGGAGGGGGGCACCGCACACGGCTAAGAGAAACTTTTGTGTGCCTTTGGGGTGCCCCCCTCCCACGTATATAAAGGGAGAAGGGAGGAGGAGGCCGGCCGGCGCGCCATGGGGGGGGGGCAATCCTACTCCAAGTAGGATTCGGCCCCCCTTTCCTATTCCAACAAGGAGAAGGGGGAAGGTGAGGGAGAAGAGAAGGAAAGGGGGGCCGCCCCCCTAGTCCAATTCGGTTTGGGCTAGGGGGGCGCGCGCCCTGCCGGCCTGCCTCCTCTCTTCCACCAATAGGCCCATGAGGCCTAATAACCCAGTGGAGCTTCTTTATAATCACCCAGTTACGTTGTGACGTTTGATAGCACACTAAGTGTTTCTCCGGTATTCGGGAGTTGCATAATCTCATAGTCATAGGAACATGTATAAGTCATGAAGAAAGCAATAGCAGTAAACAAACGATCATAGTGCTAAGATAACAGATGTGTCTTGTCCATCACATCATTCTCTAATGATGTGATCCCGTTCATCAAATGACAACACATGTCTATGGTTAGGAAACTTAACCATCTTTGATTAACGAGGTAGCCTAGCAGAGGCATACTAGGGACACTCTGTTTGTCTATGTATTCACACATGTACTAAGTTTCCCGTTAATACAATCCTAGCATGAATAATAAACATTTATCATGATATAAGGAAATATAAATAACAACTTTATTATTGCCTCTAGGGCATATTTCCTTCAACAAGGGGGGTGCGCCATGGGGGGGAGTCCTACTAGGACTCCACTCCTAGTAGGATTCGCCCCCCCCCTTTTTCCTTTCTTACCTGAGGGGGAAAGGAAGGAGAGGGACAGGGAAAGGGGGGCGCTGCCCTCTCCCCCTAGTCCAATTCGGACTGCCATGGGGGGGCGGCCACCCCATGCGGCCCTCCTCTCTCTCCACTAAGGCCCGTGTAGGCCCAATACTTCCCCGGGGGGTTCCGGTAACCCCTCGGTACTTCGGTAAAATACTCAAACCACTCGAAACCATTTCGATGTCTGCATACTACCTTCCAATATATGAATCTTTACCTCTTGATCATTTCGAGACTCCTTGTCATGTACGTGATCTCATCCGGGACTTCGAACAAACTTCGGTCACCAAAACACATAACTCATAATATAAATTGTCATCGAACGTTAAGCGTGCAGACACTACTGGTTTGAGAACTATGTAAACATTACCGAGACACATCTCCGGTCAATAACCAATAGTGGAACCTGGATGCTCATATTGGCTCCTACATATTCTACGAAGATCTTTATCGGTCAAACCGCATAACAACATACGTTGTTCCCTTTGTCATCGGTATGTTACTTTCCCGAGATTCGATCGTCGGTATCATCATACCTAGTTCAATCTCGTTACTGGAAAGTCTATTTACTCGTTCCGTAATGCATCATCCTGCAACTAACTCATTAGTCACAATGCTTGCAAGGCTTATAGTGATGTGCATTACCGAGAGGGCCCAAAGATACCTCTCCGATACTCGGAGTGACAAATCCTAATCTCGATCTATGCCATCCCAACAAACACCTTCGGAGACACCTGTTGAGCATCTTTATAATCACCCAGTTACGTTGTGACGTTTGAGAGCACAGAAGGTGTTCCTCTGGTATTCGGGAGTTGCATAATCTCATAGTTAGAGGAATATGTATAAGTCATGAAGAAAGCAATAGCAATAAAACTTAACGATCATTATGCTAAGCTAACGGATGGGTCTTGTCCATCACATCATTCTCTAATGATGTGATCCCGTTCATTAAATGACAATACATGTCTATGGTTAGGAAACATAACCATCTTTGATTAACGAGCAAGTCAAGTAGAGGCATACTAGGGACACTCTGTTTTGTCTATGTATTCACATGTACTAAGTTTCCGGTTAATACAATTCTAGCACGAATAATAATCATTTATCATGATATAAGGAAATATAAAATAACAACTTTATTATTGCCTCTAGGGCATATTTCCTTTAGTCTCCCACTTGCACTAGAGGCAGTAATCTAGATCACATCGCCATGTCATTTAACACCAATAGTTCACATCGTCATGTGATTAACACCCTATAGTTCACATCACCATGTGACCAATACCCAAAGGGTTTAGTAGAGTCAATAATCTAGTTCACATCGCCATGTGATTAACACCCAAAGAGTACTAAGGTGTGATCATGTTTTGCTTGTGACAGAAGTTTAGTCAACGGGTCTGACACATTCAGATCCGTATATATTTTGCAAATTTCTATGTCTACAATGCTCTGCACGGAGCTACTCTAGCTAATTGCTCCCACTTTCAATATGTATCCAGATTGAGACTGAGAGTAATCCGGATCAGTGTCAAAGTTTGCATCGACGTAGCCCGTTATGATGAACTCTTTATCACCTCCATAACTGAGAAACATATCCTTATTCCACTAAGGATATTTTTGACCATTGTCCATTGATCCACTCCTGGATCACTATTGTACCCTCTTGCCAAACTCATGGTGAGGCACACAATAGGTCTGGTACACAGAATAGCATACTTTATAGAACCTATGACTGAGGCATAGGGAATGACTTTCATTCTCTTTCTATTTTCTGCAGTGGTTGGGTTTTGAGTCTTACTCAACTTCACACCTTACAACACAGGCAAGAACCCCTTCTTTGACTGTTCCATTTTGAACTACTTCAAAATCTTGTCAAGGTATGTACTCATTGAAAAAAATCCTATCAAGCGTCTTGATCTATCTCTATAGATCTTGATGCTCAATATGTAAGCAGCTTCACCGAGGTCTTTCTTTGAAAAACTCCTTTCAAACACTCCTTTATGCTTTCCAGAAAATTCTACATTATTTCCGATCAACAATATGTCATTCACATATACTTATCAGAAAGGATGTAGTGCTCCCACTCACTTTCTTGTAAATACAGGCTTCACCGCAAGTCTGTATAAAACTATATGCTTTGATCAACTCATCAAAGCGTATATTCCAACTCCGAGATGCTTGCACCAGTCCATAGATGGATCGCTGGAGCTTGAACACTTTGTTAGCACCTTTAGGATTGAGAAAACCTTTTGGTTGCATCATATAAAACTCTTCTTTGATAAATCCATTAAGGAATGCAGTTTTGACATCCATTTGCTAGATTTCATAAAATGCGGCAATTGCTAACATGATTCAGACAGACTTTCAGCATTGATACGAGTGAGAAAATCTCATCGTAGTCAACACCTTGAACTTGTCGAAAACCTTTTGCGACGGTTTGAGCTTTGTAGATAGTAACAGTACTATCAGCGTCCGTCTTCCTCTTGAAGATCCATTTATTCTCAATGGCTCGCCGATCATCGGGCAAGTCAATCAAAGTCCACACTTTGTTCTTATACATGGATCCTATCTCAGATTTCATGGCCTCAAGCCATTTAGCGGAATCTGGGCTCATCATCGCTTCCTCATAGTTCGTAGGTTCGTCATGGTCTAGTAACATGACTTCCAGAACAGGATTACCGTACCACTCTAGTGCAGAACATGCTCTGGTTGACCTACGAGGATCGGTAGTAACTTGATCTGAAGTTTCATGATCATTATCATTTGCTTCCTCTCTAGTTAGTGTAGGCATCACTGGAACTGATTTCTGTGATGAGCTACTTTCCAAATTGAGAGGAGGTACAATTACCTCATCAAGTTCTACTTTCCTCCCACTCACTTCTTTTGAGAGAAACTCCTTCTCTAGAAAGGATCCATTCTTAGGAACAAATAACTTGCCTTCGGATCTGTGATAGAAGGTGTACCCAACAGTTTCTTTTCGGTATCCTATGAAGACACACTTCTCCGATTTGGGTTCGAGCTTATCAGTTTGAAACCTTTTCACATAAGCATTGCAAACTGAAACTTTAAGAAACAACAGCTTTGGTTTGTTGCCAAACCATAGTTCATATAGTGTTGTCTCAACGGATTTAGATGGTGCCCTATTTAACGTGAATGCAGCTATCTCTAATGCATAACCCCAAAATGATAGTGGTAAATCGGTAAGAGACACCATAGATCGCACCATATCTAATAAAGTACGGTTACGACGTTCGGACACACCATTACGCTGTGGTGTTCCAGGTGGCGTGAGTTGTGAAACTATTCCACATTGTTTTAAATGAAGGCCAAACTCATAACTCAAATATTCACCTCCGCGATAGATCGTAGAAACTTTATTTTCTTGTTATGATGATTCTCCACTTCACTATGAAATTCTTTGAACTTTTCAAATGTTTCAGACTTGTGTTTCATTAAGTAGATATACTCATATCTGCTGAAATCATCTGTGAAGGTCAGAAAATAACGATACCCGCCGCGAGCCTCAACACTCATCGGACCGCATACATCGGTATGTATTATTTCCAATAAGTCAGTGGCTCGCTCCATTGTTCTGGAGAACGGAGTCTTAGTAATCTTGCCCATGAGGCATGGTTCACAAGTATCAAATGATTCATAATCAAGTGATTCCAAAAGTCCATCCGTATGGAGATTCTTCATGCGCTTTACACCAATATGACCTAAACGGCAGTGCCACAAGTATGTTGCACTATCATTATCAAATTTGCATCTTTTGGCATCAATATTATGAATATGTGTATCACTACTATCGAGATTCAATAAACCATTTATATTGGGTGTATGACCATAGAAGGTTTTATTCATGTAAACAGAACAACTCTGACTTAAATGAATAACCGTATTGCAATAAACATGATCCGATCATATTCATGCTCAACGCAAACACCAAATAACATTTATTTAGGTTCAACACTAATCCCGAAGGTAGAGGGAGTATACGATGGTGATCTTATCAACCTTGGAATCTCTTCCAACACACATCGTCACTTCGCCCTCAACCAGTCTCTGTTCATTTTGTAACTCCTGTTTCGAGTTACTAATCTTAGCAACTGAACCGGTATCAAATACCTAGGGGTTACTATGAACACTAGTAAAGTACACATCAATAATCTGTATATCAAATATACCTTTGTTCACTTTGCCATCCTTCTTATCCGCCAAATGTTTGGGGCAGTTCCGCTTCCAGTGACCATTTCCTTTGTAGTATAAGCACTCAGTTTCAGGCTTGGGTCCAGCTTTGGGCTTCTTCACGGGAGTGGCAACTTGCTTGCTATTCTTCTTGAAGTTCCCTTTCTTTCCCTTGCCATTTTTCTTGAAACTAGTGGTCTTGTTAACCATCAACACTTGATGCTATTTCTTGATTTCTACCTTTGCCGATTTCAGTATCGCGAAGAGCTTGGGAATCGTTTTCGTCATCCCTTGCATATTATAGTTCATCACGAAGTTCTAATAACTTGGTGATGGTGACTAGAGAACTTTGTCAATCACTATCTTATCTGGAAGATTAACTCCCACTTGATTCAAGCAATTGTAGTACCCAGACAATCTGAACACATGTTCACTGGTTGAGCTATTCTCCTTCATCTTGTAGGCAAAGTACTGTCAAAGGTCTCATACCTCTCGACACGGACATGAGTCTGAAATACTAATTTCAACTCTTGGAACATCTCATATGCTCCATGGCGTTCAAAATGTTTTTTAAGTCCCGGTTTTAAGCCGTAAAGCATGGTGCACTAAACTATCAAGTAGTCATCATATCGAGCTTGCAAAATGTTCATAACGTCTGCATCTGCTCCTGCAATAGGTCTGTCACCTAGCGGTGCATCAAGGACATAATTCTTCTGTGCAACAATGAGGATAATCCTCAGATCATGGACCCAGTCCGCATCATTGCTACTAATATCTTTCAACTTAGCTTTCTCTAGGAACGCATTAAAATTCAAGGGAACGGTAGCACGGGCCATTGATCTACAACAACATAGATATGCAAAAACTATCAGGACTAAGGTCATGATAAATTAAAGTTCAATTAATCATATTACTAAAGAACTCCCACTTAGATAGACATCCTCTAGATCTAAACGATCACGTGATCCATATCAACTAAACCATGTCCGATCATCACGTGAGATGGAGTAGTTTTCAATGGTGAACACTCTACGTTGATCATATCTACTATATGATTCACGTTCAACCTTTCAGTCTCAGTGTTCCGAGGCCATATCTGCATATGCTAGGCTCGTCAAGTTTAACCCGAGTATTCTGCACGTGCAAAACTGGCTTGCACCCGTTGTATGTGAACGTAGAGCTTATCACACCCGATCATCACGTGGTGTCTCGGCACGACGAACTGTAGCAATGGTACATACTCAGGGAGAACACTTATACCTTGAAATTTAGTGAGGGATCATCTTATAATGCTACTGCCGAACTAAGCAAAATAAGATGCATGAAAGATAAACATCACATGCAATCAAATATGTGACATGATATGGCCATCATCATCTTGTGCCTTTGATCTCCATCTCCAAAGCACCGTCATGATCTCCATCGTCACGGGCTTGACACCTTGATCTCCATCGCAGCGTCGTTGTCGTCTCGCCAACTATTGCTTCTACAACTATTGCTACCGCATAGTGATAAAGTAAAGCAATTACATGGCGATTGCATTTCATACAATAAAGCGACAACCATAAGGCTCGTGCCAGTTGCCGATAACTTTTACAAAACATGATCATCTCATACAATAACTTATATCACACCATGTCTTGACCATATCACATCACAACATGCCCTGCAAAAACAAGTTAGACGTCCTCTACTTTGTTGTTGGAAGTTTTACGTGGCTGATACGGGCTTCTAGCAAGAACCGTTCTTGCCTACGCAACAAAACCACAACGATTTTTCATCAAGTGTGTTGTTTTAACCTTCAACATGGACCGGACGTTGTCAAATTTGATTCAACTAAAGTTGGAGAAATAGACACCCGCCAGCCACCTATGTGCAAAGCACGTCGGTAGAACCGGTCTCATGAACGTGGTCATGTAATGTTGGTCCGGGCCGCTTCATCCAACAATACCACCGAATCAAAATAAGACGTTGGTAGTAAGCAGTATGACTATAATAGCCACAACTCTTTTGTGCCCTACTCGTTCATATCATCTACGCATAGACCTGGCTCGAATATGCAATTTCAAAAAATTTCCTACGATCACGCAAGATCTATCTAGGAGATGAATAGCAATGAGAGGGGAGAGTGTGTCCATGTACCCTCGTAGACCGAAAGCGGAAGCGTTAGGTTAACACGGTTGATGTAGTCGAACATCTTCATGATCCAACCGATCTAGTACCGAACGTACGGCACCTCCGAGTTCAGCACACGTTCAGCTCATTGACGTCCCTCAAACTCTTGATCCAGCAGAGGGTTGAGGGAGAGTTCTGTTAGCACGATGGCGAGGTGACGGTGATGGTGATGTGATCTGCGTAGGGCTTCGCCTAAGCACTATGATACTATGACCGGAGGAGTAAACTTTGGAGGGGGGCACCGCATATGGCCAAGAGAACAATTGATGTGCTATGGGGTGCCCCCTGTCCCCGTATATAAAGGAGGGGAGGAGGAGGCTGGCCACAAGGGGGCGCGCCATGGGGGGGAGTCCTACTAGGACTCCACTCCTAGTAGGATTCGCCCCCCCTTTTTCCTTTCTTACCGGAGGGGAAAAGGAAGGAGAGGGAGAGGGAAAGGGGGGCGCCGCCCCCTCCCCCTAGTCCAATTCGGACTGCCATGGGGGGCACCCCTTGCGGCTCTCCTCTCTCTCCACTAAGGCCCATGTAGGCCCAATACTTCCCCGGGGGGTTCCGGTAACCCCTCGGTACTCTGGTAAAATACCCAAACCACTCGAAACCATTCCGATGTCCGAATACTACCTTCCAATATATGAATCTTTACCTCTCAACCATTCCGAGACTCCTCGTCGTGTCCGTGATCTCATCCGGGACTCCGAACAAACTTCGGTCACCAAAACACATAACTCATAATATAAATCGTCATCAAACGTTAAGCGTGCGGACCCCTACGGGTTCGAGAACTATGTAGACATGACCGAGACACATCTTCGGTCAATAACCAACATCGGAAGCTAGATGCTCATATTGGTTCCTACATATTCTACAAAGATCTTTATCGGTCAAACCGCAATAACAACATACGTTATTCCCTTTGTCATCGGTATGTTACTTGCCCGAGATTCGATCATCGGTATCATCATACCTAGTTCAATCTCGTTACCGACAAGTCTCTTTACTCGTTCTGTAATGCATCATCCTACAACTAACTCATTAGTCACATTGCTTGCCAGGCTTATAGTGATGTGCATTACCGAGAGGGCCTAGAGATACCTCTCCGATACTCGGAGTGACAAATCCTAATCTCGATCGATGCCAACCCAACAAACACCTTCAGAGACACCTGTAGAGCATCTTTATAATCACCCAGTTACGCTGTGACGTTTGATAGCACACAAGGTGTTCCTCCGGTATTCGGGAGTTGCATAATCTCATAGTCAGAGGAATATGTATAAGTCATGGAGAAAGCAATAGCAATAAAACTTAATAATCATTATGCTAAGCTAACGGATGGGTCTTGTCCATCACATCATTCTCTAATGATGTGATCACGTTCATTAAATGACAACACATGTCTATGGTCAGGAAACATAACCATCTTTGATTAACGAGATAGTCAAGTAGAGGCATACTAGGGACACTCTGTTTTATCTATGTATTCACACATGTACTAAGTTTCCGGTTAATACAATTATAGCATGAATAATAATCATTTATCATGATATAAGGAAATATAAAATAACAACTTTATTATTTCCTCTAGGGCATATTTCCTTCAATGATTGCCGAGGCGTGGGACACTACTAACTCAGGGGAGGAGGGCCTGACGGGTGTGCGGCAGAAACTGGGTAACATGACGGGATCAATGCAGTGGTGGGCGCGGGAGGTTTTTGGCTCTATTCGAAAAAATACAACAGTTGAAGGTACAACTTCTGGAAGCTAAGGAACGGGCTCTGGCAACAGGCTATCAACAAGAGGCGAGGGACATTGAAGAGCAGCTAAGAGAGGTTTATGAGCGTGAGGAAATTATGTATAGGCAGTGATCAAGGGTCGACTGGCTCAAGGCGAGGAATCAAAACACTCAGTATTTTCAGAACCGGGCATCGCATCAAAGAAGGAAGAACACGGTCAAGATGCTACGACGGGAGGATGGGTCAAAGTGTACGAATGATGATGAAATGAGAGCCATGGCTGCTACGTTTTACGAAAACCTCTTCACTTCGGAGGGGTCTGCTGGGGCGGATGGTCTACTACAGAACATTCAAAGAGCAGTTACAAATGACATGAACACAACCTTGACCGCTCCAATCTTGGACAAGGAAATAGAGACAACTCTATTTCAAATGGGGCCAACAAAGGCACCTGGTCCAGATGGTCTACCAGCGCTCTTCTATCAACGACACTGGTCGTTGCTTCGAGAAGATATATGCCGAGCAGTTCGTGACTTCTTAAACAGCGCTGCAACCCTGGAGAGTTTTAATGAAATTGTTATTATGATGATCCCGAAAAGTTAACTCACCGGAGTTGCTTTCTCAGTTTAGGCCTATTAGCTTGTGTAACGTTCTATACAAAATTGCTACAAAGGTCCTAGCTAACAGGCTTAAAGTGGTGCTTCCGGTTCTCATTTCAGAAGAACAAAGCGCCTTTGTGCCTGGACGTCTTATCACGGATAATGTGCTAGTGGCATAAGAGTGTGTTCATGCAATACGCAATAGGAAGAGGAAGAAACCGTTGTGTGCAGTCAAGTTGGATATGATGAAGGCCTATGATAGAGTGGAATGGGTCTTTTTGCAGCAGATGATGGAGAGAGTGGGATTCGCCTCGAGCTGGATTGGTATGATCATGAGATGTGTGATGACAGTAAGCTTCTCAGTCAAGTTGAATGATGGCTTCTCTAGGTGTTTCTTCCCCTCCCAAGGTCTCAGACTGGGGGACCCTCTATCTCCATATTTGTTTGTTTTCTATGTTGAGGGTTTTTCTGCTCTCTTGAGGAAAGCACAGTCTGAGAACAAATTGAAGGGTGTGACGTTTGGGAGCACTGCCCCCCATGTAACACACCTCCTCTTCGGTGACGACGGCATAGTCTTCCTGGAAGGGTCTAGGGAGAATATGGAGACGGTGAAGGAGATTCTGATCACATATGAAGCAGCCTCGGGTCAGAAGGTAAATTTGCAGAAATCATCTATTTTCTTCGGCAAAGGTTGTCAGGAAACAACCAAGAGGAGCTTAAGGCAGTGTTGGGCGTGTCTTCAGAAGCACTCAGCGAGAGGTATCTTGGTCTCCCAACACTGGTTGGAAGATCCAAAGAAGGCACTTTTTGTGATGTCACAGAGAGTTCGAAGGGCAAATGTAGCGGATGGAAGGGGCAGGGCCTCTCCAAGGCAGCTAGGGAGTTACTAATAAAGTCGGGACTCCAAGCTGTACCAATGTTCACCATGAGCTATTTCCACCTCACAAAGAAAACGTGCGTGAACCTGAATTCTATCTCTTCAAAATTCTGGTGGGGGCATGAGATGGTGAACGGAAAGTACATTGGATTGCCTGGCAGAAAATGTGCACCTCTAAATGAGATGGGGGGCTGGGTTTCCGAGATCTTGAAGCCTTTAACCAGGCCCTTCTTGCAAAACAAGCTTGGCGGATCTTGGAGTGTCCAGAGTCTTTGTGTGCCCGGGTCCTCAGGGCACGCTATTTCAAAGAAGATTCCATTATGACCACTACATGTCCATCAACCGCCTCATACACTTTCAAAAGTATCTTACATGACTGAGACCTCCTGAGGGAAGGACTGGTGTGGAGAATTGGCGATGGATCAAGAGTAAATATACACCATGCAAATTGGATACCAATGATTGGTTCAATGAAACCTTTGGGACAAATTTTCATTCTGGGTGTGACGAGGGTGGCTGACCTTCTAACTCCGGATGCAAGTAGATAGAACCGGGATAAGGTAATGGAGATGTTCTCACCAGATGATGCTGCCGATATCTTGCAGATTGCTGTCGGAGGTGCGGGTGTAGATGATTACCTAGCTTGGAATTATACAAAGAATGGTATCTTCACAGTGATATCGGACTATCATCTCAAAATGTCTATGCTCCGAGCAAGATCCGGACGGCAGGAGTCTTCGAGCTCAGTGAACAAGCATAAGGGGCTACACAACGCTTTGGGATACAAATGCACCGGTAAAAGCAAAAATACATCTATGGAGACTCATCTCGAATGGGCTAGCGGTGGGCTCGAAGCTACATCGTCGAAGGATAAAACCAGGAGTCTTTTGTGTGGCCTGCGGGAAAGAAGAAACTATCTATCATCGGTTCTGGGCATGTCAACATTCCATTCTATTTTGGCAGCTATTTCACTCAGAGAAGGGAGTCATGGTGGCGATCCCACCATGCCCGATGGACTCCCAGAGGGAGATAGCACGCTGGCTACTCGACTGGCTGGCGGGAGAGTCCGATGGAGAGAAGGAGGCGACGGTGCAATCCATTTATGGGCTATGGCTATCCCAAAATGAAGCAAGGGATGGGAGAAGGATTAAACCACCGCATGAAATCTTGGCCACGGTCCTAGCTCATATGGAGGAGTGGAGAGGAGTGCACTTGACGGCGAGCCACACACCAGTGCAAAGAGATAAGCAAAAGTGGGAACCACCAGAGGAGGGGTGGATCAAAGTGAACTCCGACGATGCGACATCTATGTGATAAGGCAGGTGGAGGAGTTGTGCTTATGGACCACATGGGGGCTTTGAAGGCAGGTATGTGTCATCATTTTCCAAGCATTGTTGACCCAGAAACAGCGGAGATCCTGGCGTGCAAGCAAGCTCTTCATGTGGCAAGGTAGATTAATATAGAGAAGGTTCATGTGGAGCGGGATTTTCAAGGAGTGGCGCATATGTTGCAGCAACAATCTAAAAATCTTTCTGCTGCAGGACCGCTGGTGGACGATATTAAAATCTTGCTGAATTCGTTCTCTGAGTTTAAGGTTTCGTGGGTTAGACGTTCTGCAAATGTTACCACACATAAATTTGCTAAAGTAGGTGTGGGTGATGAACTGTGTAAGGTTTGGTTGGGGGCTCCCCCAGACTTTGTTCTTGATGTTCTATCGGATGAGATTGTGAACTTTACGATTTAAATAAAGCGGCGGTATTTGACCCTAAAAAAAGGATATGAGCTGGTAGGCCCCACCTTTTAGTTTGTGGGCCTTCAGTTTTCCTATTTCATTTTTACGGGATACTCCTATTTTCCCATTGAACCCCTTCTGCCGCCCTAAAAAACATAGTTAAAAAACACTATAAATTTATTGCAAAGATAACGCTTCAAGCTCAGAAAAGAAAAAAACTCTTCGGATGGTTTTGCAACAAAGCCTCAGTTGGAGAGAGAACAACACAACAACCAGCTTGTTGCAATTCACGGCGTGAATGTTTGGGGGAGATCCGCTATTTTTCCATCAATCAGACGGCCTCAGCGATCGATGTTTTTGTACTTTCCGTCAACCGATCATGTGATTTTTCAAGATTCATTGTAATTAATGCAATCAATGTTCCCAAATTATGCTGATGTGATGGATACATCATCGGAGTAGCGTGGTACATTGGATGTAGGTGGTTTAGTGACCTGTATCATTTGGATTCACCAAATCTGTGCTTTTTATAAGTAATGATAATTAAATAATAATAATATAAGTAGTAGATAGTAAATGAATATTTCAACGATGTTAAAATATGATTTTATATGTTTTTTTACTAAAAAGGTATATTTGTTTTTTGTACTTAATTTTAAAACTTTAAAATACTTTCAAACACATTATTTGCTCATGATTGGTTGCAACTATCAAGGTTTGTGAGATTGACAATCTCAATAGAGTTGTTAGAGGTCACAAGAGGAGTTCTTAACTTTTTCTTATGTGCGGCTTGATGATGCTAGGGGTGTTCATGTCTACCTATTGATACATTGGTTGCGCCAAGAGAGTTACCACTTGTTGCAAACCTTCCAAGGGGGGTGGGGGCATGGGTTGTTATATAGGTGGAAACAAGCATCGACCAAAAAGGATGGCGCCATGGGATGACACTTCCAGTTGACCAGTCTCTCCCGCGGTTTCGATGACATCATAGTAAAGGTCCTTGCCAATTGTTTGTCTCCTAACCTAAATATTATGGTGGGGAGAAATCAGAGTGCATTTATATGCGGGTGGTGCATTCAGGACAATTTATGATAATTCGATACATAGTTAATTCTCTACATCGTATGCAAGCCCCCCCCCACCCCACCCCGATCGAGTTAGGTATTGCTTCAACATTTGACTTTGTTGCTTTGCCTCTCCAGAGCGACTAGATAGGGAGCACAAAGAATCATATGTTAGAAGTGACTCAAAAGGGAGATTAGGTTGAGCCACTTGGTGGCGCTTCGGAGCTTTGGCTTCAGCACCTCTCCAACGGAGATTAGCACTCCTCATAGAGTATGAATTCGGGATCCATCCACGTCCTCGACTCACTTTTGGTTTCTCCTTTACCGTACCCCTTTACTTACTTTACATGTTTGTTGCCTTGCTAATTAGTTGGTTGCATTGCTTACCTTTGGTTCTAGCTTGTTTTCCATATAGGTTGTTCTCATCATCAATTGCATATGTAGAGAACTTAATTTGTTCGCACATTCCGTAGAATTCAAAATTAAGTTACAATTTTTAGTCTTTTATTCACCCCCTCCTCTAGTGATCAATTTGATCATTCACTACTATATGGAAATTAATTTGCACTCTTTGGAATGTTGATAGAATCATGCATTGTTTATTTACCTCAATTCAACTGTGGTACATGAGTCGCATAATGCTACTCCTGATAAACATCACATTTTCAGACTGTACGTTGCAAAACATAACGTCTACAATCCTAAAATCGGGTTTAATCGCGGCGCCCTAGCAATTTCAATCATCCACGCCCGGTTTGCGTGCGTAGAAGCAACATTGTCCGCATGTTCACGCATACAAATGAAAGTATTCTTCAATGTTTCCTAGATTTTGATAATGTGGCTGTCTGTGGCATAACTTTGATGTAGTAAACATACTCGTTCCTACAACAGTTTGACTGTGTTTGTGTCCCCGTTTGAATATGGGAGGGATATATTATTAATAATCTGGTAAAAGAGAGTTACATTATACACTAGCATGCCCCCTCCCAATGGTCTCTTCCCAACGCACGAAAATTATCGTGTGGGTTCAGCTGTGGAGTGTGTGGGCTATCGTCAACGCTTCCTGGTCCACCTAAATATACATGTGGGGTTTCTCAATCTTCGATCTTTTTGATATGCTTGGTTTTTTAGCAGATTTTGATATGCTTGGTACAACAACCACTTTGTGTAGCCTCGCATTTCTCCAGCAACACCGGCCTCTTCGACCACATCTTTAAAGTGTGCCTCCTTGAGCCATCGGGCCTCGAAATGGAACATGGATGGGTCACATGTGTCATGAATTTCTTATTACATAAATATATATTTAAATATGTGAACACATATTTTTAATTACATGAACTCTTTTTAGAATATGTGATGTTTTTTCGAAAAAATTACATGCCCATTTTATCTCTATGTGATAACAATTTTATAACACAATTATTCCACTTTTTTATTTAAATCAATAAGATAGATACTATCTGAGTTTTATGGGGAAAATGTACTGTTTTCTAATAAAAGAGGCTAATTCTAACATGGCCAATGTTGAGGAACGTAGCATGCAACTTCAAAAAATTTCTTACGATTACGCAAGATTTATCTAGGAGATGCATAGCAACGAGAGGGGG